>NC_028454.1:19636007-19724849 GCF_000263155.2 Setaria italica
ATGTGCTACAACTGACTACCTCGATCAAAGATGATCGTTTTAGGCACACCATGCAAGGAAACAATTCGGTCAAGGTACATATTTTTGTATTGTGTGGGTGGTGTGTACTGGAAGGAAATGCGCTGTTTTGGTAAGTCGGTCCACTATAACCCATATGGAGTCATGCTTGTGAGGGGTATTGGGTAATCCGACTATGAAGTTCATGCTTATGTCTTCCCACTTCCACGAGGGAATAGGTAGTGGTTGCAAGGTGCCAGCTACCTTCAAGTGACTTTCTTTAACCCGTTGACAAGTATCACATTCCGAAACATATCGGGCAATATCTAGTTTCATCCCACTCCACCAGAAATTTCATCGGAGATCATGGTACATCTTGGTACTACCAGAGTGAATCGAAAACTTGGAAAGGTGGGTTTCATCCATAATCTGTTTCTTAAGATCAGAATTATCTGGGACAACCAGTCGAGCATCATAATGCACAACTCCCTTCCAATCCTTTTGGAAGTGCTTATATCCCTCATCTTTCTGTGCGAGCTTCTCCTTAATAAGTTTTATCTCTTTATATTCCAATTGTGCTAAAACAATCTGGTCATGCAGGGTAGGCTCAAGAGAAATATGAGTTAAGGTGCCATGGGGGACAATTTCCAATTTAAGCTTAGCCATCTCATGACATAAGGTCTCGGCATAGTTGGTTGCAGACAAGCAGTTACAATGGCTTTTGTGGGTGAGAGCATCTGCAACTACATTGGCTTTGCCTGGGTGATAATGCACTTCTAAGTCATAATCCTTGATCAATTCTAACCATCTTCTCTATCACATGTTGAGGTCGGCTTGAGTCAAGATATATTTGAGACTCTTATGATCCATATAGATATTGCAACGAGTCCCCATAAGATAATGTCTCCACATTTTTAGAGCATGAACAACTGCTGCTAATTCAAGATCATGGGTAGGATTAATTGTTGGGATACGAGGTAGGCTACACTAGCGTAAATCAAAATTTCTACCGCGTAAAACCAGGAAGAACTGCCGTATAAGGATCACGGGATTACCACTTGACGCACTACTGGTGCGGAAGATGTCGATTTGCGTCGATGCAGTGAAGACAATCAACGTAGTCGTATGTAGTCGATCACGTCAACGTCCAGTAGCTCCTCAGCAGATCGTCCACGTGCAGCAAGATCGCCCCCGTGCCGCGGCTCATCGTCGGCTCGTCGGCGGCTCGTCCAAGTGCTGCAGGCGCAACACCTCCAAGGTATCCACACGTGTAGGGAGGAAGCGTCGCAAGCCGGACTGCTAGATCCATGAGTTGCAACAGGCGAGGGCGTGGGAGGTGCGGCAAGTGTGTTTCGCCAAAAGGTGTGAACCCTAGGGCACCCCCACCCCTCTATTTATAGAGGTTGCTGACGGGCCTCTGGGTCCGAGGCCCATTAGTACTTCTAAACCTAATCCAACTCGGATCAGATCGGAATTGGGCTTCTAGCCCCTTAAGCGTGTGACCCTATGGGTTCGGATACGTATAGACATGGCCCGAGTACTCCTACTTGGCCCAATAGTCGGTAGCGGCCTCTAGCAAGATGTGCCAACTCCTATACGCACACGAAGATCATATCAGACGAACCATCATAACATAATATACATGCTATTCCCTTTGCCTCACGATATTTGGTCTAGCTTCAAGCCGACTGCTCTTTCTCGATCCTGTGATTCGGAATCCCTTTGTAGGTTAACTCTTAACCGTACGTAGCATGGCCATGCATTTTCGGATCCGATCACTCGAGGGGCCCAGAGATATCACTCTCAATCAGAGAGGGGCAAATCCCATCTTGATTGACCATGTCTCATAGCATGCTTCTTGACAAACCCGAAAGCTATCTTTATAACTACCCTGTTACGGCGTAGCGTTTGATAGCCCCTAAGTAGGTCGATCCACATCTAGAATACATGCGACAATCTCAGGTCTAAGGACAAAGCGTATATGTTGTTTAAAGAGAGAACTACTTCTCGTGTTGGGTCAGTCCTAGCACATGTCTCCACATGTGTCCACATTATTAGTTCAACATCTCCATGTCCATGTGTTGGCGCTAGAAATCGGCTGATCGAATTCCCAGCGTCGGACACATGACCCGGGAGAATCTGCTTAGCTCCTGTTCGGGTGATTGCCCTGGTGCGGTTCGCGCGGCGTGCCAGCCAATCTGACCTGTTGATTGGCAAGGAAAGAAACGTGTCAATTCCCAAAGGTTGCGATCGACTAAAGAAATCGGCTATGATGCAGCCGATTACCAGGCAACGTCAATAAAGAAGACTGCTAGAGTAATCTAAACAACGTTACAGTAGCAACACTAGAAACAGATCTAATCGGCTATGCATGAAATAAATAGATTAAACAACGAAGTACAAGAAAAGCCGAAATTACCAATTCCTAGCTGGATAACTGGTGATAAAACTAGAACAATAGGTAACACCTAGAATTCTAGTAAATATCGATAACTGATGAATAAATCTAAACGAAACGACAGCGATGCGCCCGAAGTTAAAGCTTAGAATTTACTCGATAAGCGGAACTTACAAGATCGGCCGGAGGTCAAGTTGATGCAGCCCCGCCAACCCGTACGAACTCGTGAAAAAGGAGAAAAGTGTTGGCGAAGTCACCTGCTTGAAAGTAAGTACGAGGAAATAGTAGTTTGTTGTAATGAGTTGATGATGATTACAGATCTACAAGGGTGGCTATTTATAGCCCCGTACAAACGACTTCTTATCCGACTAGAACTCTATCCCGAAATTTAAACAGAAACCGAATATTTACAAGTACGATTCGTACTAGGTCGATTATCACGCGCTTCATGGGCTGATTCCCTCTTCATCCTCATAATCCTTTTTAAGCCCACACCGACCCAACTATTCCAACCTCCTAATCGGCCAATCACCTCATCGGCAAGGGGTAACCGACCAGGAACCACATATCGAGGGCTCAGACTTACTCCGACCCTGGAAACTAAGGTCGGGCAAGGCGGAGATCCTCCTTTGGAGGGTCGGGCGCATCCGACCCCAAACCTCAGGGGTCGGGCGAGGCAGAGATCCTCCTTTGGAGGGTCGGGTGCATCTGATCCCAAACCTCAGGGGTCGGGCGAGGCGGAACTCCAAGGGTCAATCGGCCGATCCTCGACTGTAGCATCAATCGGCCGATCCTCGACTGTAGCACCAATCAACCGATCCTTGACTGTAGCACCAATCGGCCGATTTCCAATCATTGCCCTTGTATCTCACCGCATCTTCTAATTTCTTCCTCTCCTAACGCCATTTTTACTCGTGTCAAAATCTGGCGTCAACACATGCCCCCCAATTTCGGAGTAAAACATAGTCTTTACTTCGAAATTCTTTTCAACTTCCCGTCCGAAACAGACGCAATGAAAATATCCTTCCGTTTCGCGGTCTCCAACCTGATGATTGCAATCTTTTTGAAACGGGCGCCCATGACAACCACTACTCCCGAAAAACTCGAAATGCCAGCGCGGTAAAAATTCCACTTTTACCCCTTCTCAGACCTCCTCTAAATATCAGCACATCCCGTACTTCCCTTACGAGCTCACGTCCTTCTTCCTTAGCGCACATGCTTTCTTCTCCCTCCAACACTTTCCTTAATCCTCCAATTCTCCAGCGCCTCCTTCCTTTCGCATTCCCTCCTACTTCTCCAATGGCACCAATGCGCGAAGCTCCAGAAATGGTACCTTCGGTGGAGGTTCCAGTAGCGACAGCGGCGGCTCCATCGACGGAAGAAGGAGCTCTATCGGCGAAAATTGAAGCTTCATCCGAGATCCCATTGGCAGCTTCATCGTCTGCAGCTGCACCGGCGATTCCACCGATTACGAGGAGCTTCATCCCGGAGGTCATTACCGAAACTTTCCCTTATCAGTAATGCATTTACTTTAGATCTATTTCTTACCCTCGCACCCCCTTTTCCTTTTTTAGGCAGTTAGGCATCGCATCACCATTCGTCTTACAGAAAACTCCGGCCTTATCTGCCTTGGACCCATGGGAAACCCAGATCCAACCGACTTAATCAATTTGGAAACCCATAGGATCCCCTTCAAACAATCAACTATGGACCTAGATCACTGGTTGGGTACCTTTAGGTCTTGGCCTAATGAAACTCCCGGCTGGAGAGAATGGTACCAGCGGATAGCCGCCTCTAAGAAAGTCCAATGGGACGAGCTCAAAATCGGCCAATGCATCGATCTATCCCTGTCCCAAATGGAATATAATGAGCCATTAGTGATGGCAGCTTCTTACTTCTGGTCCGATGCTCTCAATGCATTCCTGTTTGGACACGGACCCATGACCCCCACACTGGCCGATGTAGTCTTACTGACCGGCCTGGACATTTCTTCCCCGGACACCCCTTTCCGCCTTATAGCCACAACATCCCATCGGCTGGACACAAGGGGAATCGGCGGGTGGAAAGGTTTTCATCAGATGCAACAAAAGGGCCGGATCTGTCGAGAACAGAGAGCACACGGCCTTCCTGATGATGTGGCTAGAGAAGCACTTCTTCTGTGGGAGAGCAGCTAGTCCATCTACCAATACCCAAGCTCTGGCCGAAACATTATCGATAGGGACTTCTGTTCCTCTTGGAAAGCACTTACTAGGAGCAGCCTACCACATGCTTCACCAAATTGGCATCAAGCTATCCCAAGGGGAGCCAATTGGAAACCCAGGTGGACCCTGGTGGTTCATTAACCTATGGCTGAACCTGTACATGAGCAAGATTTCTCAGCAGCGAGTGGAACACATGACATTCCCCAGCGTCGAATCGGCAGAGAATCCCACTGTCCGACGCCGGTGTACATCTTTCAGCGAAGCGGCATCGGCCTTCTCCGATTGCTCGTACTCTGCTACTAAGGTGGCCGAATACTTCTGGTGTTTTTATAACGGCTTTAATGAAGATGCAACCGTCTGGTTCCCTTATCGGAGAGATGACCCAATCTTTGAACTCCCTTCTTGCTTCGACTCAACTACCGGCCGATTCGATGAAGATCTCACACATGAACTAATCAAACTGAGAATCTTATCGGCCAACTTTTTCTCGGGAAAGGATGCTCCTACGTATTAGTTTTACCACCCCTCCACTGCAGCATGGCAATTCGGCATGGGTCAACTGCCGATTCAGGCATACTTCGCCGACCGAGCAAAGTTCAGAGATGAGCTCACCAAGGGTCTTGACTATAGTCGGCTACGAGATCGGATACCAGACTCCAGTACCATAGACCTGAGTGACTGGATAGTATCCCCCTTTGCTGTCCAACCATTCAAGCTATGGTGGGCCGAATGGAAACAACACCTGTTCAGCACCTCCGCGTCGACATACTGCAATCTCCTGGATCCAGCCAACATTGATCCGAATGCTGAGGTATTTTTCCCTTAGCCGATTTTCATTCCTTTATTAATGTGGTTAAATATGTACACTAACATCTTGTTGTTGCTTCAGTCTGAAAACCGTGTTCCCCCAACACGCAGCCGGAGTGGCCGGCCGATAGAGGACCATTAGCCATACACCATCTTCCCCCTTATCGGCTACAATGCCCCTTCCGTGGATGTGATCGCCGGCCGATCAAAGCAGGCGCAGAAGAAGGTTACCAAGAAGACCAGTCGCCGAGTACGAGCTCGTATAGAATCGGCTGACCCTCCTATGATCACATCGGCAGAAACTTCGGCCGCATTGCCCCTTCCAGCTGCTGGAGAAGTAGATACTCAAGTCGTCACGCAAGCTGGGGCGGCCGCTGCATCATTACTGGTGGAGGCCATGCAGGTAAACTTGTTGTCCGATCCTACCGATTGCCATCTCTATACTGACTCATCTTATTTTAGACTGCACAAATTACTTCTGTGCACCCACAACAATCGGCAGCAACCCAATCGGTCATCGACACGCCCACGCTTCCATCTGCCGAGGTATACTACTCTTCAACCGATTCTCCTAGTATTTGGATGATGTTCTTATTCAATCTTTTGACACAGGTCACCGGTACGCTAAGCGCCCCACCTAATCAACCAATGGTCATCTTTTGAGAAGCTGGCCCGAGCAAAGCACCAATCATTGTGGAGTCTTCTTCTTCTGACGAACCAATGGCACCAGCCCCTGAATCGAGGATAACGGCCTCTCAAACGCAATTTGAAGAAATCCGTTTCAAGGAGG
Organism: Setaria italica; assembly: GCF_000263155.2. Taxonomy (NCBI): domain Eukaryota; kingdom Viridiplantae; phylum Streptophyta; class Magnoliopsida; order Poales; family Poaceae; genus Setaria; species Setaria italica. The sequence continues at coordinate 19,642,201 of NC_028454.1, forward strand.
TAAGAGACTTCTCACCCTTACTCGGCCGATTTGCTATCACCATCGGCTGATTTGTTTTTCTTCTTGACTTACTATTTTCCAGGAACAGGACACCCCCAACAACAGTCTTTTCTCGTTTGCGGTCGCACTCTCCGATGACGAGGAAGTCGCCTCTCATCAGGTTACTTTGAGCTCCGTCCCTGATGACGTTCGTGCCAAACTCGCAAGCATCCGATCCCTTCTTCAAGAGGACATCGGCCAATTGGTAGAAGACGCCTCGCCGATTCGGCAACTTTTTGGTGACGTCAGCGGGCGAGTACCAGAAGAAGCGGAAGAGGCCTTGGCGCCGGCCGCGTATATCGAGTCAATGAGGATTCCGGTCTTTAGGGCCCTGCGCCATATGGCCGACCGCGCCAAGTTGACCAAGACTCGTGAGGAAGAAGACACGTACAAGCGTCAAGCTCAAGAGGTGCATCAACGGATTCACTTTCTGGAAGACTCTCGCCTGGGGATCGTCGGCACGATAGATCGCCTCAAACGCCGAAGAGCAGAGCTTGCCAAGGAGATGGAGCAGGTGACCAAAGCAATAGACGCCGAAGAGAAGAGGCTTCAGGAACTTCCTTCCGTCATCGCTGATCTGAAATGGGAGAGGCAGCACTTGGGTCACGAAGCCCTCAAACTCCACCGCCACATGTCAGAAGTCCCTGGATTGGCAGAGGATGACCAACGGGTCCTGGACTCTGCCGATCAGATCCGGCGCCGAGCGATCGCAGCTATTAACGCCCTTCTAGGTGATCTGTAAAAGTACTGGCAATTCTTGTACGAACATTAATAACCCCTTTGACCGTCCTTCGTAGCGCCCCCTTATTTATTACCTTTTTCACATCCGATGGGACGCATCTTTCCAAACATCCACGCCTTCCTTTCTTATAAACGCCGGCCTAGGTCCCCGTTCCGAGAGTACCTGTCTAGCTCGGCTTCGTCTTCCCCGACTTGTTTTCATCGGTGCACCTTTCAGTCATGTCTTCTTCATCCTCTACCTCTTCCTCTATTAATCAGGTATAAGATTTGCCTTCATTCTCTTTATTAGTTTAACTCTTCTGAAGGGAATCACCTTTTCGGCGGCTATACGTATATTGTTGTTTTCCGCAGCCGCGGCGCCTTAGCCTTGAACTCGAACGAGCCATCGGACTCGTGCACTCGCACGAACTGCTGTCGCAAGAAGACAAGGACTTAATCAGGGCTCATCGCGACGAACTCCAAGAGCACGTCCCTGCTGACGTCCGACGGATCTGGGACTTTCTGGACGGCAACGACCACCAGCGACCTCAAGCCGACAGAAGTCACCTGCTTCCTCATCAAATCGTCCTTGAAGATGCAGGAGCAGGAACATCACACCCGGCAATGGACCAGAGTCACTCTCTCCCTCGTCAAGTCGAAGCGGAGGCTGCGATGAAAGAGATAGAAGAACAGTACATCCGTCTTCTGATAGAACTAGGTCGGGCTGAGAGAGAGCTTAAGAAAAAGCGTGATTAATTATTTTTTGTTCTAAGGGCGACTTGTACCGTGTCGGCCGTGTAACCCACCGTCCGTACCGAATAAAATATATCGGCCGATTTGGACGGTTACGTTTTTTTCTAGATGATTCCTTTTGTATCGGCTGTGTGTTGTTCATCGTGGTTGATCCTTATGCTCCGACCCATATACTAGGGTAGTACCTTTTCAAGTATCTTCCGTTCAGCGCTCTAGTAAACTCTTCCCCTTCGATCGTTTCCAGAATATAAGCATTTCCCGAAGCACATCTGCCGATTTTATATGGCCCTTCCCACGTAGGGGACCACTTACCGAATTTAGGATCTTTCGACCCGATCGGCAACACTAATTTCCATACCAGGTCCCCCGGAGAGAATTGTTTGACTTTGACCTTCTTATCATACCACCTGGCCACTTTCTTCTTGTTTTCTTCGATGCTTATCAAAGCTCTCAATCGTTGGCCAGCCAAGTCATCAAGTTCCCTTTTCATGAGTGAGGAGTAGTCGTCGGCCGCTAACTGGTCCTGGAGCAAAGTGTGTCTCGACCCTGCCCTCAATTCCCATGGTAGTACTGCCTCGTGACCGTACACAACTGATAAGGGGATATCTTGGTGGCCCCATGGCAAGCCATCATGTATGCCCATAGAGCTTCAGTCAGACATAAATGCCATTTTTTCGGCTGCTCCTTTATCTTCCTCTTGATTAACTTAATTATCCCTTTGTTGGAAGATTTGGCCTGGCCGTTAGCTTGGGCATAATACGGAGAGGAGTTTAACAATTTGATTCCCATATCGGCCGTGAACTCCTCGAATTTTCCTGATGTAAACATCATCCCTTGATCGGTTGTGATAGTCTGGGGAATGCTGAAACGGTAGACGATATGGTCCCTTACGAAGTCAACCATAGCAGCCGATGTTACGGCCTTTAACGGGATCGCCTCTACCCATTTGGTGAAATAATCAGTGGCCACCAGAATGAACTTGTGCCCTTTGCTTGACGGAGGATAGATTTGACCGATGAGGTCTATTCCCCAACCTCTGAACGGCCATGGTTTGATAATGGGATTCATAGCTGATGCGGGTGCTCGTTGAACATTCCCGTATTTCTGACAATCCTGGCATCCTTTATAGTATTTGAAGCAATCTTCGAGGATTGTCGGCCAGTAATACCCATTATTCCTAATCATCCATTTCATCTTATGTGCCGACTGGTGGGCTCCACACACTCCTTCATGGATTTCTCCCATCAGAGTCTTAGCCTCCTCCGTTCCTAGACATTTGAGTAGGACGCCATCAATTGTTCGGTAGAACAAGTCGTCTTCCAGTAACACATATTTGGTAGCATGAAAACGTACCCGCCGATCTACTTTCTTAGATGGATCTTTCAGGTAATCGGCAATCTCCTTTCACCAGTCATTGGCCGCGAGCTCTAGAGCCATAGCGCCTTGAATCAGCCGATACCCAGATGCGTGTTGGGCGAGCTTGTTGGCATCTTCGTTGTGATTCCTTGGGATGTGCTCAATAACTGCCGACTTGAATTCTTTCAGAAGCTGCAGGCAATCTTCGTAATAAATCCTCAACACATCATCCTTGCATTCGGACTTCCCTGTTAATTGATCCACAATAAGCATGGAATCTCCAAAAATTTTGACAGAATTAGCTTTGACTTCCCTTAGCAATTGTAATCCCTTCAGTACAGCTTGGTACTCTGCTTGATTGTTAGTGGCGGATGCTTCTATCAGCAGAGAGAAATCATAGCTTGCCCCTCGGGGCGATATGAGGACGATGCCAATTCCTGATCCAGCCCCACATGACGATCCATCAAAGTATAAGGTCCAAGGTACTGGTTCTACGAAGGTAGAAATCGGCCATGACCTGACCCTTAACGGCTTTTGCCGATTCATATCGAAGGTCAAACTCCGACAAAGCCAAAATCCATTTTCCGATTCGTCCTTTCAAAATCGGCAATGACAGCATATATTTTACCACATCGTCCTTGCATACGACCACACATTCCGCTGATAGCAAATAGTGTCTGAGTTTGGAGCACGAGAAGTAAAGGCATAGGCATAATCGCTCTACTGGAGGATACCTTGTTTCGGTGTCCAGAAGTCTTCTACTGACATAATAAATTACCCGTTCCTTTCCCTCGAACTCCTGGACCAGAGCCAACCCGATAGCTCGTTCATCGGCTGACAAATATAGTTTAAATGGCTTACCAGTTTGAGGTGGGACCAATACCAGTGGTGAGACCAAGTATTGCTTGATATCTTCCAATGTCTTGCGTTGCTCTTCCCCCCATATGAACTCCTGGTCGGGCTTCAACTTTAATAATGGTGTGAAGGCTTGGATTCGTCCAGACATATTAGATATGAATCTTCTGATGAAATTCACCTTGCCGATTAGAGATTGCAACTCAGTTTTATTCTGCGGGGCCACGACTTTGTTGATGGCCTCTATGGTCTTCCGATTGATTTGTATTCCCCGCTCGTGCACCATGAATCCTAAGAATTGTCCGGCGGATACGCCGAAGGCACACTTATTCGGGTTCATCTTCAGCCCATGTTTCTTAGTGCATTCCAATAGCTGTCGTAAATCGGCCAGATGCTCCTGGTGTCCTTTTGATTTGACTACGACGTCGTCGATGTAGATTTCTACTAGTATGCCGATAAGTTTGTGAAATATGTAGTTCATGGTTCTATGATACGTAGTGTCGGCATTTTTCAAGCCGAAAGTCATTACCATCCACTCGAATAAACCAAGGTGACCTGGGCATCTGAAGGCCATTTTGGATATGTCCTCTTCGGCCATTAGTATCTGATTGTACCCAGCGTTTCCATCCATGAAACTAATAACCTTGTGCCCTGCGGCAGCATCTATTAGCACGTCTGCCGTCGGCATGGGGTATCCATCCATTGGTGTGGCCTGATTGAGATTCCTGAAATCGACGCATACGCGTAGCTTTCCGTTCTTCTTGTACACCGGTACGATGTTGGAGATCCATTCGGCATAGCGGCATTGCCGAATAAATTTTGCTTCGATTAGCTGCGTTATTTCGGCTTTTATGTCTGGTAGGATTTTAGGATTACACCACCGTGCAGGCTGTTGATACGGCCGATACCCCGGTTTTATGGGTAGCCGATGCTCAACAATGGATCGGTCCAATCCGGGCATCTCATGGTATTCCCAAGCAAAGCAATCCTTAAATTCTCTTAACAAACTTGTCAATTTACATTTGTATTCCGGATCCAAATTTGCACTAATGTATGTCGGCCTTGGTTTGGTGCCATCGCCTAAGTCTATCATTTCTAATGAATCGGCCGACGTGAACCCGTGTCCCAGCTTCCCATCTTCTCGGGCGAACTGATCCATTTTAGTCTGAGTCTTCGGAGCCGACTGCTCGGATCGGCTGTAGGCCAAAATCGGACACCTTCAAGAAGTCAGTATCCCATACTCTCCCGGATATGCACTTGACGGTTTCGCAGCTCCACTGCTGCGTGTCGGCTGCCGTGATGCTGTATGCGGAATCGGCGTTGACCACCTCGATGTTGTCATCGACCCATTGTATGAGGATTGATGCATTGTAGATGGGATAGAGCAATTTGCATGTATCCAGTCTCGGCCGAGTAGCATGTTGTAGGACCCCTTGCCATTAATGATAAATAAAGTAGTAGGAAGGGTCTTACTGCCGATGGTGAGGTCGACGCAGAGAGCGCCGCGAGCGGGGGATACGTTGCCCTCGAAGTCCTTGAGCATCATATCTGTCTTGGTCAGGTCGTCATCGCTCTTCCCTAGCTTCCGGAACATGGCGTACGGCATGATGTTGACTGCAGCTCCTCCATCTACCAGTAATCTGGTGATGGGTCGGCCGTTAACATGCCCTTTAAGAAACAACGCTTTCAGGTGTTGTCGTTTGTCTTCTTCGGGCTTCTCGAATGTGGCTGTCATTGGCTCCAAAGCCAATTGCACCATCTGCTCTTCCATTGCCAACACGTTATGTCGGTCGGCAGGAGTCATGAATTCCATCGGCAGTATGAAAACCATGCCGATGTCAGCTGCCGATTCGTCGCCTCCTCTGTCGTTTCTTTTGGGGCGCCATACCTGAGACCTGCCGTTCTTCTCATCTGTCGTATGCCCTTGCTCTTCCTCCTGTTGTTCCCATTGGCGGAGACTTTGGATTCTCCATTTTTGAGATTTGGTCAACCCATCGGGGCACCATCTGGGGTTCACCGGTTTGGTTCGTGGTCTAGCACGTTCCCATTCTGGTTTGCGTCCTAAAGGGTTCTCGTCTGACACCCGAGCATCGGCCATTTCTTCAAGTCGACTGTGATGCTGACCTTGTTTTCTGGCCGGTCATGTCGATCAAATCTGCCCCCTGGCCCATCATCGCGCCTGCCTTCCGACCGGTCATACCGGTCACTTCTGCCCCCCAGCCGATCACGTACTGGAGGGCGCTGGTCGTCTTGGTCACGCCAGTTCCTGCTGATCGGCTCTGATTTCCCATCTGTGGAGCGAGACCTGCTGAACGGTCGATTGTTAGGATACGGGCCGTTGCACTCGGGGCAATTATCGGCCGAAGGCAACCTGAGGTTGCTTTCCCAACAGTGAATGAAGAACAGACATCGCCAGTGATCTTCATGTCGCCGCATTGCTTCTTCCTGGGATCTTGAGCGTGCATGCTGCTGCTGATACTTATTGAGCAGAAATTGGGAAGTAATTGGCCTTCGTGGTTCTCCCCTCCCGTCGTCATCATCTTCCATCCGTCATTTTCCTTTGACGTCTTCGGGTGTTGCCTGATTCCTGGGGTCCATGGCGCCGCTTTGCTTAGCCGATTCGGACATCAGCACCTTGGTTTGGAGCGAATTTCTCCCCGTGTCAACCATGTTGGTGGGGAAGGGGTGCTGGTCGATCTTCATCGGCTTGGCCGATTTTGTTGGAACTTCAAATTTAAGTCTGCCTTGCTCGATGGCCGACTGTATCTGCTGTCGGAAGATTTTGCATTCGTTTGTATCATGGGAGGTAGCGTTATGCCACTTGCAATATTTCATCTTTTTCAGCTGTTCAACAGAAGGAATCGTATGGTACGGTGAGAGCTTGATCTGTCCTTCCTGGAGGAGTAGGTCGAATATTTTATCAGCCTTTGATGTGTCGAATCCGAACGTTTCTGGCTCCTTCTTTCTGAACGGACACGATATCGGCTTCTTCCCTTTAACCCATTCCGCAAGGCCAATTTCTGTGTCTTCTTCGGCTTCAACCTCTTCTAAGAATGCCACCTTCTTCTGAAAGTTCCTCCATGGATCGAAAGGACGTACTTCTTGACCAGATAATCGGTGGACGATTTGGCTTAAGCTCTCAAACTCCTGTGAGGCATATTTTTTTCTTTGATATGAGGTAGGAGGCCTTGGAAGGCTATATCGGCCAACTGTGCATCAGTCAGGGCTAGAGAATAGCATTTGTTCCTAATCTCCCTAAACCTTTGCACATATGAGGAAATTGGCTCGTCGCTTCTCTGTCTGAGGCTGGTTAAATCGGACAACTTCATTTCATGTATTCCGACGTAGAAGTATTTATGAAATTGCCTTTCCAGATCGGCCCATGTAATTATCGAGTTGGGCGGTAACGTGGTGAACCACTGGAAGGCCGACCCAGATAGGGATGACGAGAAAAGGCGCACCCGTAGAGCATCCTACGCCGCTGCTTCCCCGCATTGGATGATGAATCTGTTCACGTGTTCCACGGTTGAGGTGTCGTCGAGTCCCGAAAACTTGGTGAAATCAGGAACTTTATACCGATGGGGAAACGACAGTAAGTTGTATGCAGGCGGGTACGGTGTCCTGTATGTGTAGGTCTGCACCTTCAGTTTCAAGCCGAATTGTTCCTGAATCACCTCTACTATGCGTGCCGACCAGTCCGACTGTTGCTGGTATACCGTCGGCTGAGGAACTGGTACGTGCTGGTATATTGGCGGCGGGATGACTTGATGATGAGTGAAAGCGTGTGGCGTCTGATGCGTCATAGCCGGCTGCGTAGTCAGGGTCGGCTGTTTGAATGAGCCGTCCGTTTCATTATATAGTACGAGCGGTGCAACGCCCCGGAGTACTTCCGTTGATTCTGCTGCTCTGCTCATCTCTGGTGCGACAGGCTGGTACTGCGGCATGGTTGGTCGAGCGGCCACCTGGAAAGACGCCTGGAGTTGGGGACTTCCATGGTTGGCCGGTTGATCCTGGACGGCCGTCACTGATGATGCCCCCCAAGGCGCTAGATTTAACGGAGGAAACTGCGCGGAGGACAACTGAATGGGAGGTGGCTGGAGGTATTGCGTGCCATTAAACCCCATAGGGATCGATGATAAGGAAGCGCCAGAACCCCCAACTGAAACTTGGGTCGGCTGAGAAGCCGAATAAGATGTGTTCGGAGCTATAATCGGCGGAGCATATGCCGGCCCCTGGTACCCTTGAGATACACCGCTAGCTAAGGAGCTGATGACGGCATTGTATACCGTATTAGAAAGCACCGAGGATTGATCGATGAAAGCTTGATAGACGGACTGTTGAACCATCTCGGACATCTTGTCCGAGTCCTCGGTGATTGTGATCTGTCGGGGAGTTGGAAACGGAGTCTTTTTGACAGTCTCCCCGCTCCTGGTGCGATTGAAGGACTGTAGACATGTCTTCCGGTAGTATGTCGTCTGCTTCTCTAGTTCTTCCCTCTGGTCATCCCTGAGATCTGCCTCTATCACTTCGATGACGTTATCTTTGGAGACTTCAGCAGCTTTCGACATGGTGGCGGTTGTATTGGTCCCACCGGGCGTGCCAAAAGTGTGTTGGCGCTAGAAATCGGCTGATCAAATTCCCAGCATTGGACACACGACCCGGGAGAATCTGCTTAGCTCCTGTTCGGGTGATTGCCCTAGTGCGGTTCGCGCGGCGTGCCAGCCAATCTGACCTGTTGATTGGCAAGGAAAGAAACGTGTCAATTCCCAAAGGTTGCAATCGGCTAAAGTTCCGATCTCGAGAAAGCTTATCAGCGAATCGGCCGATTTACCGTAATAAAGAAATCGGCTATGATGCAGCCGATTACCAGGCAACGTCAATAAAGAAGACTACTAGAGTAATCTAAACAACGCTACAGTAGCAACACTAGAAACAGATCTAATCGGCTATGCATGAAATAAATAGATTAAACAACGAAGTACAAGTGAAGCGTCCCCACATAAGTAGAGACTAAATGTGATACAAATATCAGTCCCAGGAGGCTGATAGCACATTTATTCGACAGATAATTCAGTTACCGTACAACTCCCGAGGGAGTGGGCGTGAGAGCCATGCAGCGATAAGAAGTAAATAAACAACAGCGGCTAACCAAGCGACTGCCAAAAGACAGCACTCGGGACTACACGGCAGCAGCAGCATTTTGGAAAGGGCAACACCACAGGCAGTGTCGGGTGCGGACACAACCTCTACTCAAGGTCTTTAGCGATGAAGTCAGGGTCTTCCTCTGTAGTAACGAAGCAAGGGTGAGTACGAACGTACTCAACAAGTCCAACCCCATCCACGGAGGGGGATACAATCAAGTATATGCACAGGATATAACAAGGATAGGCTAGGGTTTATTTGCGGTAAAGCTAAATTTTCAACACATGCATAGGCTCATTTTCAAACAAACTTTTGTAAAAGCTTTTCTTTAGTAACCGAACAAGGAGTGGGGTTGATCCTACACAAAGGATCCAAGTTTTTATCGCTATCGGACCCCCCGTCCGCCATAGCGCACGGCACAACTGCCGGACTCTTCCAAAATTCAACACACACACACAAACCATCCATGCCCAAGTGCTAGTTATGTGACCAAGCCGTAACTCGTCCAATGCCGTGGACACGGCTACCCGGATAGGTTTAACTCTGCAGAGGTTGTACACTTTTCCCACAAGTAGGGTACCGCAGCACGATCACCTTAGTGCCGGTGCGGATCCTAACAAAGCCATTACCCACCTTAGCTAAAACTGGCTAGTCCACACGGAAGCACCCAAGGGGTTCACGGCTCATCCACGAGACCATAACCGGGACCTAAGTCACCAAGATCTTACTCCTTTTCCATGGGCTCCCGCTGCTCACCAGCACCCCTGAAGACCAACAGTTCAGCTAGTGGGATTTATGCTAAGCCGTTGCCCATACAACGGTCGAGTGGTTGCACGATGGTTGAATTAGGCAAGATGACACATCAACTCGGTCCTTAACCATGACAAGATGGATATCTCCCGACATTGCTCAACCACCAAGGTACGAGCACAACATCCTGGCATCCCACACAAGGAATACCCATCCATCCTGTCTACACAACCTTTTTCCTTTGAACCCAGAAAGCCCTTTCCCTCACACACACACACGTTTATTTTCCAAAAACATCATTGTAGTGGTGATTGTACTTGAGTAGTAATTTCCTAAGCATTCTAGCGGTGGCTATCGACCAAATAGAGCGAATCATATTTAGAGACAACCATAGGATAACAAGGAATGTTCATAACAATCAAGGGGTGGCTATCCAACCATGTCTTGCGATGAAATAATATGCATTTTGTAAAACAGGCCAATAGGTTGTGTTTGAAAAACTAGGTATTAAATATGCATCAAAGGGTGAGATTGGACTTGCCGTCTTCAAAGCCTTCCGGGAGTTCCGGCTCGTGCTGTTGGTCCTGGAGCTCGGGCTCGCGGTCAAACTCCTTCTCGGGATCCTCCTCGGGCAATCCGCGATCTACGGCACACACAAACGGACACACCAATAAATAAAAGAAAGATCGGTTTTTAACCGTGAGCTCCGAACAGAAAACGTGAACGAAAAATAGGTAGAAAGATTATTTTTGGGAAATCTGGATATGGATCGGCGAAAGTATTCCAGAGGATGATGTGGTGGAATTTGGGATTAATTGGAGGGAGTTTGGTGCATGAAATGATGGGTTAAACATGAATTGGGGCTTAAATAGGAGGTTTAGGACTCTTTTGTACTAAACCAGGGACCTATTTGTAAATAATTTTGGAGGCGCGGAGCGGGGCCGGAGGCGGGGTCGGCGGAGTTGGCCGGCGCGGAGCGCGGCTCGAGGCGGCCGGGCGACGTGGCGCCAGGGAGGAGTAAATGCGCCGGTGGGGGGCGTCCAAAGGAGATGGCGCCAGGAACCGGGAGGAGTGGCGCCAGGAAGAAGAAGAGAGGAGGAGAGAGAAGGAGGAGGAGGAAGAAGAAAAAGAAAGGAGAAGGAAGAGGGAAAATAAAGAAAGAGGGAGGAAACAGACAAAGAAAAAAGGGGGAACCGGCGGCCATTGTGGCACGCGGTCGGAGCACGCGCGCGGCGGTCTGACGACGGCACACGGCGAGATTTACGGGCACGGGTAAAGATGATGGCTGTCGGCTTAGGTGCTGGGACGGCGAAATCGCCGGGAAAGTTTTCGATATCCGGGAGCTCAGCGGTAAAAAGATTTTGAAAGCAATTTTTAACGGGTGATTTTAGTTGGTGATTTCTGCGGATGTTACAAACCTACCCCACTTAAATTGAATCTCATCCTCGAGATTTGGCTGAGTCCTGAAGAGATGGGGAAATTCCTTCTTTAACGCGTCCTCGCGTTCCCACGTGGCCTCTTCTTCGCCATGTCTACTCCATTGTACTCTGCAAATCTGGACTGCTGTATTCCTTGTCCTTCTGGTGACAGTGTCCAAAATCTTGACGGGCACTTCTTGATACCGAAGGTCCTTTTGTAGGTCTATTGTCTCCACCGACTTGTTCCTCTGGTACTCTCAAACATTTTCTCAGCTGGGAGACATGAAATACCGGGTGTATATCCGGCAGTTCTTCAGGTAGTTGGATACGGTAAGCTACAGCTCCAACTCTCTTTAACACCTGGTATGGTCCAATATACCGAGGTGCCAGTTTTCCTTATACTTGAAACCTTCGAGTACCCCGAATCGGAGAGACCTTGAGGTAGACAAAATCTCCCTCATTGAAGCACAATTCCCGTCTTCTTTTGTCCGAGTAGCTCTTCTGTCTGGACTGTGCAGCCTTCAGCTTCTCTCGGATTTCTGCCACACGGTCTTCTGCTTCCTTGATGAAAGCTGGTCCGACTAGGGAGCGTTCTCCTACTTCTGACCACATCAAAGGGGTCCGGCACTTTCTACCATAAAGGGCCTCAAATGGTGACATGCCTAGACTGGCTTGGTAACTATTATTGTATGAGAACTCTGCATAGGGTAAACTTTGTTCCCAATCCTTGCCATAGGTTAGGACACACGCTCTCAACATATCTTCCATGATTTGGTTCACCCTCTCTGTTTGGCCATCAGTCTGGGGGTGATAAGCTGAACTAAAATCCAATTTGGTGCCCATGGCTTTATGCAAACTTCTCCAAAACCTAGAGGTAAACTGAGTTCCTCTATCCGAGACGATTCGGCTGGGCACACCGGGAAGCTTCACTATGTTGTCGACGTAGAGTCGAGCTAATCTTTCTCCGCCGTATGTGGTCCGTATGGGTAGGTAGTGAGCGACCTTGGTGAGTCGGTCCACTATTACCCATATGGAGTCATTTCCCTTCTGAGTCCTGGGCAAGCCTACCACAAAATCCATGCCAATCTCATCCCACTTCCAAACCGGGATAGGCAAGGGTTGCAGCAAGTCGGCTGGCTTCTGGTGCTCGGCCTTGACCCTTTGGCAAGTATCAAATGGGCGACAAATGGCTATGTCGCCTTCATTCATTCCACAGTATCTCTGCTTAAGTCCATATACATTTGGTGGATCCGGGGGTGAATGGAGTATGCCGAGTTATGGGCTTCATCCATGATGGTCTGCGAATTCTCCATCTTTGGGGACACATCTTGGGAACACAAATTCTGTCCTTGTACCACAAGGTTCCCCTGAAATCCGGGGCTTTATTTTCTCCGGTTTGCTTGCGGATTTTCACTAAGTCTTGGTCTGAACCCTGGGCTTCTCGGATTTTATCCTCCAAGGTGGGCTGGACACTTAGCTTGCGGCTAGAATTCTGGGGAATGATGTGCACATTCAACTGGGCCATTTCCTCTTGTAGACGGGCATTCTCGGGTCCGGTTTGTCCATAGGATTTTCTGCTTAAGGCATCAGCTACAACATTAGCTTTGCCGGGGTGGTAATGGATTTCTAGGTTGTATTCCTTTACCAGTTCTAACCACCTCCTTTGCCTTAAATTCAGATCGGGCTGGGTGAAAATGTATTTTAGGCTCTTATGGTCGGTGTAGGTTTCACACTTATTCCCAATCAGATAATGTCTCCAGATCTTGAGGGCATGCACTACGGCTGCAAACTCTAAGTCATGGGTTGGGTAGTTCTGCTCATGGGGCTTAAGTTGTCGGGAAGCATATGCCACAACCTTCCCATCCTGCATGAGGACACATCCTAATCCTTGTCGGGATGCATCACAGTAGATGACGAAGTCTCGCTGGACATCTGGTAAGGTTAATACTGGGGCTGTCGTCAACCTCTTCTTTAACTCTTGGAAACTCCGTTCACATGACTCGGTCCAGGTGAACTTCTTATCCTTCCTGAGCAACTCCGTCATAGGCCGGGCTATCTTGGAGAATCCCTCAATAAACCTCCGATAATACCCAGCTAAACCCAGAAAACTCCTGATCTCACTAACATTGGTGGGTTGCTGCCAGTTGGAGACGGCTTCAACTTTCTTAGGATCAATTGCTACTCCTTCCGCGGTCAAGATATGACCAAGGAATGCCACTTTCTCGAGCCAAAATTCACACTTACTAAATTTAGCATAGAGTCGGTGGGCTCTTAATTTTTCCAACACCACCCGTATGTGTTGTTCATGCTCCTGAACACTCTTGGAGTAAATAAGTATGTCGTCAATAAAGACTACGACAAACTTATCTAACTCGTCCATAAACACCTTGTTCATGAGGTTCATGAAATAAGCAGGTGCATTGGTCAATCCAAAGGACATCACCGTAAACTCAAATTGACCATGACGGGTGACAAAGGCCGTCTTCGGGATGTCGCTCTCCTTGATCTTGAGCTGATGGTACCCTGACCTCAGATCTATCTTGGAGAAATACTTAGCTCCTTTTAGCTGGTCGAATAGGTCATCTATCCTGGGGAGAGGGTACTTGTTCTTAATGGTGACTTCATTTAGTGCGCGATAATCTACGCACATCCTCATACTCCCGTCTTTCTTCTTGATAAAAAGTACGGGGGCTCCCCACGGGGATGAGCTAGGCCTGATAAAGCCACTCTGCTGCAATTCTCCCAACTGTTTCTTCAGTTCGGCTAACTCTGAGGCTGCCATCCTATAGGGTCTCTTGGCTATAGGAGAGGTTCCGGGGACAAGGTCAATTATGAACTCTATGTCCCTATCTGGGGGCATTCCAGGTAGTTCCTCGGGAAAGACATCCGGGTATTCACTCACTACCGGGACTTCTTCTATAGTCTTGGTCTCCATGCTAAACACCATGGGGTCTGGGCCACTTCCTCGAGTGTGACAGGTCACTTGCACACCATCCCGATTTGTCAGGTGAACTACCTTATCAGCACACCCTATATGACCGTCATGCAGGCTCAACCAGTCCATTCCAAGAATCACATCTATCCCCTTAGACTTAAGTACTACTAGATCCGCTAGAAATTCTACCCCACTTAAATTGATCCTTACCCGAGAACAACCTAGTCGACACTGAATGTCGGCTCCAGGAGTCCGGGTTAATAGGGGTAACTTTAGTAGTACTGTAGGTATATGGTGTTCTTCCACAAAACTTGAGGATATGAAGGAATGTGATGCTCCAGAATCAAAAGGTACTGTTGCCAAGACTGAGCTGACTAGAAACTCACCGAGTACCACGCCCTGAGCTTCGCGAGCCTCCTGCGCGCCGATGTGGTTGACGCGGGCTCGTCCGAATGATTGCTGGGGCGGCCTCATCTGCTGGTTGTTGTTGTTGCTGGGGTTGTTGTTGCTGCGGACTGGCACACGGTTGGCTCCTGACAATGCGGCCCTGGGCCCAGCTACTGAGTTGGAGAAGGCTGATGCTGCTGGCTTGTTGGCATAGGGGCAGTTGGCGATGAAATGCCCTGGCTCTCTGCAGTTGAAGCATGCCCTACCATTGCCAGTGACTTGGCTGGCGCCGCTCTGTGGGGCTTTGGTAGGGTTCTGGCTCCTGAATGGGGCAGCGGTCTGGTGCGAACCGGGTGCTTGGGACTGGGTCCGGTAATGCATGGGAGCTTGGGATCTGGGCAAGGGGTGACCGAAGCTCCTTGGCTTCTGGAATCGGTCCTGTCGATGTGCCTTGCTCTCCAAGAACTGACGCTTGTTGTCCCTCCGCTCTTCTGCCTTGGCCCTCTCAGTCAAGATGGCCATGTTCATCAAGGTGTTGAAGTCAGGGTAGATCTGAGGACTGAGCAGGGTCCTCAGTTCCGCGTTCAAGCCTTTCTTGAACATGTCCTGCTTCTTCTTATCCTTGTCCACCTCCTCTGGAGCATAACAGGCCAGCTCCATGAACTGGAAGGTGTACTCTTCCACAGATCTGTTGCCTTGACGGAGTTCGCGGAACTCATCCGCCTTGCGCTTCATGGTGGCTGCGAGGATATGGTAGCGACGGAATTCCGTCACGAACTCATCCCAGGTGATAGTGGAGGCATCTTGGGCGGCAGAGCAGTAGTTCTCCCACCAGGCTAGGGCAGTTCCATTGAGCTGGTGGGCAGCCAAGAGAACCTTGTCCCTGCCCTCACAGCCAAATAGCTCCAGCTTCCTCTGGATGATGCGCAGCCAGTCATCCACGTCCAGAGGATTGACGGACCCACCAAAAGTGGGTGGCTTGGTCCGGAGGAAGTCCGTCAACTTCTCATTCATGTTCTGCCCGCGGGGCCTCTGGCGGGTAACGGCGTTGGCCAGAGCTTCCAGCAGAAGGGTCTGGTTGTTCATCACTTGAACCAGATCAATAACTGGTGGGGGTGGTGGCTGCTGTGTCCCCACTTGGCTTTCTCCCCTTCCTTCTGGCTGGCTCACTTCCTGTTCCTCAGGAAGCACTGCCGGAGGCGGTCCTTGCCTTTCTGGCTGCCTCTCCGTACTAGGGGTGGCATGGGCCTGACTTGGGGAAGCCCTGGTGGCACACTTGGGCGGCATCTGCAGATTTGAGTGAGACTTTATGAGAGTGGGATTTGGATTTTAGTGATCTTTAAAGTGGTTATTTCGTATTTTCGAAGAGACAGAATCCACCTCCTGTCGATAAACACACAGACTAACAAGCAACAAACACAAGCGATTTTATTTATTTTGCCACGGGGGGGGGGTACAACACTTCTGGGGTAAGGCCAAAACACGTACTACACGACCGGTTACAGCAACACAACTGGAGGGGGGTACAACTCTAAACCGCAAACCATGTCGACTTCATTCCTTGGGCAACTCTGGGCTGGGCATACTACTCGCGGGGCGAGTCTTCTCCCTGGGTTGAGTGGTCTTCTAACAGGATGAGGAGGGCCAGCACCTCATCTTTTAGAGTCCCGCCCGCTAGAGGGGTCTCAGGCGCCTCTCCATCCGACACCTCGGAGTTCCTTTCCGAGGGTGGTGGCGCTGGGGTGGCATCTGGGCTCTTCCGCTTACTGGACCCTGGGGCAATGGGGATTCCTTCAAAGATCGGGGCCTATTCGTCCTTCGATGGCCACCATCCTCCTCCTGGCACGGATGGTGAGGTGGGCATCCTTCAGTTCCTTGGAGTGCCGATCCTCAGCTTCCTTGAGAGCCTCAACGGCAATGGCCTCATTGCTTTGGGCGGCTGCGGCTCCGAGCTTCCGCGGCGGCTAACTTCACCTGAAGCCTCCTCACCATAACTCATGCGTCCTCGGCCCTACGAGTCTGCTGTTTCAACTTAGCGGCCTGCTCGTCGTAGAGTTTGTCCAAGGTGAGAAGGTAGGCGGCCATGTGTAGCACAGTGGGATCATCCTCGCGCTGCCCACGTCCTTCCAAGGTCCGTACCCGGGCTAGCCAAACCGGGCGGTTTTTCTTGACAGGCGGGTAGAACCTCATCGGAGTGCGGCCAATGTGCCTCTCATAGATCTGGCATTGGAAACGGAGGGCCTTCCGGGCTGCCACTTGATAAGTATCCTTGTGCCGGAAGCCGGTGGCAGTCACATTCCATGGCTGGATGTCGGGGTAGCGGCTACTCCGCCCGATGTAGATAATCATCTCACACCGAGGCGTCCCGCGGTCCTCGTACTCCCTGCTGGTGTACTCCGGACGCTCATAAATTCCAAGGCGGTCCATGCAGGTGAACAACAATCTGGGAAAACCAGGCTCCTCCAGGCAGTGGCTGTTGACCCATCCTTCCTCGGCCATCTGGAAAAGATCCGGGGTACAAATTAGTTTTGCAATAGAGAAGAGGTAGGCAAAAATTTTGTAATTCTTTTATTTTGGTCAAAAAGGGCTAATCCGGTCCTAAGGTCGCGTTCTACAACCAACGACGGCTCTGATACCACCTGAAGCATCCCCACATAAGTAGAGACTAAATATGATACAAATATCAGTCCCAGGAGGCTGATAGCATATTTATTCGACAGATAATTCAGTTACCGTACAACTCCTGAGGGAGTGGGCGTGAGAGCCATGCAGCGATAAGAAGTAAATAAACAACAGCGGCTAACCAAGCGACTGCCAAAAGACAGCACTCGGGACTACACGGCAGCAGCAGCATCTTGGAAAGGGCAACACCACAAGCAGCGTCGGGTGCAGACACAACCTCTACTCAAGGTCTTCAGCGATGAAGTCAGGGTCTTCCTCTGTAGTAACGAAGCAAGGGTGAGTACGAACGTACTCAACAAGTCCAACCCCATCCACGGAGGGGGATACAATCAAGTATATGCACAGGATATAACAAGGATAGGCTAGGGTTTATTTGCGGTAAAGCTAAATTTTCAACACATGCATAGGCTCATTTTCAAACAAACTTTTGTAAAAGCTTTTCTTTATTAACCGAACAAGGAGTGGGGTTGATCCTACACAAAGGATCCAAGTTTTTATCGCTATCGGACTCCCCGTCCGCCATAGCACACGGCACAACTGCCGGACTCTTCCAAAATTCAACACACACACACACACACACACACACCCGACATCCATGCCCAAGTGCTAGTTATGTGACCAAGCCATAACTCGTCCAATGCCGTGGACACGGCTACCCGGATAGGTTTTAACTTTGCAGAGGTTGTACACTTTTCCCACAAGTAGGGTACCGCAACACGATCACCTTAGTGCCGATGCAGATCCTAACAAAGCAATTACCCACCTTAGCTAAGACTGGCTAGCCCTCACGGAACCACCCAAGGGGTTCACGGCTCATCCATGAGACCGTAACCGGGACCTAAGTCACCAAGATCTTACTCCTTTTCCATGGGCTCCCGTTGCTCACCAGCACCCCTGAAGACTAACAGTTCAGCTAGTGGGATTTATGCTAAGCCGTTGCCCATACAACGGTCGAGTGGTTGCATGATGGTTGAATTAGGCAAGATGACACATCAACTCGGTCCTTAATCATGAAAAGATGGATATCTCCCGACATTGACCAACCACCAAGGTATGAGCACAACACTCTGGCATCCCACACAAGGAATACCCATCCATCCTGTCTACACATCCTTTTCCCTTGAACCCAAAAAGCCATTTTTCTCACTTGCACACACACACACATTTATTTTCCGAAAACACCATTGTAATAATGTTGGTAGTCAAGTAGCAATTTCCTAAGCATTCTAGCGGTGGTTATCGGCTAAATAGAGCGAGTCATATTTAGAGACAACCATAGGGTAACAAGGAATGTTCATAAAAATCAAGGGGTGGCTATCCAACCATGTCTTGCAATGAAATAATATGCATTTTGTAAAACAGGCCAATAGGTTGTGTTTGAAAAACTAGGTATTAAGTATGCATCAAAGGGTGAGATTGGACTTGCCGTCTTCAAAGCCTTCCGGGAGTTCCGGCTTGTGCTGCTGGTCCTCGAGCTTGGGCTCGCGGTCAAACTCCTCCTCGGGATCCTCCTCAGGCAATCCGCGATCTACAGCACACACAAACGGACACACAAATAAATAAAAGAAAGATCGGTTTTTAACGGTGAGCTCCGAATAGAAAATGTGAACGGAAAATAGGTAGAAAGATTATTTTTGGGAAAGTTTGATATGGATCGGCGAAAGTATTCTGGAGGATGAAGTGGTGAAATTTGGGATCAATTGGAGGAAGTTTGGCGCATGAAATGACGGGTTAAGCATGAATTAGGGGCTTAAACAGGAGATTTAGGACTGATTTGTAATAAACCAGGGACCTATTTGTAAATAATTTTGGAGGTGGAGGGGCTTATCCGTGAATAGGTTTATTAGAGTGGTGGAAGGACTGTTTCGTGAATAATGGATTTGTTGGGGTTAGATCGGAATTGGGACCTTCTTCTTCCCCTTGGGCGCACAGTGCACACGGGAGAGGGAGAGGGAGGCACGGCCGGCCTGGGGGCGGCAGCCTAGGCTCGCCGGCGGCGAGGGGAGGCGGCGGGAGAGGCTAGAGGAGGCCGTGGGGGCTCCATTTTGCCCGATACCTTGGAGCTTCGGATAGGGAAGGGGCGGCCGGCGGTGGTTCGGTGGAGGCAGCGGCGGAGGTACTGGTGGCGGTGGCACTTGGCGAGTGGCGTAGGTTGGGGTGGCGAGCTGGGTGGTGGTGGAGTGGCAAGGGAGGCCGGGCGAGCGGCCCTTTTTATAGGCCGGCGAGGGGCGGCCGGCGGTGGGGGACCGGGCGACCGGCGGTGTGCGGCGTGGGGGTGGGGGCCGAGCAGGCCGGGCTGGCGGTAGGGGCTCGGGCGCCGGAGGTGGGTGTCGCGGGGAGGGCGGCACGACAACGGTGGCGTGCGGCGGGTGGCACCGGAAGAGAGGTAGGGGTCGGCGGCGGGCGGCGTGGAACAGGGACAGACCCAATGAAACTATGGGATGCTCCCGAATCGAACAGAATAAGGACGGGTTGGTTATGGACAGAGAAAGTACCCGTCATCACTTGTGCGCCCTCCAGAAGTTCGGTAAGGGTGGTGAAGTTCAGCCTGCCTTGTCGGACCTGAACTCTAGGCTTCTTCCCCTTATTGATCATCTCATTGTTCTGACTTGGGCGCTGATTCTTGTTGCGGGGGCAGTCCTTGGCAAAGTGCCCTGGATTTCCGCAGGTGAAGCAGCGGTTTCCGATAGCAGGGCACAGCGCCATTGGTAGGGTCGGCCGTGGTGCCTGTTGTTGAAATCCCGGGAAGTGAGGTGCTACCTGCAGTGGGGGTCGGGCAACCCATCTTCCCGACTGTTGTGGTCGGCGGGGCGCTAGTAGGGGAACCATCCTGTATCTCTATGCAAGTGGGCTGGGTGCCGGGATGGGGGCCTTCCGCTTCAGGTCAGCCTTGAGGGCCTTCATGCAATCCTCTTGTGAGATGGCCAAGTTGACCAGTTCGTTGTATGTATTCACCTTTATCTAGTTCAACCTTTCTCTGAGCTCCAGGCTCAATCCTCCACGGAACCTGTCCCGCTTCTTCTCATCGGTGTCCGCATGGTAGCCGGCATAGCGGCATAGATCGTTGAAAGCTTGCGCATAGTGCAGGACGTCGCGGCTTCCCTGGGTAAGAGCTAGGAACTCGTTGAGCTTGCGCTCCAGGAGACCCTCAGGGATATGATGGCCCCTGAACGCCGTCTTGAACTCCTCCCAGCTAATGACTTGGTTGGCCGGCTGCATGGCGTGGTAGTGATCCCACCATAGAAGGGTAGAACCACGCAGCTGCTACGCGGTGAATCGAGCCTTATTCTCATCCGGGCAATGGGCGGTGAGGAGGGAGAACTTGGACACGATGGCACAAATCCAGGCATCGGCGTCGAGCGGATCTTCTGTCTTGTGGAACAGAGGGAGCTGTGTCCCCAGAAAGTCCTCGTAGCGAGCAACATGAGGTTGCTGATGAGCACTTCCTCCCTGGGGCTGCTGCTATTGCCCCTGGGCGATGTGCCTCAGCAGCACAGTTTGAGCGGCCAAGATTGCCTCTAGGGTGGGCGAATGCGGAGGTGATGGAGGCACCTACCTCTGCTCACTGCCACTGGGAATAGAGCTGGAGCGGGTGCAGTGCGCCATCTGCAAGAGTCATATTTCCATTAGTCACATAATCCGGAAAGCTTTCCAATCATAAGGGAAATTATGTGCTGAATATTTAAATGCTAATCTTGCCGATAGTGCAAACACAACAATCATATCTTTTATTGAGTAGGTGCATATTCCTCCTTTCTGGCCATTTTAGTCGGCAATTAGATGGCTCCTGGCACGCCAACTATCAGTGTCAAAAATCACGGCCGAGATTCCGGCAAGTATTTTTGTCCTCTGTGTGTAAGGCTCAGATGGTTGCCATTGGGTCCGTCCGACCCGTAGGGGGTTGGGCGAGGCGAAGCTCTGTCTCGTGGGTCCGGATGAGCAGTTAGAACACATGTTCCCGCATAGCTTTGGTATTCAATCCTCGGATCAAAATGAGTGGGGACAGGGTAAAACTGAGGAAAACAACCACTAATTTCTGCCATAATTTGTCGGACATGGCCACTGGTCGGTAACAATGGCAATCCATACATGGAATCAGTTTTTCAACACCCGAATACTCAACTCAAGCTGACCTATTACATCATTGCCAAAACTATAGGCCGCCGAGGAGTACAACAAAAGAAACTACTCTCATACATCTAAAAGTCTTCAAGATTGCCTACAGAGGCAAGGCTGAGTGCAGGAGACTGAGCGTTGCCAACTCGAGGATGCGGAGTGGCCTCCTCAAAAGACATGCTTGAAAGGCCCTCGATCTCCTCGGGCTCCTCCTCCTGAGCCATAGGCTCATCCAACTGTACCTCCAAAGCGTGGATAGCCTCGAGCTCAGCGTGGTGCTCCTGTAGGTGCTCATTGGCGTTTGCCAGCTCCATATTCACATCATAGAACTGGTCGGCCAGCATCTCCATGTCATGCTCCATCTCTACTTTCTCCTCCTCCAAACTAGCAATTTCTGCATATCGGAAATATGGACATCCTTCTATACTAACTCTAGAGATAAGTCCACCATGCCATTCTGCACAGTGGTGAGGGCGACTTGGTTGGCCACGGCCATCCCAGTTATAGTGGTCATCGTCCTACTCTGCATTTCAACCATCCGGTAGAACGCATTCAGACAGCGAGCCGAAACAAAGATTGTGTGTTGTGGGTCCAAATCACCTAGCAAGTCCATGTGCTCCATGCAGTCCAACCAATCCGGATCTCTCCTATCTCTGGCAGGGAACAACCCAATCGGGTCTAACACAATCTCCAGGGGGTGTGCTGTGCAGAATTGTGTCAGCGCTTGCAAAGTGGCAAACTCCCATGTGTCCTATAAAGTGTGTCCTCGACCACGACCTCCAGCGGTGGCCACTGGGGCTGGTCCGGGGGTGCGGGCACCTTCACATGAACGCAGCTCCGAGGAATCCCATGGTCCTAGTACGCGCGTCCCACATAAATAGGCGGCGACTGGTACCCAAAGGAGCGCAGGGTGTCCCACAGTATTGCTGGAAAACCCTCGTAGTGGAGGCACCTCGAGTGGGTGGTGCCATCTACACCAACTGCAACGTACACGGGGTGAGCCATATGTAGCAAAAAGAACATGTGACAAACAGAATCGACACTCGGAAATCAAAACAGATTTTGGACATTTAGAGAAAAGCTCATAACTCAGCAAGTGTTTATCCCAAAATTCGTCAAACATGACCAGCAGGTTCTTTACCAAGCTCTGAGCAACTTAGATTAAAAGACTCCTGGCAGAGAAGTCGCTAAGGGGGGGGGGTAAAATAGTAACATTCCATCTGGTGTACACCTAGTGCTAACCGCCAAACAGGGGTTACAAAGCCGACCCTAACTTCCAATCTAGGTGGGAGCATTTTGTGAAAATTTGACCGCAAGTTATTTAGCATTTTTAACACAACCTTCTTGCAAAAAGTTTCTAGAGTTAACACTTGGAACAACCTGAAAGATTTTATTAAAGCTTGCAGGGCAGAAAAAGGACAGCTAGAAAATCCTTATCGCGGTGCATTTCTTTTACGACAAACACAAGCTTGGATTCATTTCCTTAGGTTGAAATTGCACGTCCTAGTCGTCCTCACAACCAAACAATTGCCAAAAAGCTTTGGACTTACATGGTTAGTGCCGATGACAAGGCAACAATACGACCCTCACTATATTATCTAGTCGGAGTTGCTAGGCATCGTTTCATACGTAAACGTAGTTAGTGTACCTGCAGAAAAATACACCACAACTTGAACCTTCCGTGCCAGCACTCACGAAAGCATCCACAACCATTACCGTTCACTATAGAAACGGCACCCATGCGTTTAACGCTGCATGGACAGCGCAACAACCATGAAAATAGGTTCCTTTTAATAGAACCATATAACCCTTCACATTCTCGTGATGCGGAATCGTGCACATGTATAATAGACGTGGGCGAACAACCATGACGATAGGCTCGTTGGAATCGAACCATACCATCCTTCGCATGAGTTAACATACGAAACCTGCGCACATATAATAGACGCGGGCGAAAACAACCGTGATGATAGGATCGTTGGAATCGAACTCCCATCACCCTTCGCATACTTGCGATGCGGACTCTACGCACGTATGATAAACGTGGGAAAAAAGTGCTGGAAGTCAGAAAATAACCAAATAGTTACTAGCCATCTTAAATGACTGCAAAAATTCCCCTAGGGCATCTCGTACTAAACTCATCCTTAACGAACTTACAAATTTTCCAACTAGTTTCTTGCAAATTTTATTCAGAAAAAGTGTTTTAAGGTCTGTTGTTCTCCGTACCGTGCCTCAAGCTCTGATAACAGCTGTGGCGGAACCGTCCAAATTAACTTGGCTAAAATGCACTTAAATCGCCTGACACGCGATCTTGCACTTTAAACAAGTCAACTTGATCGTCCGTCGGATTTCATCCGATAAAACCACTTACACAGGATTGAGAAGCAGGGCTCACACAAAGGTGAGTAGCACAGAGATTACAACATTCCCATCACATTAACATAGTTCAACAATTTATTACATCAGAGTTTTCGAAATTCAACAAGTTTGCAAGGTTTAACCAACCGAAATAAAACAAGCGGAAGCTAAACGTCGATACATGATGTCATGAAGAAGCCGATCATGACATCAATAATCCCTGCCCTTGACGTCCGAGGAGGGATCCCACTCGACTGTCCAGCCCGAAGGGAGCTGGGTCGGCCAAGTGGTGCCAGCAGCCAAGGCAATAACATCACCTGAAAAGTTAAGCCACAACAAGGCTGAGCAACTAATACTCAGCAAGACTGACCCTTCGGGTGATAACTAATTTCACCAGAACCTAGACATGCAAGGCTTTTTGGCTGAGGGTTTGTTTTGCCAAAAGCGTCTATAGTAGGTCCTTACTTTCGATATTTTAGCTCAAGTTCTACATTCTTTAACCAATCTAAATTAGCAACTTATACTAAGCAAGCATAGTTTCCAAACAATTAAAGAACAAACATCAAGATTAAAATCATCATCATGTTCCATCCTTACTCAGTGCATAATAGCGATCAAGCATTCCCAAACTGTGAGAGGCAGACGAATCGATTCGAATTTCTTAACCATGCATGGCGAACTTAATCTCACGACATCCGCGCACCATGAATGGTCGCTTCATTTGTCACTCATCCCCATCGATCCCTTAGGCACATGTCAGGGCCAAACTGCCTTTGGCGTGCAATGCTCCACAGTCCCAACCTACTCTCTCTAGAATTTGGTTCCCCTGATGCATCATGTGGGTACAAGGGCAGTCACGGTATGGCATTCTCTGGGACCGTCGGGCACTGTATCCAAGGGAAGTGGGCGTGACACGTGCCAAGGGATTGATGGGGACAGCTGACATGTGTGGACCCGGCGTGGTACGCATATGTCGTGGGTTTAGGTTCACCTTGCAAGGTTAAGAATTTCGATTTGAATTTTCTACCTCTCACAGTTTGAGACTGCTTGATCACTATGCTGCACTGAGTAAGAAGTGGAACAAGCATGATGATTAATATTGATGCTTGAATTAAATTGCTTCATCACCATGCTTGCTTAGAATAGGTGTTTACCTAGAATGGTTAATCATCTAGAAATTGATGCTAAAACTTGAAAATAAGGATCCACTTTAGACACTTTTGGCAAAA
Source organism: Setaria italica (assembly GCF_000263155.2). Taxonomy (NCBI): domain Eukaryota; kingdom Viridiplantae; phylum Streptophyta; class Magnoliopsida; order Poales; family Poaceae; genus Setaria; species Setaria italica. The sequence goes on from NC_028454.1 coordinate 19,666,941, forward strand.
ACAAACCCCTCAGCCAAAAAGCCTTGCATGTCTAGCAGTCAGTGGAGTAGATACCATCTGACAAGTAAGTCTTGCGGAGTATTAGTATACTCAGCCTTGCTTGTGGCACTGTTTTTAGGTATGGATGTTAATAACTTGGTTGCCAGTTTGACTTGGCCGACCCAACTCCCTTCGGGTTAGATGGTTGAGTGGGACCCATCCTCGGTCAGCGAGCAACGTGGTGATTGATATCATGGCAGGCTTCACCATGGTATCTTGTATCGACGTTAGATTACCGCTCTATTTCCGCTGCTTGAACTCTAAAAACTCTACTTCTATGCTTTTGAACTTTTGGCTTGTAATAACTTAATTTGGGACCTGTAATAATTATTTGGATTGTTGTAATCTCTAAACTCGCTTCGTGTGAGTACGCTTTGTTTCGATCCGAAACAAGTGGTTTATTGGGTGAAACCTGATAGACTACCATTTTAACTTGATTAAAGTGCCTGCTCGCATATGAGGCAAAGTTGAGTACACTTTAGCTAGGTTAATTTGGGTGCTTCTGCCACACACGCTTCAAAGTTACGGAGGAACACCCCACCTTGTCTGAAAGATGGGGCTTGACAACGAACTTTTCAACCTTCCTCTTCCTGCTCTCGGCTACCTTGCTGGATGATGCTCTCTTCCCCATTCGTGTTGCCACGAGGGTCTTCTTGCGCATGCGCTCAGGGGCTGAGCGTTGGGGGAGGATGGCACTCGAGCTCAAGAGTCGCAAGTGGAGGCGCTGGAGCTACAGTGTGGAAGATGAACAGGCAGAATGGCTCGGGTGAAATGGAAGGGATGAATTCCTTAGTTATTTGTAATCGAGGTAGAGTTAAAACAGAGGTGAGAATAACAGGAATATTCTATTTTTAAAACGCGCGCAGTTATCACTTGACAGTTTCCAATTTTTCCAGAAAGAGAAAAGGTTACTGTTGGCGAATGGTCACGTTGACCAGTGGTTGACCCTTATACCCAAATTAGTCGTGTAATGGCTCGGGGGCTGTGTGCTACGTGGCTATCAGCTAAAAAGTTTTTTCTTTGGGTTTAAGGTAAAAAAGATATGAAATTACAAGATTGACCCTTAGCCTGATTCTTCGATTCCTAAGGCTCGGGGGCTACTCCATATGGAGTGCGATTTTCATCGCACTTCCATATAAAATTCAAGGTTGAAGATTCAAGACCAAGATAAATGAGGCTTGAGCACATTTTAGCTGCATGACAGTACTCGAGTGCATTTCAAGTTTGAGATACGACGGAGTACTTGAAGAGTACCACAAACTAGTCGGAGAAGCCTACAAAACTACTTCGAACTGCTACATTTGACTAAACAGTACTCAGAGGCTTGTCATCCATACATCTATGGACCCACTAGAAGCTTTGGTTAGTCCTACAATACGGGGCTGAGATGTGTTAGACATGGAGACTACGGTGCAAGATAGCGTGGTCTATGTAGAGAACAAGAACTAGTCGAGAATTAGGAAACTACTCATAGTAATTAGAGTAGGATTCTCTAGTCGAATCCGACTAATACTCTTATAAACAACCGACCTGTAACCCTACCCCTAGCAATATAAGGTGAGGTAGGGATCCCCTCTTAACAAGTTCAATCAATACAATCCAACCAACACACAGGACTTAGGGAATTACGTGACATAAGCAAATCGAACCTGTCTAAATCGTGTGTTTGAGTTCACCTCAAGATCCTGATCTCAGTTAGCCCCACGCATAAAACACTACCTCGGGTACCTCTCGGTAGGTTGCCAGGTCTAAACACTGACAGTTACCCTAATCCTTCATGGATCAATTATCTTGTGGACCTTTAGTCCGAATTGTTATGATTGCCTCTTGGGCACATCACCATCAAAAACATCTAAGTGCAGGGCGCAATATACAACACCCCAAAACATGATGTAGGGTATTATGCTACTCTGACGGCAAGAACCTGTATAAATCTGTGCCTTGTGTTCTCGCTTTTACCACCAAGTTGCACTACCTCAAGATACACATCGATAGTTTACCGGGTTTAAAATACCGATATCTAGCTCGCCAGATAGAGGTGATCGTCAAGATCATCGGTCGAGCTTGAAAGACGTCATCAAAAATAAATTATCACCCATCGAAGATTGAAGTTGCCGACTACCATGAGCCACGGTGCAGTATCACCTGATGGACGAGTTCAATACCAAAGCAACTAAGGGGGTGTTTGGATCTTTAGTCGAACTAAAATTTATGTCACATCGAATATTCGGAGGCTAATTAGGAGGACTAAACATGAGCTAATTATAAAACTAATTACACAAACGGAGACTAATTCGCGAGATGGATCTATTAAGCCTAATTAATCCATTATTAGCACATATTTACTGTAGCATTATATTGTCAAATTATGGAGTAATCAGGCTTAATAGATTCATCTCGGAAATTAGCCTCCATCTGTGCAATTGATTTTGTAATTAATCTATATTAAATACTTCTAATTAGTATCTAAACATTCGATGTGATAGGAATTTTATGAGGTTCTACGAACCAAACACTCCCTGAATCAACTCATCGAGTTACAAGGAATCTATCTTAATGGAGTCTATAGCTAAACAAGCCACTCATTGCGCTGCTGATCTGATCCGAAGCGAAAAAAAAAATCAAGCAATCTCAGCCACGTATCAAATCAAATCCACAGGAAACTCGCATCGAGATGGAGCAGAGCATGGCTGCTGTGGTGTTGCCCCAGCTTGTCTGGCTGAAAATTCAACTAGTTAAAAATTACTACTCGCACACGAAAATCTACATGAAGAAATCTGCCGTGAGCAAGGAAATAGCTGCTGGAGGATTACGAAGACATAAGCGGATGGATTTTCCTACTGCTAATATGCAAGTTCGTGACTTGTCGACTACATCGACTTGACCAAATGACTAGTTCGAGATGGGTCTCATAACATCAACAACTAGTTCGAATCAACTCAGACCAGTCGGCTTCATCAACAATCATCACGGTTTCATCGACAATCGTCCACGAACCAAACTATTTTCTCCAATATAATCTCGCTGACCTATTTTCAGCATGATTGGTCAATGTGCCGACTATTTCTTTGTGTACCCTTCTCGGCAAAAATTACCCTCGAGGGCTATACCTTACCGACTGCTCATACATAGGGTATGTTGACCGACAGCCACGGGTTAGGTACACCGAATTATGGAAGCTATGCCACGAGTTTGATGGACTGAGTGTTGGAGGCTCTGCGGCTATACCATATGGATGCACAAATTCTTTGCACACAACACACGCTCTCCTCGCCAAAAGGCAGAAAAATCTCAACGACTACTTTATGTGCAAATCACGCTCTATTTTTTTTCAATGTCAACTACTTAATTTCAATGTATCCTCTTAATGGTCGCTAATATTCTCGAATAGAGCACACATTAATTTATGAAAGCTTCGGATCTTCTGTCACGCCTAAACGCTAATACGCGTACATGAGACAAAGATCTCAGACGAGCAACGGTAGTGCCAGTACGCGTACATGAGACAAATATCCCATGCGTGGTGGCAACGACTAAATAGGGAGTGGGAGCTTAAACGTAACAGGCTAACTGGAGAAATATGGCCGAAACAAGAGCATGACACAAAAAATTTACATTCGTCACTGAATAAATTTCAGTAGTTCCAAAATTTTACATTATGCTACATAATGTATGCATCTTATTTTGTAGGTCATGCTTTGGTGACGATATTCAGGACGCTCAGTGTACCTCCAATGGCTGAGCTAGCTCCCAAGCTTGGGGGCTAAGTGCTAATTACTGCTCGGCGTATCTGCAATGGATTCGCTAGCTTCTATGCTTGGGGGCTGAGCGCCAATAACTACTCGATGTGGCTCCTACGGCTCACCTAGCTCCAAAACTCGAGGGCTGAACACCGCAGATCTACTCGGATGATGACTGGCGTGAAGACTAAGCTCGCTAGACCCTTAAATTGATTATTCCAATCATTAAAAGGCTCGGGGGCTGATAAACTACACACAAAAGTTAATTTTTTTAAGGAATTGAGCTCTACTTGTATTGTGTGGTGTGTGTTGAGGTGAGGCCTCCTCCTATTTATAGTGCTTCAACGTAGGTTTGGGCAGGAAATATTCGAGGGAAAACCATAATTAATGTGGGGAAGGAGTAAGCGGAGTATATTGAAGGATAGTGAACCAAGATCACCAAACAACATCCAATCATAGGATGCAATATACAATACCCTAAAGTGGGATAAGGTATTACGTGACTCTGGCTGCCTGAACCTGTATAAATCTGTATCTTGTGTTCTCACTTTTAATATGAAGTTTTAGGTCCAGCGATCCTCCACCGACCAATCTACTACAGCGGGATACCTCTCGGTAGGCTTGGGATTCTGCCAAAAATGATGTTGACTGTCTTTGAGGCGGTCAGGAAGTCGCCTTCTCCTTCTTCGTCATTGTGGACCTTGTTTCTGCCTTTATCTTTTTTCTTGCCGTACTCCTCGGGAGGTGGTGGTGCGGGCAAATCTTGCATTACTCGGCGCATGTTGTAGCAGTCTATTGCTGAATGTTTGCTAGTCGGGTGCCATGGGCACTGTTTTTTGAGTAGTTCGGTGAAGCTTGGCCCTTCATCGTTTTTGCGGAATCCCTTCTTCCCTGATTTAGTCATGGAAGCAATGGCGTTGTCAGGTTTCCGTTTGCGATTTTGATTACTTGAAAAGTTGTTTCGAGTATCGCTGTGTCGATTTCTATCCTGGTCATTATTGTTATTGTCGCGTCCGCGGTTGCGATGGGAGCCGAACTGTTCTCGCTCTTTGTCTTCTTCATCTGCCCATTGTTGCACCATGACTTTGAGGTCCTTGACATTGGCTGGTCGTCGTCTGCCAAAGTCTTGGTATGTTCGTCGATCGTAGAGGCCATTTTGGAAGCACTCGATGACGTCTGTTTCTGAAATGTCGATTATAGTGGTCTTCTTTTCGAAGAATCGTCACAAGTAGTCGCGTAGGGTTTCGCCTTCTTTCTATTTTACTTGACTTAGGTCAATCTTGTTACCCGGTCTAGTCATTGAGCTAGCATAGTTGTTGGCGAAAGCTTTTGTCAAGTCTGCCCAAGAGTCGATTGATCTAGGCTTGAGTGACTCAAGCCATGTCAGGGGCGCGGGTTCCATGCATATGGGAAAATGGATGACTTTGGTGTCGTTATTGCCCCCAGGTGCCTGAACTGCCAACGAGTATCATCGGAGCTATTGAATTGGGTCTTGCTTGCCATCATACTTAGTGATTCCTGTTGGTTTGAACTTCTCGGGTAATCTTGTCCTCATTACCCGATTTGTGAAGGTAGGAAAGTGGTTGTAATTATCGACTTCTCGCTCTCGTCGACTGTTGATTATTTCTCGTAGATCGCTAAAATTCGATACTTCATAATTTTTCCGGATATGGCGAGGACCTTTTGCGGAGTTGGTGCAACTAACCTCTCCAACATCTTTTTGTCGTACTGGAACGTTGTGTTTACTTGAACCTTGGCTATGTTGCCTTGGTTGGTTGATTACTTCGTTGTTGTTCCTTTGTACTTCGTGAGACTTGTTGTTAACTGCAGCACCTCTACTGCCCTCTTGATGAGCTGTAATGCGGGGAACAGACGGGATTGGTGATTCCTTATCGAGTAGCTTGTAAGCTTGTTCTGCGAGTTGTGCAATTAGTCCGTTGCCTCGCTGCGCGAGTTGAGCTGTGACTTCGTTGTCTCTGTCTTGAGGTATAAGCGTTGATATGAGGTTGATCGAGGCAATTGCCTCGAGTGGAGTGTTATGTTCTTGAGCCGGTACTGCGTCAAATGCTTGTGATGGGAATGTTTGTAGCTAGCATTTGTCGGCGTTCAGCTCGAGTAAGATTGCGCATCCTTCTTTGGTTTCTTTGATCAGAAGTTTCGTCTTGTGGGGCGTTAGCTGTTAACTCGTCTTCTGAGACGTTGTCGAGTTGTGCTATCCGTCGAGGGGTTCGCTGTTGGCTAGTACCCGCGTTGTTATTTTGAGTAATAACAAAGACTTCTCTGACTGGGTAGTAGCTTCCGGAGCTTGATGTTGCGATTTCTGTGGAACTTTCCTCACGGCATGAGGTAAGTGGGACACCTTTCTGGTATGGGAGGTTGTCTATGTGGGCGACGAGGCGTGACTCGTAGTCGCGGGTGAGGAGGGATGGTCTCATTCCTGGCCAGTGGACGAATCTGTCTTGCGATGTTGAAGTTATTACCAGACCTTGGGCTGGTCCTGACAGCGGGATCTCTGAGACGTAGTCCGAGTCGGAGTGGTCGTCTTCGTCTTTCCCGTGTTCGAGTTGAGTTCGAGTGAGGAGACCTTGGTGGACTTTGGCTGCATTGCGGAGTCCGTATGGGAACCGTTTTCGAGTCGAAGTCGATTTGGGAAGTGGTTGGGACCGACTAGTTCGAACTGGGGTCGAGTCCGACGCGTAGTTGAGCTCGGGGTTGTTGATTTTGAAATTTCGGTTTTACCTGGCCGAATCCTCTGTTTTCGGCTGAGAAAAGCTTTTGCTGAGAGATTTCTTCTCCTTAATGTTGATGATTTGGTGCTGAAATGATCCAGCGTTGTTGATGATACAGAGCTAGGAACCGAAAATGAAAGTTGCACCTGTCTCGAAGGTGAAAACAAGCTTCATGACGACAGGTGCCATCGAGCTCACGCAGAGAAACTCGACGAGCTCCCCTACCTGGCGCGCTAGTTGTCGGTGTTTTAGACCGACAACCCGCCTAGGGGGTACTCTAGGTGGTCTTTTGTGCAGTAAGGGCCGTCGAGAATCAAGGAGTCGATTGTGACGTAAGGAACACGATTTAGACAGGTTCGGGCCGCTAGATCACATAATACCCTACGTCCTGTGAGTTGGTTGTATTGATCTTAGATGAACTGGAGTTGTTGTCTTTGAGGGGGTCCCTGCCCACCCTTATATACTCGGGAGGGTAGGGTTACAAGTTTGAATCCTAGTCGGGTACGATTACAGAGTTCTACTCAGTGTAGACCGAGTAGTTTCCATATGCACACCTAACTAATCTGAGTAGGATACGCCTCTTGTTGCGTAGCCCCCTTGTCTTCATCGTGTCCGAGTACGTCCCTTAGTGGGCCGTTCAGGGCCTACTCGTGGGCCTAGGATGCATGCCCGACAGCTGGTACCCTAGGTATGGGTGATCGTCGAGATCATCGGACAAGGTTGAAGGAGCTCATCAAAAAAAATTATCACCCATTAAAGATTGAAGTCGCCGACAGTATCCGCTGGTGGATGAGTTCAATATCGAAGAAAATTATCGAAGAAAATTACTAAGGCCCTGTTTGGGCTTTCAGGTCCCAGAAGCTGAAAGCCCAAAGAAACAGCCAGCTTTCGAGCCTAGCTTATCGTGGGTCTGGAAAGCCACGTTACAATGGAAAGCTGGAAAGGAGAAAAAATGAGCTTCTCATGAGCTTTCGACACTAATTACCCGCCCGCCATCGGTAAAGTGTTGAAACGGTACGTTTCTTTTTCCCGATCCACCTCCTCCTCCACGTCGCGCCACCCTCCGCATCCCGCACCGCCGTACCTCCACCCCTGCTCGCGCCCGTCGCACCGCCCTCCCTCCGCCCCATCGCGCAGCCCGCCCGCCACGCTCCCTCCGCCCCTGCTCGTGCTGCCCGCCACCCTTAGCTCGTGTCGCCCGCCGCCTGATCCCCAATCTCTACCGATGCAAAACCCATCACGCCCGCGCCGGCATCATTGGCAGCCCCGAAGTTGCCGAAAAAGATGGAGGCGCCATTGTTGACTGCCTGAATCGGTCGCGGAACAACCGGTTGCGCTGGGACCGCTGCCGCCACCATCGCCGCCACGGCGAGGTTATCCCGGATGATGTCGGCCCTGACCAGGAACTCCTCCAGCATCATCTCCCCGAGCGTCAGCTGCCGGTTGGGCTGCGGGTCCGCCCCGCCGCCGGTCGCCCCGGCACCGGGCCCTCGCAGACGAAGTCCCGCCAGATGCTCTCCTTGGCGGTCCAGATGCTCCACAGCATCCTCATGAGCACGGCCTCCTCGGCGGCGACCTCGGCCCCAGCCTCGAGGGACATGACCTTGTGGAGGTGATGGCGTCGCCAGCGTCCTCGGAGCAGATGGCGTCGAGGAAGGACCTTGCTCGTCCTCCCTCCGCTTTTAGAAAGCTAGGTTGCCAAATATATCTTAGCTTTCGAGAGTCAGCTTTCAGAAAGCCAGCATTCCAAGAAGGGAAGCTAAAAGCCAGCTTTTAAAAAGCAAAAACTTAAACAAACGTTGCCTAAATCAACTCAAGGAGCCGACGAAGTCCTCCGCGTCGTCGAGTCGGAGAATCAATATCTTAAACGAGTCCCTAGCTGAACATGCCACTCATTGCGCTGCTGATCTGATCCGAAGCGGAAAAAAAAATCAAGCAGTCTCAGCCACGTATCAAATCAAGTTCACAGGAAAGCCGAATCGTAACAGCACTCCCATCGAGATCGAGCAGAGCATGGCTGCTGCGGTGCTCCTTACGGCTGAAAATTTAACTACATGAAAATTACTACTCGCACACGAAAGCCTACAAGAAGAAATCTGCCATGAGCAAGTAAATTGCTGCTGGAGGATTATAAAGACATAAGTGGATGGATTTTCCTGCTGCAAGTTCGTGACTTGTCGAATACTTCGACTTCACCGGGATGCTCGGCGACTACTGGTCTCGACTAGAAACTAGTCGGAGATGGGTCTCGTAAAACTAGTCCGAATCAATTCAGATTAGTCAGCTTCATCAACAATCACCACGACTTTATCAACAATCGTCCATAAATCAAGCTAAATCACTTTTTAATAATTATTTTTTCCAATATAATCTCGTTGACGGCGTGCTTGGTCAATGCGGCAACTATTTGTTTGTGTACGGCACTTGATGGAAATTACTCCAAGGCTACACCTTACCGACTGCTCATGGGTATGCTGACTGACAGCCACGAGCTTGGTACACTGAATTATGAAGGTTATGCTACAGGTTTGATGGACTGAGTGTTGGAGGCTCTGCGGCTATACCCTATCGATGCATAAATCCTTTGCGCACAACACACGCTCTTTTTGCGCACAACACACGCTCTTCTCGCCAAAAGGTAGAAAAGTCTCAACGACTACTTTATTAGCAAATCACGCTCTATTTTTTTTGCAATGTCAACTACTTTTTCTCAATGTATCCTCTTCATGGTCGCTAATATGCTCGAGCAGAACACACCTTAATTTGTGAAAGCCTCGGATCTCCTGTCACGCAAAAATACTAGTACGCATACATGAGACAAAAATCTCGGACGTGCAACGGTAGTGCCGGTACGCGTACACAAGATAAAAACCCCATGCGAGCGGTGGCAACGGCTAAACAGGGACTGGAAGTTTAAACGTAACAGGCTAACTACTAAGGAGAAATATGACCGAAACAAGAGCACGATACAAAAAATTTACATTCATCACTGAATAAATTTTAGTAGTTCCAAAATTTTACATTATGCTACATAATGTATGCATCTCCTTTTGCAGGTCATGCTATGACGATGATATCTAGGATGCTCAACATACCTCCAATGGCTGAGCTAGCTCCCAAGTTTGGGGGCTAAGTGCCAATTACTATTCGGCGTATCTGCAATGGATTCGCTAGCTTCTATGCTCAGGGGCTCAGCGCCAATAACTACTTGATGTGGCTCTTACAGCTCACCTAGCTCCAAAGCTCGAGGGCTAGAGGCCGCATAACTACTCAGATGATGACTGGTGTGAAGACTAAGCTCACTAAACCCTTGAATTCATTATTCCATTCATTCCAAGGCTCAGGGGCTAATAAGTTACACCCAACAGTTGATTTTTTCAAGATGAAAGATTAAGATTCAAGATTTTATTAACCCTCAATCTTATTCTTCGATTCAACTTAAGACTCGGGGTGGAGTGCAACTTTCACCATCACCCATATTACATTCCCATGATGAAGATTACAAAATCAAGATGATTAAGGCTTGAGCACATCCTAACCTCATGGTAGTTTTGAAGCACTTTGAAGATTTAGCCGAAGAAAGTACTCGAAGCAAGATGAAACTACTCAGAGAGGATCTGAAAAATACTCGGAGTGCTGCTGCACTTCACTATGAAGCGCTCCGGTGCTTGTCGGGGATAGATTCTTAGTACCCACAAGGAAGGAAGAAGCTGGACTCCTACTAGGATTCCTCTGTAATCCTATTAGAACTCCTACCATTGTAACGGACTAGTAATTCCACCCCCTGAAGTATATAGAGAAGGGCAGGGGTACCTAGATTGGCAATCTGAACCAAGATCACCAAACAACACCCAAGTACAGGGCATAATATACAACACCCTAAAACATGACGTAGGGCAAACGCTACTCTGGCAGTCTAAACCTTGTATCCTCGCTTTTACCATCAAGTTCTCGACGATCCTCCACCGACCAATCTACTGCCTCAGAATACCCTCAGTAGATTGTTGGGTTTAAAACACCGACACACGCAGCCTCTGGAGCTCGCCGAGCACCCACTTCGTTGATCTCTGTTGGTGAGGGAGAAGAAGGGGGAGAACCGGAGAAGGCGGCCAGGAAGGCGTCCAATGCCGCGTTGATTTGTCAAGGCATATAGAAGCATTGGATTCAACTTTTCATTTTTCAAGCGTGGCGCTACTATTCAGCCCCAGGCCTTCCTTGAATTCCTGAAAGCGACATTTTCTACGTATGCGTAAGCCACGTGCTCCGTCACTGTGCAAGTTGTGACCCGGATGATTTGCAAGAAGCTAGCTTGGTTTTTACTGCTGCGAATAAGGAAAGTCATAAAACGGACGTTTTTCCTGTAAAGTGTGTAAAGCGTAGCTGTTCATTAAACTTGTGTGTATTTTTCTGCGATTAATTTCCTAGGAGTTTGTTTCTTCCTTAGAACTATTTTGTAATGTCATTTCAACTTTTATTCGACATACTTTGAAATTTTTATCAGTAGGAGTTTTTATCTGGTCAACGCTATCAGTTTGGTAAGGTACTGAAGTATTTACAGAAATATTAGTTAGACCATATGTGCAAATTTTATTGAGTAATAATAAAACAAAAGGCAGAACATGACCAGAGGAAACTGGACCGGAACTAAGAAGCATGGAAGTAGAGAATTTAAATCAGTTTCTGGCAGAATGTCTTTCCCTTTGTCAAACTAATGTATTCACTCATGAAGAATGAGGCGCTATAGTTACAGAACCCTCAGATAAACCTTACAAAAGTATAGGACAGTACGCTCATTTACACAGCAACAACAAAACAAGGAACTTCACACATCAACTACTATCTGTAACGAAATCTATATCCTCTACATGAAAGAAGCCAAGAACGTAGCAACAGAGCGCCCAACACACATCACCACAATTCTTGCGACGGGAACTGGTAACCGTGATGCATTGGGATCCGAACTGGTGTGCTTGTGACGCTGCCATCAAAGTCCATGCTCCTGGAGCTCATCTGTGGGCTCCCTATCGGTTGCAGCTCCGACAGTGGTATGCTCCACCCATTATGCAGTGGAGGGCTGTTGTGAATCTGCCTGCCGAAAGCCGGTAGATCCCACTGGTAAACCACACTACCCATCTGTGTGTAAACCTGACGCCATTGACCGTAGCTTCTTGTAGTCATGCTTGCACCGTATGCGTCACTGAACCATGGTATATCATGTCTGTATCGCAAGTACTGGCCCATTGGAACTTCCTGCCGCCACTGGCTGTACCTTCTTGCAGCTGTTCTCATACCGTACGTGTGAATGAACCCTGGTAAATCATGTCGGTATTGCAAATACTGATCCATCAAAGCTTCCTGATGCAACTGGTTGTATCTACTTGCACTGTATATGTCACTGAATCCTAGTATATCATCTCTGCATTGCAAGTACTGATCCACAGAAACTTCCTGAGATGGTTGGGCAGATGGAAATTGGAGCGGATCCGTCGCAAACGGGTTACAGGCAAATGATGAACCCTGGTCCTGGAGATGTTGGCCAGTATACTGTTGACCGCCTGGCAGATGACTGGGATTCAAGAAAAATGCTTCTGGGCTTTCTAAGGTCAGTGGTTGTTCTGTCAGTACCAACTGCTGAGTCAATGGCTGCAGAGGAGGTGCATGAAAATCTGGAAGCTTATTCTGGATTGTACAGCCTACTTTGTTGTTCGTGATAATCGGTAAACTATTCACAGCAGAAGGTGAGAACAACAGGTAGTCTGCATCTTCTCCAGTCGGGAAGCCTAGATGAGAGACATCTTCGGATTGCTGAAAAAGGCAAGGCCATACAAGTAATTGTTGCGAACAGCATGTGCCGATATAAATAATAAATCATATGCTTCAGTGTCCAAAATGCCAAAAGACAAATGCTACCGACTTTCTAGAGTTATACTATTCCTCAGGTTACCTGTCTGAGTTCAGATGATTCATTGCAGACTTCATCATTGCAAAGGTTGTATCCATCACGTTTCATCTACACGAACAATGCAGAACTGATAAATAAAACTAAAATTTCACCAAATGAGTATCATATTGATAATGATCATAAATGTTTGATGATTGCTCATCCCTAGATTCTAAGGAAAAAAGACGGGTATAAAATTTTATATACACTTCATAAACAAGGAGTGACAATATGGTTTGAACAATTGAGCAGCCTCACAATGCCGAAAATGTAAAAAAGAACAGGCTAACTTCCTGTGGCAAAATAGTGATTGCTTAGAAAATGCTTACCAGTGAAATAAATTGATCCACAAACTTTTCTGCATGACACTGCAAAACGTGTCACGAGTAAGATAGAAATCAAGAGGCAACATAACCTTATGATACAGCCTAATTAAGTAATACTCACAGAAGTTGAAAGAGTAGTAATGTGCACTTGCTCATCTCCATAGATGGCTCCCACAGTTATTTGATTATCCAGCGATTCTGACTCAAGCAGGCAAAGTGTGTACAGAGATTTATCAACCAAACCTGCTGTACACGATGACCTTTAGGAAAAGAATGGGATTCAAAGCGAAATATGATTCTACAAGAAAAAAACTGATTCTACTAGAGAAAAAACACATCATTACAGGAGGAATACTGTGAAGGGTGGAAAGTAAGTCTTCTAATCTTCCAGGTGCTCGTAGCTCCGTTGGACACATTGTATGTCATGGTTTCATCCCTCATAGATGGAATTTCGTCAACATTTTCAAACTGGAAGAATTCACATGGTGGTAATAACCAGGATGTTTCAAGAACATCACTTTTAGCAGCCTTTTCGTTCAGTCCATGCCTGCAGAAAGATAATGAACTTGAACAGTACTATCATATTTGATGCATCAATTTTCTAATAAATAAATGATAACAGATAAAAAGGTTGTACTATGTACAAAGCAATACCTCTGGGTAGTCAGGATGACCTCAGATAGAATCTTTTCAATATCAGGTTTGCTGTTAACACCAACAGTAGTAGCTGGCTCCACTATGCTTCTGTTCTCACACTCAATGTGAATATCGAATTTTTGCTGCCTTTCGCCATTCAAGTTGATTTCTTGGTTCAGAGAAATGGAAGAAATTTCTGTGACCTTTCTGTTCAAAGCATTAAGTTGGGGTTCGGTTGCACCCTTATCCTCACCAGGTTCACAAGCTGCCTTACTTGAATTTGCACTGAGTGAGGTTACAGAGGGTATTCTGCTACCTTTGGGATCTGCCATGTCAGAAATTTTGAGGTCTACAACTGGGGCCTCATGACGCTCATTCGACCAAATATCCAATGATTTAACATTTTCAGGGATTTTCTTAACACATAGATTACTTGTGCTCAAGGAAGTATGTGGATGACAACTTGAATCCACTGACAAGGGCACCTTTTCCTGGACTTTCAAGTCCTTATTGCCTATTATCTGACCTACCTTAACCTCAACTTGTGGTACTTTTGGAGATCCCAAATGAAACCCTTCCTTATTTGAAGATCCTGTTGACTTTTGTCCCTTGGAATTTTGATAACTCAGCCTTGCACTTTTGTTTGGAGGACTATGGTTTTTTGATCCATGCCTTTCATTCAGCAATTTCAAAGACTTCTTTCTCTTCTGTGGAACTACTGTCACCTTTTGTGTTTGTCTGTTTTCACGGTCAACTTGGGAAACTGTTACCTGTGGCCGCTCTTCATTACTCTGAAGCAAATTGTCAGGAGGAGTTATTGATCCATCTTGTTTTCTATCACATAAGGCAGAGCTGTTTGTAAGGGTAGAAATAGATTGAATAGTACTACCAGGATCAAATTCTACAATTGATTTGGCATCATTAACATGGACAGAGGATGGATAATTCAACGGGGACCTGTTAAACGTCGCACTTTGCATGCCTTCTAGAGCTGCATTCTCACTGCATACAACTACACCTTTGCAGACATTGAATTTGCTGGGCTTGCAGCTTTCAGGAGCATAGGCAGAAATATGGACAAGAACTGTATCTTCAATTTGATGTCTTCCCTTATCTAGTTCTAGATCAATGTCCAATTGACTGTTAATGTCACCAGTAACAGCTGGCTCCCCAAAGCTTCTGTTCTTACAGGGTGTGTTCATCTGAGTATCAACATTTTGCTGCCTTTTCCCTTTCAATTTACATTCTTGGTTCAAAGAAATGATAGAAATTTCGGAGGCCTTTCTCTTTGAAGCAGTACCTTGGGATTTTGTAGCAGACATATCCTCAAGAGGTTCACAAGCTGCCTTTCTTGAACATCCACTGAATGACGCTACAAAGGGAGTTCCACGGTCATTGACATCTACCATATCAGAATTGTTCTGGTCCACAAATGGGGCCACCTTTTCAGGGATTCTCTCAATACCTTGATTAGTTGTATTCAAGGATGTACATCGATCCCTTGGAGGCACTGACAAGGGCACATGCACTTCCATGTCCTTGTTGCCTATTTTCTGACCTACCTTAGCCTCAACTTGCAGTCTTTTTTGAGATCCTATATCAAGCTCTGTCTTATTTGGAGAACTTGTTGACTTATGAGGGCCTTTGGAATTCTGAGAAGTCGACCTTCCATTTTTGTTCGGAGTGCTGCATTTTTTGAATTCATGCTTCTCACGCAGAAGATATGATAGCTTCTTTGTTTTCTGTGGAAGAACTTTCACCCTTTGTGGTTGCTCAGTTTCAATATGAAATAAATAATCAGAAGTCATTCTGTCACACAAGGCAGAGGTGTTTGGAAGGGTTGAAGAACATTGAAGGGTATTGTCAGTATCAGACTTTGCAGCTGATTTGGCATTGTTAACATGGATAGTGGATGGACAGTTAATTGACAAGCTGTTCAATAATCCACTTGGTTTTCCCTCTAGAGCTGCATTCTCGATGCACAATGTTGCACCTTTGCAGACGTTGAATTCCTTGGTCTTGCAATTTTCAGGAGGATTGGTAGACATCATGAGAACTGAGGTATCTTTACCATGCTTTCTTTCCGTATTTAGACCCAGATCAATCTATTTTGCATAGTGTTTGGTACAAAATTACAAGAGAAAATTTACTTTATGAGCTGGACAAAAGATTGAATTCAAATCCAGAAACAGGAAAGATAGGGTACCTTCTTAGCTCTTGAATTGCAAAGCATTTCAAGGCAAGGTGTAGGGTCCAAATTAAGTCTGGGTTGCAAGGCATTCAGGATGCTAGACTCGGCAGTCTGAAATATGAAAGACCAAAATAAACCAGGCGGGCTGTTGAAACTTGAAAGTAATAGTGGCATAAAATCTTCCCTATCGCAGGTTTAGAGAAGTGCTCACCAATTGATCATGATATGTCCATGAAGCATCTGCAATGGAAGACAGATCTTTCACAACACAGTCAGTGCCCAATCTAAGATGGACTCTATTCACTCTTGGGAAATCATCTCCTGAATAATCATCACCGCTAGAGAAAACAGATCGGTAGTCCCTCACCTAGTTATTGGACAGTGTAAAGAGACCACACCTCAGTATAAATACAAATATGCTGAAGTTGCAAAACAAGGGTACCATTTTGGCTAACCTCACACACAGTAGATCCATTTTGGAATTTGCAAGGGATGCCGTGTAAGATGTCCTGAGGCAAGCAGCCATGCTCAATATCCTGTAAGCATATATTACAATCAAATAATGTATTATTAAACAGACATGTACGCATAAGCAGCTGCAAAAGAAAAAAAATAATCAGGCGATTGAATCTTGAAAAGTTCGACTAGCTAGTAAGAATGTCAAATGGCAGGCAGAGCTACTTGGTTCAAGAAAAGAACACCAACAAACCATGATAAACGCATAGTAGTTCTGATAATATTGTCATTGTTGGAAGAGATTATTTATAATAATGAAAGATACGACAGCTAGAATAAACACTAATACTTACAGAAAGCAAAGCCCTCGATGCCCTGCTGTATGGCTGCTTCTTTGGATCATCACCAATCAGATACAATAGCATTCCCTGCACAGAGAAACCAACAATTGCAATTTGAAACTGCAGGTAGCAAACAGGCATTTGCAATTTACATACAGACCTTGCCCGGCTCTCCGACTGAATACCCATCCGGAAACAGGTTCAGTGCAAAGGACGGCTCAAGATCTACAGCAAGAGAGTGTTTGCACAAAGGGTTCCAACACGAAACGAACAGTTAACAAAACATATCATCACGAAATTGGGCAGGGAAAGGCGTATTGCTACTGGAAAATCGATTGTGGTCTCACCTAATTCGACAGGAAGAGTTCCATTTCTGTCAGGCAATTCAGATCGAGCAGTAATTCCAGTATGAAGCCGCGAAACGGCGGCCTACACGAACCAAGAAAAACGAAATTAAAACATCCATTAGTATGACGCAGGAGGGTATCCATGAATCCATCCACTAGGACGTAATCGCTATCGAGAAGACGATCATCATAGACGACGGCGATGGTGGGGGGAGAAATGAGGTGAGAGAGCTCACTTCGCACGGCGGAAGAGGCGGGGGCGGCACGTCAAGGGATGCCGCGGCGTGAGGACGCGAATCACCGGTCACGTGAGTGGAGGCGGGCGGCGGCGGCGGGTGGATGCGGCGCCCGCGGCGAGAGAGCCTGAAGGAGACAACCATCCCGCACCCCGCACGCCGCGGTTGCGGTGGGGGAGGTAGGGTTTTGCTTTTGCGTTGGTTGCGTTTACGGCCGAGAGAGGGATGGCGCGAAAAACATGGAGAGAGGCGGTAGGGCTCGGGGAATGCAAGCAAAGCAGCAATTTTTTAGTGGCGACAAAGCATTCGTCCTTACATCCAACACTAATTTCGTTTTAACACACTAATTGTAGATATAGCCACTCATCAATACATACCCGTAGATTTGTATACACACATCTTACTCCTACGAACATCTCCAAGACTGAGCGCAAATCTTAAGAATTAATAAAATATCTTATAATGATCCTATTTCGTTTCTAAGATAGGGGTAAAGATATATTATTTGGTGTACCTACTCTATAAGCTTTGAGATTTTTCTTTTAGGTATCGTTGACATCATCAACTAAATTATACACTTTTTTTTGAAACACGGTACGGATGTAGACGCTCACAAATACGCACGCACACTCAGCTCCTACGAATATACGCACGCAACACTACTCCTATGAGCACCTCCGAGAGACTGAGCCGGTAGATCCTCAAGATTGACAAAACCACCACCGGTACCTCGCTATCTAGGAGCACATCACCTACCATTGAAAGTATAGTGCCGGTTAAATCCTGGAATAAATCTACTAAAATGCCAGCATCAGAAGTCATCCATCCCAAATTACTATTCATTTTGACTTTTCTAGGTACATGGCTTTTGGTACGCACCTAGATATATACTAAAGTCAAAATGAATAATAATTTGGAACAGAGGAAGTACGTGACAAACTCATTCGTGGATGTACATTTACTCCCTCCATCCCATAAAAAGTGCAATTCTATTATTTGAAAAAAAATCCTACAAAAGAGTCCAATTGTAGAAAATACATCTAACTACCTGGCTAATTAAGTGGTCAAATCTGATTTAAATGCCAAAACTTACTGCATGTGACCAATAAGTAAGGGTATTAGAGTTTTTTCACACCATCACTAATCTGTCTTCAAAAAATTAGAATTACAATCTTCATGGGTCCAATAAACCTTATTGTTCGGAGTAAACATGTAAGCCCTTGTTTACTTGGGAAGTTGGGAGGTGCCAAATTGGCATTTTGCCATAAATGCGATACTGTAGCGTTTCGTTTGTATTTGTGAATTATTGTCCAAATATTGACTAATTAGGCTCAAAAGATTCGTCTCGCAAAGTACAACAAAACTGTGCAATTAGTTTTTGATTTCGTCTACATTTAGTACTCCATGCATGTACCGCAAGTTTGATGTGATGGGGAATCTTTTTTTTGCATAGTGTCAAAGTTGGGAGTTTTGTGGGAAGTAAACAAGGGCTAAACGAACATTGCATGTTAGTCAAGCTCACAAACTTAAAGTAGTTAGTTATCATGATAGAGTGATGATGCTAGAGAGATATTTTTCGGAAGAAAGAAATTCTGTATTTATGCACTTGGTCTTATTTGACATCAAGAGTCCGTGGGCTTTTGCGCCAAGACAATAGGTAAAGGCAGCGAGGCTAGATTAAATACAACTAAGTCCAATATTATGATTTTTGTTGTGAAATCACATTACCACATTAAAAAAATTAAGAAAAACACAAAAAGTAATCCAATAACTCTAAGTTTTATTAATTTCTAGATATTACAATTTAGGCTCCCTAGAGGTAGTGAATGATGCTCCTGCTCCTATTATCACTGCTAGAGAACTCGGTATTGGTACCAGTTCGTAGGGTGCATATCTTCCGAAAATGCATCCGGGATTAATCCGTCGAGATAAAAGGGGGCGGTCTTTTATCACGGGTCCCTGAACCGGGATATAAGACCCTTGTTTAGTCCCGATTTGTAAAACCAACCGGGACTAACGGGGCTGCCACGCCAAGCATTGGACGGACCCCTTTAGTCCCGGTTGGTATTACAAACCGGGACTAAAGGTCTCCTCTTTACAAACCGGGACTAAAGTGCGTGTATACAGCGCCATGCAGGCGCTTGCATGGCGCCTATAATTTTGTGCATCACGTACCCCTTTACTTAGTTGAGAGTTTTTTTATAATTAATGAAATCAATCAAACTATATATAGTATTTAAACAAATCAATTTAACTATTACATACTTATATATACAATTCTTATACAATTAGCTAGTATATATACAATTCTTGATTAGTATATATATATATAGTATAATTAATTCCTAACTAGCTAGCTATATAGCTCTAGGATCTTTGTCGAGGTCTTCCCGTCGAGGTGTTGCTCGGTGCTTCTTAACTTTATCCACCGTAATGAAATTCTCCTTATGGATTTATGACCTCGTCCAACAGGAATCCTACGAGATTTTCGCATATTGTGTCTATTCTTTTCTTCTGCAAGATCTTGTCTTGAATATTATGCATATGTAATTTGGAAGTGAATAAGCCCCAGCGGCCGCACCACCACTACCTCGCAGAGCACCACCATCGGCCACCCTCACACCCTAAGCCCTACAATGAAAGGATCACTGATGAGCCCCTCGTCACTCCCCCGCCCTCATCTCGCACCCCCGTGGTGGCTCCTCGCCGGAATAGCACTACCAGCGCCGCCGGCCGGCCCAAGGGCCACATTGCAAAGCCAACTTTGTTTCCAAGGTCTTAGGTGATAAAATATAGGGGCCTCGTTGTGAGCTTTTGAAAAGTTCAAGGGGCGTTCGGTAAAAGTGAAACTCATTTGATTAAAAATGCATTTAAACGGCTGAAACTTGGAAAATACCCAGACAATTGTAGAAAAATGAGAAAAATGTGAAACTTGTTTTGTTGAGTTCCTGATGATGTCTAGTTTATTTCAAAAATGTTCATGTGCATGTCACTGTCCTGTATCTAGTGCTATAATTTATTTTGTATAAAGCCATTAGATGCTTTATAAATCATATAGTGGTCTAAAAATTGTGAAACCAATTTTGTTAGCTTCCTTTTAACATGTATTTTCCATATCCACAACTTGTGTTGGTAGAGTCTATGTGGTGTTCATACTATTCTAAATCCAAATGCTTAATTGCTCTCCTAATATTGTTATTTGCATGATAATTAGTGGAAAATTGATAAAAATGCAAAATAAATTTTGTTAGATTCTTGATGTCCATGTCTGACTAGTAAAAATACTTGCTCCTGTGAAATATATGTTTTTCCATTGCTTAAGGAAATACATGTTGTTTAATCTCCTTGTTATGGGATAAATAGTTCTCATGCTGATAAAATCATGATAAATTCACAGTAGCCTATGTTAGTGATGAAGTCCCTATTGTGGAACTAAACTGATGATAAAAATCTATTTAAAAATCATTTTCCATAATCTGCACTTTAACACTATTTGATTTTTAATAAATTCTGTAGATGTCAAATTCATCTCAAATGTTTACAGTAGATATCTTGTGTAGGGGGAAAGCTCCTGTAAAAATTTCATGTTCATATATTAATAGATGCTTCCTAAAATATTTATTCATGTTAAAAGCTAATTTATTGAATAAGGATAATTGCTACTAGGATTTGTAGGCTCACCAAATGGTTATTTATGCTCTTCAGCAGTAACATTATCACTCTTAAAAAGGGTTACTAAACAGTACCAACATGACACCACCTTTTACCTTTTGAATGGTAAGTTTCTATGAATTTATATGTGTAAACAATCACCATCAAATTAGAATCTATGTTTTCTTTCCAACCACACTTGCCTTGTGAAGAGAAGAAATGGTTATAACTTGTATAGGTGAATGTGGCTAAAAGGAAAGAAATGTTTATAAACCTTGTGTAGGTGAATGTGGCTAAAACAAAAGAAATGTTTATAAACCTTGTCTAGGTGAATGTGGCTAAAATAAAAGAAATGTTTATAAACCTTGTCTAGGTGAATGTGGCCAAAAAGAAAGAAAGGTGTATAAACTTGTCTAGGTGAATGTGGCCGAAAATGTACCCTATGCTTTCGCAATGATTAATGAAATGCAACCTACATTATGAAAGATTATAAATGAAATTTTATGCATATGCATCTCGTGTAGAAGCTAACCTCGCTGACGACACATACAATTTGGTCCTGGAAGCTGAAGAGGAACACCCTCCTGCTGCATTGAACTTGATTGAGATAACCCAAGACCTGAACCTCGATTCAGAAGAGCCCAAGGCTAACTCAGAACAAGAAGGCAAGCCCCGGAGCATAATTCTAGTTTCCAAATTATGCAATACTTATGTTACTTATGTTTGTGCATTAAGTTCATAGGAGTTGCTTGAAACCTTAGTTATATGCTCCTAGTACCCATGACTTGAATACTAGCATGTTAAGTTGCTATGCTAAATAGGGATACAGTTAAAGTCGAGTGATTTCCTATCACTCGCGAGATATAGGAGTTGTTTGTCTACTTATGTTGGAATCATAAGGTTGAGGGTGGGGCCTGGTACTATGCTCTGAAATGGCACTACAACAAAACATAGTGGTAGCCACGCTTGGATTGCTATGCTATTGAAAGCGTATCTATATTTTGTATGCTCCCGTCAATAGACATGGTTGTTAACACGTTTTAGTAAAATGCTTCAAAATTTGCAACTTAGATACGTTTTAAAAGTGATGTTGACACGTTTTGATGAAAGCACTTCTATGATTATTATTTAGATACGTTGTTAGATGGTATTGACATGTCTCAAGAAAGCGTGTCATATAGGTCTCAGGGTAGAAGCGCTTCTAGATACGTTTATTGAATGCACCATTAAAGTGGATGCCTAAAAAATAAATTAAGGTGGATTCAAAAATATTTAAAAAATAGTCATGGTTGGACTTTGAACCAACAACCTCGGATCACAAATCATCTATCAACACAGAAACCAACTCACAAACATAATCTTTTCTGCCTTCGACATATATTTTCTATATCAAAACTATGCAATATGCATGCCCAACGTGAATAGTGTTGAAAATAGACGGAAAAAATCATGTTTCCGCCTGCCCATTTTTCCACATTTAACCCGCCCATTTCCTTTTTTAAGAAAAAAATCCAGAAACGGTTTGTAAAAATCTGGGAACACTTCGGAATTTGGGACGGGGGTTGTCGAAATGGAAACGGAATAGCATTTTTCCTCCGACCGTGCCGCCTCCGCGCGACCGCGCCTCCGCCAGACCGCCACCGGGTCGTCTCCGCGCCCGCGCGCCTCCGCGCCCTCGCCCTGCACCTCCCACCACTGCCCGGTGGCGGCACTCCTCCAGGCCGCCACCGCCAGGCCCGTCGCCGCCCTCCTTCAGGCTCATCGTCGTATGTAATCAAATTGCTCTGGCGTTCTTCCTGTGTATTGAGATTGCTTTCTTAGTTATCCTTATCCGTTCCTTTCTCCTCAGAACTCTAGACTCTTCTTCACTCAGAACTCTAGACTCTTCTTCACCTTCCGTTTCCCTTCCAATCTCCAGCAAGAACCGCAGCGGCGTGGGGGCGAATGGGCGATGCGCGACAAGCTCGACCACTACAACACGATGAGCTCGACGGTGGAGACGCTAGTGTGTGGAAAGCTCGTGCCATCGGCTTGCTCCTCACCAAAGGAGGCTGGTCTTGTTGAGAAGTCGAAGGCGTTGCTGACTGAGGAGCAAGATAGCAACGGTGCTATGGCAGTACAGATCCCCTCGGTGAGCTTCCAAAGCACAAGTAGAACTAGTAGTTGCTTGCTCTTGGATCTTTTGCAGCAATGCCACATTTTTCTTTTGCATTGTGTCAGACTGTTAGAGATGATTTATCTGCCAGTATCTTTGGCTGTCAATTAAGTGTCATATATATTGAGTCGGTAAATTTGCAGATTTCATACTTCACTGCCGCTGATACCATTGCTTTGAAAAGTTATCATATATTCTTATAAAAAATCAGTGCATGGTCCTAACTATTTTCAAAAGTTTAGATTGCTGCATGTTTACATAAGCATAGCTGTTGTTCTGGCAGTATTTGATTCATCTACGAATCACTGTCTTTGTGTTTTTATTCATTTTTCTTTTGATGTATGACCTAATTTAGTGCAGATTACAGATTGGCTTCTTACTCATGTTATAATAGATATTCTAGATTTCTAGTCCATTACACGTTATTAGTAGGTGTTGCACCCTGATTTGTTTTTTGTTCTTGCAACTAGGAAGCCAATAAAATGGGGGCAACTAATCATGATTTTTTCTATGTTCATTTTATTTGTGCATAGTGAATTTTTCTACAAGCACAAATTGAGATCTTGGCCTTTTTTATTTGTTACAATTTTTGTTTATTAAAGAGCACTGGAACTAGATAGGACAGAACCTTTCATTCAGTTGCATATAAATGGATTTGGGTAGCTGCTGTTTTCTTTTTTTCGAGTTCAGTTGCATATATATTGATTAATGTTGCTTCATGTACTAATTAGTATTGGGACTGCAGAGTAGCCAAGCTTAACACAATTATTCAAATGATTGACGTCCACATAAAACTATCCACAATGACAGGTGGAGTATGGCTTGAGACACAACTTTTTCTTTCGGTGAGCTGGAGGCCACTGTACTACTAAATACTAAGTATATTTAGTATAGGCTCTTGGTACCTTCTTTTGTTTTATGCATGAACATTTTTGCATCTGCTCCAGTATTAGTGATGCTTGATTTAATTTGTTCTTGCAAAATAATTTGATATTAGTGATGCTTGATTTAATTTGTTCTTGCAAAATAATTTGATATTACCTTAGAAACAATGGTGTTTTTTCTTCTAAATATACAATGCTATAACTGCCTCTGTTTCATGTATCTTTCATGAGAAATCGAATTTGGCATATCAACTTGTGTGGCTTGAAGATTATTAAGAAAAAATAAGTTGGCAAAGCAGTAGTCTGACTTCAATGGATGGGTTTCTAGTACTCACTATCACAACTTTGTAACCCCCCAATTTGCCTATTGTAATTGTTGCATGGTAATACATCTATTTTGCAATTCAGGAATGAACTGTGTTAGAAGAACTGCACCTTAGCCATAATGGAATGGAATACAAAAGATGGAAGGTTTTTCTACATTGCAGAACCTCTTGGATGTTTCATCTAGAAAGCTAACCATTATAGGAATGTTGAAAACTTTAAAGTAGTTTCCACAGATCTTGTTTACTACCTCATATTACCAATCCTTTTTTTTACAGCATGCTGCATCTTTGTTTGACAATTCACTTGTTCTCTAGGGGTGTGAGATCTGCATATACACAATTACTAGCTATATTACTGCTAGCTCCAAGCTACTGTGGTTTAGGAGAACATCAAGTGTGAAATCTTTTACAGTGCAAGATAGGGTCCAATGGCAGCAAAAGAAACTATCGAGGTGAAAGGTAGCTTTTGCAAAGTTATTTTCTACAGACTTAGCAGGTAGCTTACGTTATGTATTTATTTATCATACCATTTGTTTACCTTTTACAATTTTCGGATGTGCTATATTTTTTTAGTATTTGTATATTATTAAGTGGTTGTAATGATACCTTAATGTTTCGTACTGACAAGGAAATTTGGCTTTCCAGTAGTGAGCATATATCAAATTATTTTAGTCATGAGTTCTTCATGCTGAATGTCTTTGTCCCTGCTGCAGTATACTTTTAATATATTCCCACACAATGCGCCAGTTATTGAGAATGGGTATAACAAGGAAGAAATGAAAATGGTGAAGGAGACCAACAAATTTGGGTTAGTCCTTGTGGTCCTATTGGTCTAAACAACTTCCTATGAAGTCTGCATTACTCTGTCAAACTTTTCTCTCATTGTGATAATTTGAGAAAATATAATTTCCTTCTAACTGTCTAGTCCATTGCTACAATGACACGGTTGTGAAAGTAACTGCGACTTGCATACAAGTTCCTGTGATGTACTGATGTGTGTGCACATGCTGAAAGTGTCAATCTATAGTTTGAAAAGCTACTCGATGAGGTTGGTATATGCATATATGCTAACTAGCATTAAAACTTATTCTCTTTCGTCTCAATTTGCACTAAGTGGATTGATCCTTGGAATCTGTCATTTTTTCATTTGGATAGGTGATTTTATCTTAACTTGGCTATTTGTGAATGTGGCAGAAAAATAAATTGATTATATTTGTGTTGTGGTGTAATATTGCAACTTCTTAGCTTGTGTGGCTGTGTGTAGAATAAGTCAAGACTTTTGAGTATAATATTGCAATCATTAAAAAATAACCTTCACTTCTATCGCTAGCTAAGCCTTTTTTTCTTAATTCATCACAGAAATATGTGTGGTGTTGTATTTTCTAGAACTTTTATTGAATTAATTTATTTATTTATTTTGCAGGATCATAGAAGCATGTCAATAAACATAGGCGAAGATTGAGAATTGAAGAGAAGTATCTGTCTGCTTGCGTAAAGCTTTTTAAATAGAATTAGAACGCAGCACGTACATTTTAAGGGAATATGTAATATCTAACTAATATTAAATGAATACATTTCATGTACTTTTTCATCTGTTCTATGGTGTCCAAAGTAAATATGGTTATGCATGTATTATATTAAAAAATAGTTCTAGAAACTATATTAGCATTGAGAAAGAAAAATACAAAGAGCGCATCAATTTTGCTTAATTTAAAACGTCCCTATGAGACGTACATACGTAATTCACTATCTCTGCAAAGGGTTTCATGTCTTCTATGAGACACGCTTAGCACTGTCTTTAGAAAACATCTCATGTTGGGTAGACACGCTTGTCACCATCTCTAGAAAACGTCTCTTATCTTGTAGACACGTTTGACAAAACGTGTTTACAGTTCTTGACACGGTCCATGGGGAGACGCTCCAAACACGCTTTAGTGAAGCGTATCTATAATTCACTAGAGATGAAATAAAGCGTATCTAACCTAAAAATAAAACGCATCTAGAGGAGGGTGTTTCTTGTAGTGTGGTTGGTGCCCCGTCTGTATAGAGGAAA
Source organism: Setaria italica (assembly GCF_000263155.2). Lineage (NCBI taxonomy): Eukaryota > Viridiplantae > Streptophyta > Magnoliopsida > Poales > Poaceae > Setaria > Setaria italica. The sequence goes on from NC_028454.1 coordinate 19,692,992, forward strand.
AATTGCTAAGGTCGAAATGTGTGGGACTCTTGGTCAAGTGTTTGAATGTACTAAACACATGCTGAGAGTATGGGGAATTAGTAAGCCTAGTACCGGATTGAACCGGCATGGACCTTTCCCCCGCTCTCTCTGGAACCAGGTTCCCCTGATGCATCATGTGGGTACAAGTGCGGCCATGGCATGGTGTCATTCTGGGGACTGGTGGGGCCTTGTATCCAAGGAAAGTGGGATCTGGATAAGCGCCGTGAATTGACAGGAACCGTTGATATATGTGAACCTGTCATGGTACACATATGTCATGTGTTTAGGTCCACCTTGCAAGGTTAAGAAACTCGATTTGAATCATCTGCTTCTCACAGTTTGGGACTGCTTGATTACTTTTCCTACATTGAGTAAGAAGATGAACAAGGATGATGCTTAATATTGATGCTTGGTTAAATTGCTTGTTCTACCATGCTTGCTTAGCATAGGTGCTTACCTAGAATGGTTAATCAACTAGAACTTGACGCTAAAACTTGAAAGTAAGGATCCACTTTATAAGCTTTTGGCAAAAACAAACCCCTCAGCTAAAAAGCCTTGCATGTATAGGAGTCAGTGGCTTAGATACCACCTGACGGATAAGTCTTGCGGAGTATTAGTATACTCAGCCTTGCTTGTGGCTATATTTTCAGGTAATGATGATGTTGATGATATGATTGCTAGTGTGACTTGACCGTCCCAGATCCCTCCGGGATGGACGGTCGAGTGGGACCCATCCTCGGTGGGCGAGGACCGTGGTGAGTGATATCATGGACGGCTTCACCATGGTATCGTGTATCGACATTAGAACTATCGCTTATCTCCACTGCAATTGAACTCTGAACACTTTTTATGCTTTGAACTCTGAACTACTTTATGCTTGAAACTCGGTTTGTAATAAATTAATTTGGGACCTCTGTAATATTTTTATCTGGATTGTTGCAATCTCTGGGCTCGTCTTTCGTACGAATGTTGTATGCTTGTTTCCATCGAAAATACGTGGTTGTATCAGGTGAAACCTGACAGACTACCATTTTGATCCGATTAAAGTATCTATTTGCATTTGAGGCGATGTTTAGCACACTTTAGCTAGGTTAATTTGGGTGGTTCTTCCACAAGAGTCACGAGAGATGCAGACCTGAGGTTGATGGAGGCTGTGAGTCTTAGGCTAGATCACTGGGGATGGGCGCCGCCGAGGAGTTCCCATCGCTTATTATTCCCTTTTATGATACATCAACGAAGCAGACCATGCCTCTCTCCATCCCCAAAATTGTCCCCGTATCCTGATTGTACATGAGTTTAGTTTCACCATAGTTTCATAATATCATGAAATTCACATACCCCATGGAAATGGAAAGAGAGAGGCTGGATTCACTACTACAGAAATTGCCTTCGCCAATGGTCTATCACCACCGGTTCAAGATGAACTGATGGTGTTGTTTTTTCACCACCGGATTAGAAGAAGATAGGGGCAGCGAGCGTTAAAACCGGCGGTGATAGTGCTTTTCACAGTCGGTTGTTGGCTGAAACCAGTGGTGAAAGTATCACCGCCCGCTCTTCCTACCACCTGCCAGAGATAATAGGCACGGACCCAAAAAATAAATTCAATCCACTTAACTCACATTTTGAGTCCATCCCCAGGCCGCACGCCTCCCTCTCCCTCACACTAGGCTTCTGTCCCTCCCTCTCTCATGCTTCCCACCTCCCCTCCCTCACTCCGTCTCTCACACCTCCCACCACTTCCTCCCTCCCTCTGCCTCCTCGGATTGGCACCACCTCCCTCTGCCTCCTCCCCGCGCCGCCTCCCTCTACCTCCCATGCATGCCGGATCCCCTCCCTTCCAGATTTGGCACGGCGGGCCCCCGGTGGCTTGGGTAGCGTGTGGCGCGGGCTTGGGGCTCTAGCATGAGCGGCGCGAGGAGCGGTGGCCACGGGCTTCCGGCGATGCGAGAAGCGGCGGTCGTCTCCTCCCCTTCCATTTCCGACCTCCCCTTCTCTCCCTCCCCTCTCCTCTCCTCCACTCGCCCCTCACCTCATGCCTATGGCGAGGAGTGGTAGAGGCGGCCATCGGAGCAAGGAGCGGCGGCAGCCAGGGAGCTCGGCGGTGGCAAGATCCGGTGGTGATGGCAAGATCCTACGACGATGGTGATATCCGATGGTGACGAGATCCGGCGGTGGAGAGATCCAAGCGAGCGGAGAGGTAAGCCTCACTCCTCTCTCTTTCCCTCTTCATCTCCTTCTCCCATGTGGCCCTTCTCCAGCCACATCCTGTAGGCTGGGCCTCCCCTTGTCCTGGTCGGGACAAGGAGCTGGCCGGGACAAGGGGAGTCGGGTGGGTTGTGGGGGAGGCGGGGTCGGCGCGAATGAGGCACGTCAATGGGGCGGCGGGCGCAGCCAGCAGGATGCGGGCTGGGGATTTTTTTATTTTTTTAATAGGCATCACTGCCGGTTCATGGTCCGACGGTGATACGAGGATCAAAACCTGTAGTGATGTGGATTCTAGAGGTGGCGGTGATAAGGCAAATCTATAATAGTGATTTTATTTGAAAAAATTATAGTCCCTCCGTCATGTAATACAAGGCATCCAAGCGTTTAAAACTTGTCCTAAATATAAGGTATTTAGACACATTTGAATGATTGCTCGTTTAATTCTCTTAGGAATTGACAAGACAAGGTGGCTAATTGGTGAATTATTATAAAAATAAGTTCTTTGTTATATATAACTGCCATTAAAAAGACCTGACAACACAATTCCCCATGAATAACTCAGGGTGCGTACATCTTTTACGCTAATATGTATGAAAATATTAGTTCAAGGAGTACTCCATAGTGCTAGGAGAGGTACAAAGATGTGGTGCGATGCGACGAAATAAATATCACCCTATCCCTTTGCCTGTGTGGACAAACGGCATGCAGTTCTCTCCATGCTGGCCTGTGGTATGTACCAGGCACAAAGCTACGACAAAGCAGGGTATTGCCCGATGGATATGGATTTTCCAGCTCTCAGAAGTCAATGCATACGGTCCGTCCACTAGCAGAAAGCTGCATCCTTTTCCGCACCACACCCGGACACCGTGAGTGTCCCGATCATCCACACGTCGTCGGCCATCGGTCCGCCCACCAGCGACCGTTTCGTCCCCCACGTCCGATGGTACGCAGGTCACAGTGACAACCAAACTAGCTCGCTGCGAGTCACTATATATAGGCGTCATGTTGTCCACTCATGATGGATTAAAAATCTGCAGAAAATTCCAAGTAGGATACCAAGCCTGAAAACATGGTATTGAAGATTTCATGGTAAGACTGGCTGACCACACATGCATGAAGAGTTGAAGTCCATTCATAGGCTTTCCTCAGCAACACCCGTCAAGACAAATCAACGCGCCAACCATGGAATTATTCCACGATCCAGGATTCACCTATATAAGCAGCCACTCTTCCGCAAGATTGGACCATATCACACAAAAGGATCCTAGTCCTAGCTAACATGGCATCTTCTCCTCTGGCCACCGTGATCCAGATGTCTTCGCACACCAACGCCACAGCATCGACGACACCTAAGGGAACCGATGAACCCCTGACCATGCCAATGGCACCAAGCTCTTCCGGGACGACGACAGACAAGGTGATGTCAAGCGCGGCCAACCTGGCGCAGCTCCTGCCGACGGGCACGGTGCTGGCGTACCAGGCGCTGTCGCCGTCCTTCACCAACCACGGCAACTGCACCACCTCCAACCGGTGGCTCACGGCCGTCCTGGTCGGCGTCCTGGCCGTCTTCTCCCTCTTCTTCTCCTTCACCGACAGTGTCATCGGCCGCGACCGCAAGCTCTACTTCGGCGTGGCGACGCCGCACGGGTTTAACGTGTTCAACTTATCCGAGGAGGAGGAGAAGCGGGAGTTGGGCGAGCTCCAGAAGCTCCGGCTCCGCCCGCTGGACTACGTGCACGCCTTCTTCACCGCCGTGGTGTTCCTCACCGTGGCGTTCAGCGACGTGGGGCTGCAGAGGTGCTTCTTCCCCAACGCTGGCGTCAACACCAACGAGCTTCTTAAGAATCTGCCGCTGGGGATGTCGTTCCTGTCGAGCTTTGTGTTCTTGATCTTCCCGACCAAAAGGAAGGGCATCGGATACAACGATTCCACTCCCCGCCAGAAGGCATGATGCGTCCGGTCACTTAAAAGTAGTTCAGATATCTTTTAAGATTTAGAACAGTGGATTTGAACACAATTCAAGATTTAGAACATGATGCAGTTGTCGTGATCGATGTGTGTATTCCTTAGTTTGTTCCTGGAAAAGTTGTAGGTTTAATCTGTTCATTTTGCTGAAAAAAGTAGGTTTTGTACTTGTATATACGTACATGCAATGTTTGATAGGTGGATTATTTTCGTACTTAAATACATGATTGGAAAAAAATTGGTGGAAGAGATGGAGAGAGTTTGAAGACAAAATATTTGGAGAATATGGATCATATATCTATTCAGTCCTGTGTTTTTGTCGAGGAATGAAACATTTATTAACATGGCTTTCACTTCTGCAACGCATCTTGATTTTGAAACATCTTACTCCCTCCATCCCAAATTACTATTCATTTTGATTTTTCTAAATACATAGCTTTTGCTATGCACCTAGATGTATATTATGTTTAGATATGTAGCAAATGCTATGTACCTAGAAAAGCTAAAACGAATAGTAATTTGGGACGGAGGGAGCACTTAGAAAGGATTTACGCCTTTTTATTAAAGAATAATTTCTTCAAATACATATGCCATGTCAAGATATGTGGCATCCGTGCAATACATGCAATGCGCTTGACATTTCATTCTTTTATTACAATGCTTCCAATTACTTGGATGTCCATGTGCCATGGCCCATGGCTAACTAATCGGCCGTGTTTTCTTTTTTGCTCTGTTTCTTTTTGGCGTGTCCTCACAGTTTTTGCATGGGACATATATAGCACACCGGAGACGTGATTGTGTTGTGGTGGATTTGGATGGGTCATTTGCATAACACAATTCATGGTTTAGACTATGAAAAAGTTTTATTGATCATGACGTGTGTTTTCGTTAGTTTGTTGCTAGAAAAATTGTAGGTTTTGTGCTTCCTTTTCTGGAAAAGAAGGTTTTGTACTTTATTATATAGGTACATGCGATGTTTGATAGGTGGATTCTTGTGGTACATAAAGTCATAAATACATGCATGTTGGAAAAAAATTGGTGGAACAGATGGAGGGTTTGAACCATACCTTTTGCTTTTGCAGGTCATCTTAGTTTTGATTTTGAAGCATCTTGCTTAGGATGAATTTGAAACTTTTGGCTGAAGAATAATTTCACCCCAGCTTCCATGTCAAGATACATGGCATCCTTGCTTCTTCGCGTGTGTAGGGGAACTCCTGGCATAGTTTGCGTGGGACGTTGCACAACAGAGATGTGATTGTGTAGTGGATTCTGAATCTACATTGCTTAACTCAACTAAATCAGGATTGTTAACATCCAAATATGAACACCACTTAGATAATTGAGTTAGAATCACAACCATCAGCGACGTTGTGTGATGACCCAGCCATGAGAGTCGGGAACGAAGCTGGGAATGCCGTCACCATAGTTGTACTAACTCATAGGAGATCGCGTCGACCCACTAGCCTCCACCTCATTTGGCCAGAGCCAACGGCAGTAGGATGGTGGTGGCCTTCAGATGGCTTCAGTGCCGCCAGAGATCGGGTGGCAATGTTAGGGGGCGTGTGTAAGTTTTGGCGTGAGTTTGTTAGCTCAAAAACCAGCTGGACCTCCCCTTTTATTGTGGTGTTGGGCGATCTGGGGCCACAACCACAAGTTGGTTGTGCCTCCGATCAAGGCAAGAGGTGACGGTCGCAAGTCCGAGTCTTGGGTGAGCTTCCTTATCCTTCCCCCTTCCTCTTTCTCTGCCTTTTGACCACCTCCTAAATTTTTCAACATTCTCCTCTTTGGTCTAAAGGCCTATAACTTATACCATTCTTAAAGCAGAATTATGCAGGGAGACAATGTGTGACAATGGTGATTAAAATCCCACTGTAACACAGTTGTCCACAATTTATAAAACTACCTATCATAATGGGAGGTGGTTGTCTTATGACCCTCCAAGATCATAGGCTACCCGATAATCCCATGCCAGCAACATGTTCACTGAATATAATGGGAGGTAAGCCTTTTGTTAATGGATTCGCAAGCATCTTCTTAGTACTTATATGCTCTAACTAAATGGTGTGATCTTGAATTCTATCTGTCACAACAAGGTACTTAATCTCAATGTGCTTTGTAGCACCACTTAACTTGTTGTTATTCGAATAGAAAAATGCTGACTTATTATTGCAGTATAATTTTAGTGCCCTACTTATGCTGTCTACCACTCTTAATCCTAGGATGAAACTTGTAAGCAATACAGCTTTCCCTACAGCTTCATAGCATGCCACAAACTCAGCTTGCATTATCAATGCAGTTGTCAGTGTTTGTTTGGAACTTTTCCATGATATAGCCTCATTTGCAGGTGTGAAGACATAACCTGATGTGGATTTTCTTGTGTCAACACAACCCGTAAAATCAGCATCTGAATAGCTGATTATCTCTAATTTCTCAGTTATCTTATACGTAAGCATGTAATTCTTAGTGCCTTGCATGTAACGCAAAGCTTTCTTAACTCCTTTCTAGTGGCCCATTCCTGGATTAGACCGATACCTTCCAAGCATCCCACTAATAAAGACCAAGTCAGGACGTGTACACACTTGTGCATACATTATGCTTCCAACAGCTGAAGCATAAGGAATCGTTCTTATTTGATCAATTTCTAATTGATTCCCGGGACTTTGGAATGACCCAAACTTATTGCCCTTAACAATTGGAGCAGCTATGCCTGAACATTGGTGCATATTATATCTTTCAAGGAGCTTCTCTATGTAAGCTCTTTGAGAGAGTTCGAATACACCTTTGAATACACCTTTGGATCTATCTCGGTGAATCTCAATGCCTAAGACATAAGTAGCATCACCAAGGTCCTTCATGTCAAAGTTTGATGAGAGAAAACCCTTTGTCTCATGCAGCAAGTTCTTATCGCTGCTCGCTAATAGGATGTCATCCACATAAAGTACTAGGATGACTATAGAGCTCCCCTTGGTCTTAACATATATGCAGTTGTCCTTCTTATTTTCAATGAAGCTAATTCTCTTAATCACTTCATCAAACATAAGGTACCATTGCCTGGACACTTGTTTCAACCCATAAATGGATTTTCTTAGTTTGCATCCCATATGTTCTTTGCCTTCCATGACAAACCCTTCAGGTTGCGTCATGTACACATTCTCATGCAAGTCACCATAAAGGAATGAAGTCTTAACATCTATCTGATGCAGCTCAAGATCATAATGAGCTACTAAAGCCATAACGATTCTAAATGAATCTTTCTTTGAGACAAGCGAGAAGGTTTCATTATAACTGACTCCTTCTACTTGTGAGAAGCCCTTCGCCATGAGTCTTGATTTGATCCTTTTGATCTTCCTTTTAGAGTCATATTTAGTTTTGTAGACCCATTTACAGCCTACTGTCTTGGCTCCTTCAGGAATTTCTACTAAGTTCCATGCTCTATTTGCTTCCATGGACTACAACTATTCTTCCATGGCCTCGCACCACTTATGAAAGTGATCACTTCTTATGGCTTCCTTAAATGTGTTTGGGTCATCCACCTTCCCCATGTCGTGTCCCTCTTCACTTATGTACACATACTCATCGGAAAGGGTGAACTTCCTCTCACTTGTTGACCTTCTCAGAGGCTGTGCTACTATTGCCTATGGTGCTTCTACTTGAGCAGGTTCCTGCTGAACCACTTTGGGCTCATCAGTGGCCTCCCCTTGCAATCCACCAGCAGGTTCTACCACATCTTCACTTTGATGCTCACTTATCACAGGTGCATCTACATTTTCACTTAAGGTAGGTGTTACTCCCACATTTTCTACTGGAGGTTCCACCACCTGAAATGTAACTGTGGTATATGGCATAGGAGCATAATAATCCTGTCTCATGGGTAATGGCTCATAGGTCCACATCTCCTCAAGATCAATTTTCCTAGCCTCAGTGCATCCAGTTTCCTCTAAGAAGACAGCATGCCTTGTCTCTACAAACTTAGTGGTACGCTTAGGACAATAAAAGTGGTACCCCTTTGACTAGTCCGGATATCCAATAAAATAGCAGCTTTCGGTCTTAGGATCTAATTTTCCAAGTTGTGGATTAAATATCTTTGCTTCAGTTGCATAGCCCCACACATATAAATAATTCATGCTAGGCTTCCTACCAGTCCAAAGTTCATAAGGAGTCTTAAGGACTGACTTACTAGAAACATGATTATTAATATGTGCGGCAGTCTTTAAAGCTTCCATCCACAGACTCACTGGCAGCGTAGAGTTACTGAGCATACTATGCACCATGTTCATAAGGGTGCGATTTCTTCTCTCAGCAATACCATTTTGCTAAGGCTTACCAGGAGTGGAACACTGAGCTGCTATACCATTATCTTGGAGAAATCTTGCAAAGGGTCCCAGAATTTGTCCATATGTGGAGTGTTTCCCATAATACTCCCCTCCCCTGTCTGATCTTCAAATTTGATGTTTAAGTCATGCTGATTTGCTACTTCAGCTTTAAAGATTTTAAACTTATCAAGTGCTTCAGACTTTTCACGTATGGGATAGATGAATCCATAGCGGGAGAACTCATCAATGAAGGTAATGAAATAATTATAACCATCCACTGATCTTACATTAAATGGATTGTATATATTAGTATGAATTATTTCTAATAATCCTGAACTACACTTAGCTCCATCCTTTTTAATTTGTTTTACAAATTTTCCCTTAATACAGTCAACGCATTGATCTAAGTCAGAGAAATCTAAGTTTGGAAGTATCTCTTCTCTAATGAGACGCTCCATCCTCCCCTTCGAAATGTGGCCTAAGCGGACATGCCACAATTTCGATGAAGTGTCAATCTTTCTCTTTCGCTTATGGTTGACATAACTTGCTGTGGCAGAACCACCCAAGTTAATCCGGCTAAAGTGTACTCAACCTCGCCTCAAATGTGAATGGTCACTTTAATCGAATTAAAATGGTAGTCTATCGGGTTTCACCTAATAAACCACCTGTCTCAGATCGAAACAAAGCATACTCACACGAAGGTGAGTCCAGAGATTACAACAATCCAGATAAAATTATTACAGGTTCCAAATTAAGTTATTACAAGTCGATAGTTCAAAAGCATAACAGTAGTGTTCAGAGTTCAAAAGTAGCAAAAAACAACAAGAGGTCCTACGTCGATACAAAATACCATGGTGAAGCCTGCCATGATATCAATCACCATGTTCCTCGCCGACCGAGGACGGGTTCCACTAGACCGTCCAACCTGGAGGGAGTTGGGTCGGCCAAGTCAAACTGGCTACCAATTCGTCAAAATCAATATTACCTGAAAACATAGCCACGAGTAAGACTGAGTATACTAATACTCAACAAGACTTACCCATCAAGTGGTATCTACTCCACCGACTTCTAGACATGCAAGGCTTTTTGGCTGAGGGGGTTTATTTTGCCAAAAGCATCTAAAGTAGATCCTTACCTTCAAGTTTTTAGTAGCAAATTCTAGTTGATTATCCATTCTAAGTAAGCACTTATTCTAAGCAAACATGGTGATCAAGCAATTTAATTCAAGCATCAGTATTTATTATCATACTTGTTTCACTTCTTACTTAGTGCAAAAATGCAGTCAAACAGTCTCAGACTATGAGAGGCAGACCATTCGAATCCTGTTTCTTAACCTTGCAAGGTGAACCTAAACCCACGACACATGCGTACCACACTAGGGTTCACACATGTCAGCCTTTTCCATCAATCCCTAGGCACATGGTCAGGCTCCACTTCCCTTGGGTACAATGCCCCATGGTCCTGAACGACGCCATACTGTGACTACACTTGTACCCACATAATGCATCAGGGGAACCAGGTTCCAGAGAGAGCAGGGAGGTATGCCCACGTCCCGGTTCCATCAGGTACTAGGCTTCCCTATCCCATACTAGGTATGAGCTTAGTACTTTCAAACACTTGACCACAACTCTAAACACATTTTGACCTTAGCAACTTTCTTCTAGACAGATGGGGCAATCCACCAATTCAGATCATAGTACCCGGCCCCGCCTGTCAACCTTATGGTTTCAACATAAGTAAACAGACAACTCCTATAACTCTCGAGTGATAGGAAATAACTTGACTTTTACCAAGTCCCTATTTAGCATTGCAACTACTCAACCTATCACACTAGTATTCAAACATAGGTACCTAGGATCATGCAACTAGGGTTTCAAATAATGCCTATAAATTTAAAGCACAAACATAAGTAATATAAGTATTGCATAAACTTTAGAAATCAAGGTCATGCTCCGAGATGCCTTCCTGTACTAGGTTAGTCTGAAGGTCGCTTGAAGCTTGACTGGGGTCTTGCTCAACCTCGATCTGGTGCACCTCTGCAGATGGCTCCTCCTCAGCTGTCGGGAGTAGTTTGTAGGTTTCATCGGCAAGATTCGCTTCTACATGAGATGCATATGCAAAAGTTCAAGTTTCCATACATTCACATACAAGATGCATTTCATGAACTATTGTAGAAGTGTAAATTGCAATTCGACCACATTCACCTAGACAAGAACTAAACCTTGATTTGTCGTAAAGTAAAGTGCGCTGCAATTTAAAACCTGAGCTTGATTTGATGGTGATTGTATACACATATAAAGTTCTAACCGCTTAAACTTCACAAAAGAAAGGTGGGGTCATTTTAGGGTTGCTCAACATGCATTTGGAAAGTTATCCTGTTTTTGAATTTTAAACTAACTCAAATGAGCTTTTACCATTTTACCCTTCCTAATTAACATTTGCTATTAACCATTTATCTAGCTATTAAACTTCAATAACTGCTTCTAGAAGAATCTGATAAGATATGGTTCTGAAATTTTTACAGAAGCTTCACAAGTTCTAACAGAGGCTACTATAAATTTTCCAAGATTTATTGAGCATGAAAACTATTTATCACATTTTAAGTATATTAAACCACATGCATTTATTTAAGCAAGGTAAAACATGTATATTATAGAAGCTCGTATTTTTCCTAGTTAAGCAGATGTAGCAGGAACCTAGAAAAAGTTATCTTGCATTTTTATCTATTTTCCTCCATTTATAGTGCAAAATAATAAGATTAAACTTAGCATTTAAGCATTTGAACTCAAAACAATAAGTTCATCAACTAAACAAAGTAGTACAAATTTCATATCTAGAACAAGCATGCCAAGAGTGAACTAACAGAAGTGGTTTCACATTTTTGTCATTTTTCTAGGATTTATAAGGCATTTATTGGCTTTTACACAAAATAAATCCTATTGTGAAATATATAGCAATGACAAGTCCAAAAAAAATATTTTTCAGTGAAACTAGACAACTCCTGGAGTCCAACAAAATTGGTTTTGCATATTTAGCATTTTTCTACATTTTCCTACACATTTTTAAAGCTTCAGACATTTTATTCATTTAAAAACAGAAAGGGTTATATGCGTTTCGCAAGTAAGCCCCTAGACCTTTTGAAACCTACAAAGATACCCTTACACTTTGCACTAAGGACCCTAAAAAGAAAATGGGAATTGCAATGTGGTCCCTGGGCTCGGCCGGTGGCGCTCCATCGCGATTCCGGCGAGCTCCGCCGACAGGGGTGTGAGGTGAGGGCTTAGGCACGATAAGGGGCTCACCTAGGGTTTGTGGCTGTGGAAGTCGTCGGCTGTGGAGGTGTGGTGGCGGCGCTTGACAGCGAGGTCTTGGGCACGGCGAAGCAGCTTCTTCTCCGTGACGACGGCAGCGAAGGAAGCTGGGGAGCTGCTGTGGAGGCTTGAGTGAGGCACGTGTGGTGCTCGGGAGGGGGCTGGGGGCTCTGGCGAGGTCCGGGAGGGGGAGCTCGATGGTTTAGTGCTCCGGTGGCGCTTCGGTGCTGAGGGAGTGGCGGGGCAAGTCCGGCGATGAGGCTTGGCCTCTTTTTATAGCGGTTGCAGGGCAAGGGGAGGATAAGGATGCCGTGGGGAGCTTTGGTGGCGATTGGATGAGAATGAGTGTGGCCAGCAACTGGCAGGCAGGCGTGCCAGCGCGGTGGTTGGCCATGACGGTGAGCGCGCGTGGGCGAGCGGCTGCTACTGGCCGGGCAATATCTTCACGTGGAGGAGCGGATTTGCTACGCGCGCGGATTGGCTGAGGTCTCATCACCAACAGCATTGGCCAGGCAGCGATGGCCGCTGGCAGGCGGCGACGTGGCGGTGAGCCTCTGCCGGAGAGCATGGGTGCGCGCTGGTGCATTGGCCGGTGAAGATGCGGCATGGAGGAGTGGGGATATGGCGCGCGCGGGTTGGGTGAGCACCAGGCGCAACTTGTCTCGTCACCGGCGAGCATTGGCTGGCGGCGCTGCGCCAAGGGGCTGTTGTGACATGGTGCACCGCGACACACCGTGCGCGATCAACCCCCGATCGTGTGCATGTGCGTTCGCGGTGGCATGCACGGTAGCATGTTTGGAGTGATTTTGCTTCATATTTTGAATTCAAACTTCAAAAATTCCGAATTATAAAAGTTGTAGTCTAAACCATACTCTCCAACTTCTACAAAAGCCTATGGGTGAAATTCTTAACAGGTTTTGAGATAAACCGGTTGGAATTTTAGTGGAACGCCAGCTTGGCTGGTTTTGAATTTGTCCCCAAATTTTGGCTGAATTTTGATTCACAAATTGAAAGCCTTTTACTCAAAATTAGTGAAAGCTCATATAACAAAAGTTGTTTGTTTTTAAAAGTTCTACAACTTTCATATTGGCCTAAAGTTGAGTTCGTATATAAAATTTGGTTTTCAGCTTCTACCTCTATTTAGTGCTTTTTGGGACATTTTCACCACTTAATGAAGTTGAAAAGTCTTTAGAGTTTGACATTTTGAACTTTGGAGTGTTTTCTACTCTTTCCTCCTAAATTCCCTTGTTTTCACCTTTGGATTCTTGTTTTGCCCCTATTGACTTCATTATGCCCTTTTTGTGGTGTTTTCAACACTTAGAAAATTAAGGTGCATTTGAAAATTTGACAAGTGACCAAAGTGAGTTAAATGGTGATTTATTTGCTTAATGACTTTGATCACCCTTCATTTGCTTTGCTAATTACCAGGGATGTTACACTTACATTCATCACAGAAGAATTAATACTTAGAGGCAACAAGTAATGCTTATCATGTAAAGGCGCATGACCAATAATCTTATTGTCAAAACTTATTACACATTTGTTGTTCCCAAAATTGCAGGAATAACCATCACAAATTTCATGATGAAACATAAATCAAGTTTCTCTTAAGAGATGGTACATAAAGAACATTATTTAAATGAAGCCTGAAGCTACTGCTAAGTTCTAATGTGAGATCTCCAACAGCCTCAACTTCAGCTTCAACTCCATTTGTAACTTTAACGGCGCGAATCCCCTTTCTTATAATCTGCGCGCCACATAATCCCTGTGAGGAATTAGTAACATGAATGGTTGCACCAGAATCAATCCACCATGTACTTAATGGAAAATGAACATAAAGGGACTCATCAACTATAGAAATAAAGTCATCATTACCGTTTTTGATGCACTATTCCTTAAACTGAGCACAGTGCTTCTTAATGTGTCCATAATCCTTGCAGTGATGGCATTTATGACCCTTAGACGAGGATGGCCCATCATTGTTTGGAGGAGGTTGATAAGGCTTCTTATTTTTCTTAATTTTCTTAAAAGGAATGATCTGCTTATTTTTGCCCTCATTCACCTCGTGCCTAATGATATTGTCAAAATCTTCCTTCTCAGATCTTAGTCTCTCTTCCTCCTGACTGCACTTCATGATTAGTGTGGGAATATCCCACTTCGCGTCGCTGCCATTATAGTTGATATTGAAGGGATCAAACACTGAGGGCAATGAAAGCATGATGCGGTGAAGCAGTGTCTCATCATTTAGGGGCCACTTCAAGTCGTTGAGCTTATCCCTTAGGTCAACGAGACTCATGATGTGCTCCCTGGCACTGCCTTGCCCATCATACTTAGTGTTCATTAACTTAGACAGGAGGGTGCTAGCATTAGCCTTAGTGGAGCCTTTGAAATACTCCTCAACCTTTTCCATAAATTATTTGGCACTTTTGGGATTTTTCTCAATAGTTCCCCTGATTGCCGGGTTTATGGTGTGCTCCATTATCATGATGGTCACTCTATCTGATCGCTCCCATCGCTCCTTTTCTTTCTCATAAGCAGCAGTGCGCTCAGGAAGGGTACTATCATTATCCCCTTGAGCAGTAGGAGTAACATGAAGATCCTCCCTCATGGAGTGGTCCCGATCCATAATGCATAGGACCAAGCCAATTTGATTCTTCCAGGTGGTGAAGTTGTCTCCTCCAAGCTTCTCTATGCCATTGACATAGCTTATGACGTTAGATGGAGTCAAGTCTGAATAAAAGAATTTTAATCAGTAATGATGACAAAAAAAATGAATTTAATCTGCGTTGGCTCGATTAAAAATATAGATAAATAACTTTGCATCACTGTTGGGCAGAAGCAAAATAACTTAAAACTTAAGTAAAATATTTATGGACAACCAATTAATAACAACACTGGTCAGAAATTAATTATGTGCCCAAATGAACATGAAATAATTCTGAATAAATTATACGTTGGTTCTATTTACTCAAAATATCATCAATTAGAGTTATTTGTGTAATTATGCAACTTAAATATTACTTAGCATAATGAAACAACTCATGAAACTTAAATAATTGAGGCAAAACAGTGAGTGGGCTAAAAAAACTTAAAATCAGCCTAAAACTTTAAATTCAGCCCGTAGTCGGCCCGTCTTCGTCGTGGCCTAAAAACTCAGGTGACTCAACTCGGCTCGGCCCAAGTGGTCTGACAGTGGTCCGTGCGAGCGGCCCAAGTCAACCTCTAGAGAAGTCCTCATGTGCACCTCAAACAACAACGGCCCATGCAAGCTGGCGGCCCAGCGTGCAAGAAACTGCGACCCAGCAGACGCAAGGCAGCCCAGCTGATGGTGGCAAGGCATGGCCTAACTTACAGCCTGCTAGCGGCCTGTGCAAACCCAGCTCGCACGCGGCCAGCTCTCCCCATGCACGCCTGGGCCTAGAGCCCAGTAGCCATGGGTTGGGCCGCCATTTTGGCCCAGTGGCGGGCGCTGCGGCCACCCGCCTCAATCGCCGCCGTCCATCAGATCCAATAGTCCAGCGCATGGATTGGAGGAAGAAAAACGGTGCACCGAGGCTCCCTTGGAAACCCTAGGCATTGCTCCCCGTTCCCGCAGCCGCTCCCCTTCTGTCACCTCCGCACCGCCGCTCTTCGCTAGTGGCCACCCGCTCGCTGCCCTTGCCAAGCTCCACTACGAGCCCTCTCGCCGGTGCCATCGTGCCACCGAGTCGCACGCGGCTCTGTCGAGGGGCTCCGCTGCGGGCATGATGGTGGGCGAGTGCATCTCAAGGCACGATGGTGGATCTGGCGGTTTCGGCGCCGCCAACTGCCCACCACTAGCCAAAGCGCGCCACCGCGGGCCCTCTCGCCGGCACCGCGTGCGACCGAGTCACGCGCGGCTCTGTCGAGGGGCTCCGCTGGGGTGCACTCATGGCGGGCGAATGCACTACGGCGGTGGTGGCGGTGGCACACCACCGGATCTCCACCAGCAAGGCGACATGGCTCATGACGCCGCGCTGGATCTTCGTGTGGCTAGAGCTAATGCCGCGCATCTCGACCCATGCCGCGCCTAGCCTGCGCGGGACAAACTCAAGTCCCGTGCTCAAGGCACAGGCAGGCGCGGCTCGTCGGAGAAAAGCGCTAGCATCCACCCACGGCAGCAACCTTATGCCACGCGTGACGGCCGGGCGAACCAGAGGTAAGTCTTCTCATCCTCGAGTTATGGTTAGGGTTAGGGTTTCTGATGGGGATTTTTCTTAATCATTTGTGATTTTCCCAATTCCTCTCCTTCTAATTGCTTATGTGTGTCTTAATTTTAAGATTGAATACTTAATTTCGCGAGTTGTAGCTTAATCAGTGGGGAATCGGGGTAAAACAGAGACGAACCCTAACCCTAATCACTTAATTAACATGAATTAGGACTCAATTAGGGTCTAATCTGCTAACTTAGGCACACAATTAGGCTAACTGAGATCTAATTCAACAATAATCTTGACTTAACAGATCAAGTTAATGAACTAAAACTTGAACATTGACTTGTAACCGAAGAATATTAAGCCTAGTAGCATAGCAATTCGCACTAGAAAACTACTGTGTAGATCAAAAGGCATAGAAAAAACAGTACAATTCAGCTCAATTGCACACTAAGAATCAATCTACACAACCTTAGGGTCCATATCTAGATGCAGTTAGCTTAACTGATACCAAATGTAGGAATCTACATTGCTTAACTCAACTAAAACAAGATTGGTAATATCCAAACATGAATACCACTTAGATAATTGAGTTAGAATCACAACCAGCAGCGACGTTGTGTGATGACCCAGCCATGAGAGTCGGGGACGAAGTTGGGGATACCGTCACCGTAGTTGTACTAGCTCATAGGAGATCGTGTCGACCCTCTGGCCTCCACCTCGTTTGGCCAGAGACGATGGCAGTAGGACAGCGATGGCCTTTAGATGGCTCCAGCGCCGCTAGAGATCAGGTGGCAATGTTAGGGGGTGTGCATGGGTTTTGATGTGAGTTTGTTAGCTCAAAAACTAGCCGAGCCTCCCCTTTTATTGTGGCATTGGGCGATCTGGGGCCACAACCACGAGTTGGTTGTGCCTCCGATCAAGGCGCGAGGTGACGGGCGCGAGTCCGAGTCTTGGGCGAGCTTCCTTATCCTCCCCTTCCTCTTTACCTTTTGACCACCTCCTGAATTTTCCAACAAATTCATCATCTATAGGGCGTCTCCTATGTATAGGATTACCCCTGGTTCCATAGATAGGGACCATCATGATTTAATGTCACATGTTCTATTTGCTTCAATGTTTAGAAGCGGGGTTATATCTATAAATAGGACCCACACCTTCTTCTCCTCTCTATGTTCCCATCACTCTCTCATTCATTTTTTTATTACTTAGGAGTAGGTCCTATAGATGGAACTGGGTCCTTTGTAGATCCAACCACACAATATATAAGATCCGGTTCTATGAGTGTATTTATGGTATAGAAACGACTTAGGACCTCCCATTGGAGAAGCCCTAAGAGCAGCTCCAGCGTTGGTATTTTGGAGGTGCTCCGAGGAGAGAGAAAAAGATTCCTAGGGCGCTTCACGCTGGAGAGGAGGATGCTAGGAGGGTGCTCCAAAGCACCAGGTGCTAGGCTTTGCATCAGGTGCTACAAATTAGTGGGTGGTGGGGTATGAATTATTGGAGGCAATCATAGAGATGATGATATTCCATTGTATCCATGATTTAATATTATGTTCCTTGAATATCCATTAAAGTCTACTTGAATTGATTTTGCAATTATGTGAATTGTATGTGAAACTCTTTACTTGTATGGTTATTCTAAAATTATCCCTAGTCGGATGTCATGTGAGGACACACATGAATATTAGACTAGTACATGTATTAATTGATGACCATGTTTCACAAGTCATGGACATGAAGATGTAAAACTAATAATGTGGGCACGTGTAGAGACATGTGCTAGGACTAACCCAACACGAGATATAGTTACATAGTTCTCTTTACACATCGTGTACACTTTGTCCTTGGATCTAAGATTGTTGCATGCACTCAAGATGTGAATCGACTTACTTAGGAGCTGTCAAACGCTACTCTGTAACTAGGTATTTATAAAGGTAGCTTTTGGGTTTGTCAGAAAGCATGTTGTGAGGCATGATTAGTCAAGATGGAATTTGCCTCTCTCTACTTGAGAGAGATATCTCTGGGCCTCTCGAGTGATCGGATCCAGAAATACATGGCCAGGCTATATAAGGTTAAGAGTTAACCTAGGAAGGGATTTCGAATCACAGGAACCAAATATCGTGAGGCAAAGAGAATAGCATGTACGTGATGTTGTGATAGTTTTTTTATATGATCTTCGTGTGCGTATAGGAGTTGGCATGTCTTATTAGAGGCCGCTACCAACTATTGGTCGAGTAGGAGTACTCGTGTCATGTCTATACGTATATGAACCTATTGGGTCACACACTTAAGGGGTTGGAAGCCCAATAAGGATATGATCCGAATTGGACCAGGTTTAGGAGTATTAATGGGCCTCGGACCTAGAGGCCTGTTAGGGACCTCTGTATATTAAGGGGTGGGGACGGCTTAGGGTTTTAATCCTTTTGGCAAAATAGTAGCCGCACCTCCCATGCCCTCACCGAGTTGCACTCGCAGATCTAGTAGTCCGGTTTGCGACGCTTTCTCCCCGCACGTGTGGATACCTTGAAGGTGTTGCATCTGCAGCACTTGGACGAGCTGCTGCACCACGTGGACGAGCCGCTACACGTGGATGAGGAGCTGCTTGACGTGGACGTATTCGACTACACTGCGCCGACGTGTGATCAACTACACTGCCCCGACGCGCTTCATCAAGTTCTGTATCTGCACGTCTAGTCGTAATCCCGTGATCTATAATAGCAGTATTCCTAATTTTACGCGGTAGAAAATTTTATTTTGCGCTAACGTAGCCTACCTCGTAATCCTTCATGAATATCAGTGAGTGGAATTCATGAATGTCAGTGAGTGGAAGGGGAGAGATGGAAGTTATTTGATGAATTTTTTATTCTCTGCGGGACTCATATTTTAGACAATATTGTGTGGTTATACACCGGAGAGAAATGAGAAGTTTGGCAACTGCATCACGTATCGTATTCCTAGCACCACCCTCACAGTTATACGCTGCGGCTGCTCTAACATTTCGATGCTCTTTGGGACCAGCCACACGTGTGATGAGCCTTTATTCTCAGCACACACCATGCTGTGAGTAAACAATATACTAAACAACGAAACTGTCGCAATCGGTCAGCATGCAAATTCTAGATGACGCCGAAACAACGATCAATATATATAACCAATATTTGGACTAGAAAATCGTATAATGAAGAGAAAATTGAAGAAATCTAAGAAAAAGATACGCCGTTGTTTCCATGCAGGTTCATCCTATGCCCACGCCACGAGCCCACGGCTATAGGGTAGAGCCAGTAACGCGCGGCATCGACATCATAAGCAACGTACGATACGGACTTCTGGGTCCAACCGGAATTAGTCCACCAGCGCGGGTGCGCCGTTCCGTTCCTTTGCGTGGATACAAAGGAAAACTCTCTGCCCACACGCACGTAGATCTTGGATTGGATCGTGGCCTCCGGCCGACGACCCTGCTTCTGGCATGTTTAGCGATGAAAACGGACGGGAACGGATAGGAAAACTTTTAACTATATCCCGTTCTATATTTTTTCTATATTTTTTCATCGGGAATGGAAACGGGAGCGGAATAGCTTACGAAAACGGACAAATATGGATAGAAATACAATGGAAATGGGCATGAACCGGGACCATACGTCGGGATGACATGTTCAAAAGTCTAAAGTTTAGGCACAGGCAGACCGCAGCTCAGCAGCCACAATCAGGCCGCAACTCAGCAGCACAGACCAACGTCAGCCACAGCCACAGGCAGGCCGCAGGCAGCCGGCACAAAAGAATAGGCAGCAGCTGTAGTCGCACAAAAGAATGTTAGGGGCCGGGCGGCGGCAGTTGGCAGAGGTGCAGTCGCGCAGCGGTGCAGAGGCAGAGCACAGTGCGGTAAGGGGTAGGCCGCAGGCTGGCACGCGGCGACAGGGGGCCAGGGGCCGGCGACGGCGGTGCAGGCGTGCGATGGCAGGGGCAGACCGGCGACACCCGGCAGGGGGCCAGGGCAGGCGGCGGCGGGATGGATGGGTAACGGGTGAGGGCGAACGACCGAACAGGGACGATGCCAGACACCAGGGATTACGGTTGTTTATTGGGCCTGTTGGGCTGGATTGATCGATTAGGGTTTGGGGTTGAGGTAATGAACTTATCCCGTTAAATTAGAAACAGGATGAATACGGGACCATCCCAGATTAAAATGGGATCCTGCAAATACGGACGGGATACCCCTTCAACCGTATCCCGTCCTGTTCCCGGGTACCCCCATCCCGTTTCCCGTTCCTGTCCCGGTCAACCGGACCTTACCGTACCATTTTCGTATACCTCTCGGACAAATATGGGAAAACGGACGGACGGTAACAAGGATTTTGTCCGTCCGTTTTCATCACTAGCACTGACGTGCATAAGTATGCTTGTACTTAACAAAACAATGCTTTTATGCTCGGCTAAAATAAGAACGGAAATCTGCCATTCAGATCAATTTCAGTTTACCTAGTAAACTGTTGAGCTCAACAAACAGGAGAACTACATCAGCAGTACTCTTCAGATCAAGCAACATATCATATTCAATTCATCCACAACATTGAGCATGCATATATTTTTGGAGTTTTTTCATGGAAAAAGAAGCTTTCCTAGAAAAATCATACTGCCAGCACCATATAGAATATGCTATCCTCTGCTCAAATAAATCAATGAACAACAGCGCATCACCAATAGTCACCACAAGAGCATATCCCTTCCTCAAAATGATGAAAACGATTGATATCTCTAACGATGATTTCCCGTTGAACAATTTTAGATATCACTTTGAATACGGTATGGCAGTCCAAGCAGGAACGTAAATTTTTCATTACCCGTATTGGGTGGCCAGGAGGTGTCATAGCAAGTCCATATGCTAAAGCCAGCCTCTCGCTATGCTCCCATAGCATGCGAGCTTTTTCTTCCTCGTCTACATCATGCAAAACTACGTCAATGTCTGGAACATAACCTTCCCTAATGGCCTTCAGGTTTAGCCATTCCAGCATTGCATTGATTACTCGTATATCTGGATGGTCTACTGATCCCACTGAAAAGGCATGAACTTTCCCCTTGATCTCAACCCAACTAAGGCCAGCCTCTTTTTTTACACCTATATTCCTCATTGATTTCCTTAAAAGAGCAACTTGATCCAAAATTCCAGCTGCAGCATACATATTTGACAGTAAGACATAGGTTGTCTCATCTTGTGGTTCAATCTCAAGCACCTTCTCTGCAGAAAATCTTCCCAGAGCTACATTCTTATGGACTAAACATGAGCTAAGCAAGGCTCGCCAAACCATAGCAGATGGTGCTGAAGGAATATCCTCAATAAACTTTAGAGCTTCATTTAGATGCCCAGCACGTCCCAAAAGCCTAACAATGCAAGTGTAATGATCCATAGACGGTTTGATTCCATGATCCATTCTCATAGAGTTAAACAGAGAGAGTCCTTGGTTGACTAAGCCTGTGCTACCACAGACAGACAGGAGAGCAACAAAGGTGACATCATTTGCTTTTATACTGGCTTTATTCATCCTGTTGAAAAGTTCCAAAGCATCCCTGCCTCGTCCATGGAGAGCATATCCTGAGATTATGGCATTCCATGAAATCACATCACATTGTTTGATAGCCTCAAATACCTTTTGAGCATCCTTAATGCATCCGCACTTGGCATATGTATCGACCAGTGAATTGCAAACCACAGTGTCACTATTGAATGTGGATTTCTCAATCAAGCTGTGAATTTGGACAGCATGTTTGATGGATGCTGTACTCGCACAAGCCCGGAGCACACTGGAGTATGTAACTTGAGTCGAAAGCATCTGCGCAGCACGCATCTCTCGGAAAACACTCAAAGCATCTTCCCCAAAACCAGACTGGCAGTAGCCAACAATAACTGTGTTCCAGCTCACTTCGTTGGCATCCCGTAATGATGAGAAAACCTCAAGTGAATTTTCCATGTTTCTGCACTTGGCATACAAATCCATTAGTACATTTCCAACAAATAGTTCAGACTCATAGCCTAACTTTATAACAAGGTTATGAATTTGCTCACCCAGATCAAAAAGGGCAATATTAGCACAAGCTTGCAGAACACTGGACAAACTAAATTCATTAGGCACTACAGAAGACCGCATCATTCTGAGGAACATCTCAAATGCGTGCTCATTCTGATAGCTCTGAGCATACCGGGAGATCATAAAGCTCCAGGGTATGACATCGTCATGGGGGATCATCTCAAAAATAGTGCGGGCATCCTCAATGTCTCCACATTTGGCATACATGTCAAGCAAAGCGCCACCAACATGAGGCTCAGTATCACAAAGGGTTTTGACTGAGCAACCATGGATGCCCTTGCCTAGCACAGTAGATGACAGGCAAACTGCAGCCTTGAGCACACTGGTAAGCGCAAAAGGATTAGGCTTGGAACCTGCCATCCTCATCTTAGAGAAAACACTAATCGCATCCTCAGGACTCTCATTCTCAGAATAGCAAGAAACCATCGCTGTCCAAGTGACAACATCCTTCCCGATGATCCCATCGAAGATGAGCCTCGCATCACGGACAGCCCCACAAAGTGAATAGGCATCAATAAGTGCTGATCCCACAAAGGCATTCCGTTCATGGCCTAACTTGCATGCGCAGGCGTGCACACTGCAGGCAAGCCCTGGAGCATCCATGGCAACCAGCAGCTTCAGGACCGTGGTGAGCACAAACTGGTTCACCTCGTGACCCTCCCTTCGCAGCCTCAGAAACAGCTTTGCGGCCTCCCCGAACTCCCCACGCAACGCGTGTCCCTGCACGAGCGTGACGAAGGACACCATGTTCCGCTCTGGCATTCCGTCGAACACCCTGCGCGCGGCGGCCAGGGGCCCGAGCTTCGCGTAGAGGTTGAGAAGGACGTTAGCGCAGAAGGTGTCCAGACGCGCCACCCCGCCTCGCTGCACGACGCGCGCGTGCAGGGCGCGGCCGGCGCGGGCGTCGCCACGCGCGATGCAGCGCTGCAGGAACCTTGCGCTCGCATAGGAGTCGAGCTTGGGGAGCGCGAGCGAGGTGAGCTCGTCGTCCAGCCACTGCAGCGCCGCGTTGGTGGCTAGGTCGCGGCGGGGCCGGCCATTGGGTTGGTAGAAGATAGGGTGGAGGAGGCGGATGCGGTGGCGGCTCATCCGGCGGCGAGGAGGGGGGCAACGACAGCGCGCTAACTTGATTCTCGTCTGCTAAACCGGGCGCTCCCGGCTCCATGAGACAATGACAGACAACGAGCGCTGGTGTTTTTACAGTCAATCTGACCCGTCGCGGCTCTCAAACGGCCCAGATTGCTTTTGTGAAATTGCATTTATTTCTTCAAAAATGGGTTGGTTTATAATGTAAGCTGCATATAACATCCTAATTTACAAGAAAACTAACGACATATTCTTTTGAACTTTCGGGCATTGTTTATTTCTTGATTGGACCATAATTGACCGTCATTATTTTTTTCAACGCTATCTGATATGGCTAGTTTATTGGGCAAGGAGTACAATAGCAGATCAACAGGTGCCTACTCGCCCTCCCTAGGAGGCTTTGAGTTAAGATCTGTTTTGCTGCTTGGTCCTTTCCTATGGTGCCTAGGCCCCTGTATATTGGGCCAGCCAACACACCTTATTTGACAAGGACTCTATCTCTAATCCAAATCTGTTACGAGCCAACAAACCTAATCAGACTAGGATTCTATCCCTTATCAGACTAGGACTTTATCTCAATCCTAATCTGTTACAATTCTTAACCAACCAGGACTCTAAACCTTTTCTAACTAATCTGTTGAGTCCTGATTGGCTGCTCCTTTGTTCCTTCGATGAAACTTCTTGCCAAAGAAGTTGTCCACAACACTGCCCCCCCCCCTGATAGAAAAGCTCGTCCTCGAGCTTGAAATCAGGGTAGGTTTCCTTGAACTTGTCCAACGGCTCCCATGTCGCATCAGCAGTACCGCGGCCCGCCCATTGCACCAAAAAGATCCCATGAAGTGGCTGTAGGCTTAGCACGCACCACCTTATCCGGAGTAGGAACAGCCCGGCCATGAACAACCGGTGGCAGAGTAACAATCTGATCAGGAAGAAGTCCCTGATGTTTCTTCAGGTAGGCAACATGGAAAATATCATGGATCCGAGCCTTCAGCGGCAAGCGAAGATGATAGGCCACCTTCCCAATGCGTTCAACCACCTGAAATGGACCATAGAAGCGAGAAGCAAGCTTTGCATTGGTCTTGTCAGTAATACCTGCTGCTGATCGGTGTGCAGGCACAACCAGGCCCAATCGCCCACTTCAAATTCCAGCTCCCTGTGAGCTTTATCATGTGTGGCCTTCATATAATCCTGGGTCTGCAGGAGACGTTCCCGTATCTCCGCCAAAAACTCATCACGATGCACAAGCTGCCGGTCCAATGCTACTACACGTGCTAAACCCGACTGGTAGGACAATAGTGATGGTGGATCACGACCAAACACCACACGGAAAAGGAGTGCATTGCAGGGCAGACTGATAGGAGGTGTTGTAGCAATACTCAGCCCAAGGCAACCAACGCAGCCAACTGCGAGGACGATCCCTGCCAAGCAGCGAAGATAGACCCCGAGAACACGGTTGGTAACTTCAGATTGTCCATCTGTCTGCGGCCTGAAAGCGGAGCTAAGGCGCAATTTAACACCAGCAAGGGTGAAGAGCTCCTTCCACAATGTACTGGTGAAAATGGGATCACGGTCACTGACAATTGAGCACGGAAGACCATGGAGGCGAACGATGCCATCAAAGAAAGCCTGTGCCACTGACAGGGCGGTGTAGGGATGACCCAATGCGATAAAATGCGCCATCTTAGAGACTGGTCGACCACTGTAAGAACAACTGACCGGCCACCCACCTTGGGAAATCCTTCCACAAAATCCATAGCAATGTCGCTCCAAACTGACTGGGGAATATCCAATGGCTGCAGCAACCCAACTGGATGGAGATGTTCTGTCTTATTTCGTTGACAGACAGCACAACCTCGGACATAATCACGAACCAATTTGGGCGCATGGGGGCTGTAAAAAGAAGAGCGCAGCCTGTACAATGTTTTCTGGGTACCTTCATGGCCGGCACCATGGGCGGCAGCAAGGAGTTGTGGCCATAGGGCAGAGGAGTCAGGAACAAAAATGCGGCCCCGGTGCATGACGAAGCCATCAATAACAGACCATGCTGCCCCTGTTGTACCCTCTGCAATTTCCTTTTTCTTGGCCTGTACTTCCGGCAAGGACGACACCTCCTCCTGAAATTCTGCGAACAGGGCAAACTCCGGGCGAGATATGGCGTGGATGTGGCTGGACAGGTTCTGTTCATCCCTACGAGATAAGGCATCGGCTACTGTGTTTTGGTTCCCGGGCTTATATTCAACCTGGAAGCTATACCCAAAGAGTTTGTTGACCCATGTATGCTGCGGAATAGTGGACAAGCGCTGATCAAGTAAATGCTTCAAGCTGCAATGATCTATGCGGATAATAAACTCCCTAACCCAAAGATAGGGTCGCCAATGTCGCACGGCCTGGACCAAACCAGTGAGCTCGCGTTCATAAGCCGCAAGCTTAGCATGTTGTGGCGCAACTGTCTTCCTGAAAAAAGCAATTGGCCCAGCTCCCTGGTAGAGGACAGTGCCAAAACCCGACTCGGAGGTGTTGCAGTCCACAATGAATGGCGCATCAAAATCTGGCAGCTGCAACACTGGTGCTGTCGTGAGGGCTGTCTTAAGGGCCTCGAATGCGGTCGTTGCCTCCGGACTCCACAAAAACACATCCTTCTTTAGTAACACTGTCAGAGGAGCAGCAATGACGTCGTAGTTGGCGATGAACCGACAATAGTATCCGGTGAGGCCGAGGAAACCCCGCAGCGCCTTGACTGAGCAAGGACGAGGCCAATCTTGGACGGCAGAAATCTCGTCAGCATCCATTGCCACAGCGCCGTCGGTGATGATGTGACCCAAATAATGCACCTAGCGTTCCCCGAACACGCACTTGGATCTCTTGAGGACGAGTCCGTGCGCACGCAGCATAGACAACACGGCACGCACATGCTGCAGGTGCTCGGTGAAGGAGTTGCTGTAGATCAGGATATCGTCAAAGAAGACGAGAACGCAGCGGCGGAGGAACGATCGGAGGACGTCGTTCATCAATGCCTGGAACGTAGATGGCATGTTAGTAGGCCAAATGGCATTACCAGAAACTCGAAGTGGTTGTGGTGCGTGCGGAATGTCGTCTTCGCAATATCATCGGGATGCATCCGGACTTGGTGATAGCCGCTGCGGAGATCAAGCTTGGTGAAGAACCGAGCGCCCTTGAGCTCATCCAAGAGCTCCTCCACCACCGGAATTGGAAATTTGTCGCGAACGGTCTTGAGGTTGAGTGCGCGGTAGTCAACACAGAAGCGCCACGTGCCGTCCGCCTTGCGCACCAACAGCACTGGCGAGGAGAAAGCAGATGTGCTAGGACGGATGATCCCTTGCTCGAGCATGGCTTGGCATTGGGCCTCAATCTCATCCTTCAGGAGCTGTGGGTAACAGTAGGGCCGCACTGCCACCGGAGCTGTCGTCGGAAGAAGATGAATGCGATGATCAAAGGCGCGCTGCGGCAGCAGCCCTGTCGACGTGGCAAAAAGATCCACAAATTCCTCAAGTAGCAGCCCAAGTAGGTTTGACGACTGAGCGGCGGCCAGTTGTGGGGAGGGTCGTCCGTTGACCCCAATCCACTTGACGCGATGATCCTAGCGCCAAAATGTCATTGACAGCCGTGTGAAGTCCCAAAGGATTGGCCCCAAGGTGCGAAGCCAGTCACAACCCAGGACGAGCTCGTAGCCATTGAGCGGGATGACGAACAGGTTGATAGAGAACTCCTCCTAGCCGATGTGGACGACAACGTTCCGGCAGACACCGGAGGCTGGAACGCGATCGTCGTTGGCGACATCGACGGTGAGGCCCGGGCGAGCCTCTAGAGTAAGCCCAAGCCGGGCGGCGGTGTCCGTGGCAATGAACGAGTGGGTGGATCCAGAATCCACCAAGGCAGTGAGGTCCACAGCCTGGACAACGGTCGCAAGCTGCAAAGTGGAGCTTGTTTGGACACCTGTGATGGCGTTGAGGGAGATCGTCAGCTCGTCCTCAGCGGACTCCTACGAGACATTGTCGTCGCCGTCTAGCTCCATCCAGTAAATGCCCTTCATAGAGCACTACTTGGCGTGCTTGTGTGAGAATTTCTCCAAGCAATTGAAACAGAGTCCCTCGGGGTGGTGCTGCGCCATCGCTTCTAGTGTCAGACATGTGAAACGAGCGCCATGTGAAGCCGCCGGTTTGAAAGGAGCGCCTGGAGTCGAAGATGCCACACTAGAGGCTGTTGGTGTTGTTGGTGTCGTAGGAGGCTGGTGTAAAGTAGTGGAGAATGACCCTGTGCGGCCAGAAGAGCGTGGCACATGTACCAGGGAGCGGGCACTGTCATCGACCACCTGGGAGCGTGAAGCGTCCCCACATAAGTAGAGACTAAATGTGATCCAATTACCAGTCCCAGGAGGCTGATAACACATTTATTCAACAGATAGTTCAGAAACCGTACAACTCCCGAAGGAGCGGGCGGGCAAGCCACACCCAAAGCAAGACTAAAGCGATAACAATACAAATCCAAGTTGCAGTCCAGTCGGACTCCGGGCTGCAATCGGAACTATGCGTCAGCGGAAGCATCCTGCAAAAGGGCCAACACCGCAGGCAGCGTTGGGTGCAGACGCAACCTCCTACTCGAAGTCCTCGGTGACGAAGTCCGGATCCTCCTCTGAAGCAACAACATAAGGGTGAGTACAAAAGTACTCAGCAAGTCCAACCCCATCCACGGAGGGGGATACAACAAGAATATGCATATGAGTCAACAAGGATATAGCCATGGTTTATTTGCAATAAAGCTGTATTTTCGACATATGCAGGGTTTCATTTTAAAGAAGTTTCATGAAAACATTTTCTTAATAAACGATATATCAAGTGGGGTTGATCCTACACAAAGGATCCAAGTTTTATCGCTACCGGACTCCCCGTCCGCCGTAGCGCACGGCACAACTGCCGGACACTTCCAAAATTCCACACACCCACACACACCGTAAATACCAGTCATCCCCCAAAAGCTAGTTGTGTGACCGAGCCGTAACTCGTCCAATGCCGTGGACACGGCTACCCGGATAGGTTTTAACTCTGCAGAGGTTGTACACTTTTCCCACAAGTAGGGTACCGTATCACGATCACCTTAGTGACGGTACGAATCCTAACAAAGCCATTACCCACCTTAGACAATACTGACTAGTCAACACGGAAGCACCCAAGGGGTTAGCAACCCATCCACGGGGCCGAAACCGGGACCTAAGTCACCAAGAGCTTAGTCCTTTTCCAAGGGCTGCTCACCAGCGCACCTGAAGCCTAGCAGTTTAGCTAGTGGGGTTTATGCTAAGCCGTTGCCCATACAACGGTCGAGTGGTTGCACGATGATGGAATTAGGCAGGATGACACATCAACTCGGTCCTTAGCCATGACAAGATGGATAACTCCCACTCTGCTCAACCACTAAGGTACGAGCCCAACAACCCGGCATTCCACACAAGAAACGCCCATCCATCTCATCCACCACCTCTCTTTACACCCGAAAACCCAACTCCTCAGTTGAACATACTCACACATTTATTTTCCGAATAAACAGATGTAGTCATGATTGAAGTTGGGTAATGAGTTCCTAAGCATTCTAGCAGTATTTATCATCTAAACAGAGCAACTCATATTTAGAGATAAATATGGGACAACAAGGAATAATCATAACAATCAAGGGGTGGCTATCCAACCATGTCTTGCGATAAACAATATGCATTTTCTAAAACAGGCCAATAGGTTGTGTCTGAAAAACTGGGTATTAAATATGCATCAAAGGGTGAGATTGGACTTGCCGTTCTCAAAGCCTTCCGGGAGCTCCTGCTCGCGGTACTGGTCCTCGGGCTCGGGCTCGCGGTCAAACTCCTCCTCGCGCTCCTCCTCGGGTACTCCGCGATCTACGGCACACACAAACGAGCACACAATAAATAAAAAGGAAAAAGATTTTACCTGTTGAGCTCCGAACAGGAAATGTGAACGGAAAATAGACAGGAATGGTATTCTTATGAAATTTTGATATGCCTCAGCGGGAATATATGAGAGGAGGCCGTGGTCGAATTTGGGATCGATTGGAGGAAAATTGGCGCATGAAATGACAAGCTAAAGGGAGGTTTGGGCTTTAAACAGTATTTAGGACCGAACTGTGAAAACCGAGGGCCTATTTGTAATTTCTCTAAAAAGTGGAAGGGCTTATTTGCGGAAATTCCTGGAGAGAGGTGGAGGGACCAGGTTGTAAATAAAGGAAACTAGAGGGGCAGATCGGAAATCGAGTTTTTCTTCTTCTTCTTTCCTCTGCTTCAGAACAGAGGTGGGGGAAAACACGGCCGGCGGCGGGCCGGCCAGCCGGCGTGGCCCACCGGCGGTGGGGCCGAGCGACGGGGAAGATAGTGGAGGGTGAGAGGAGTCCATTTGACTCCTCACCTTGGGTGATTTGTGGCCGGACCCAGGGGGCCGACGGCGGCAAGGAAGTGGCGGCGGAGGTCTTGGTTGCGGCGGCGGTTGGCACTGGGGAAAGCGGAGGGAGGAAGGCCGGCGAGCTTGGAGATGATGTTGGAGGTGTGGGGGAGGCGGCCGAGCTCGGCCCCTCTTATATAGGCGGCGGGGAGGGAGGCGCCCGAGGCGGCGCGGCCGGTGATTTGACGGCGGCCGAACCTGTCCGGCGGGTGGCGTGCCGGAGTGGTCGTGCGTGTGGTAGGCGTGGCGGGGAGGCGTGGTCGTCAAGGCACACAGGGGCGGCGACTGCGCAGGGAGTCGCGCCGGAGGGGGGGTGTGCGGCGGCCGGCGGGCGACCCGGCGTGGCCGGCGGCGCTCAGCGCGGCACGCGCGACCTGGCGGGCAGAGGGGCGCGGCGCGGCGCGGGCGAGCACGGGCGGGGCAGGCGGCACGGCGCGGGCGACGCGGGGTGGACGGCGCGGCGCGGACGGCGCGGCGTGGGCGGCGCGGCGCGGCGCGACGCGGGCCCGCGCGCGTGCGGGTGCTGTGCGCGCAGGGGAGGGCAGCGCCCGAGCACGCCAGGGAAGAGGGCCAGCGCCTGAGAGGGAAAAGGAGGAGAGAGAGAAAGGAGAAAGGTGGAGGGAGAAGAAGAGGAAGAAGGAAAAAAAATGAAGGAAAAGGAGAAAGAGAAAGGGAGGAAGAAAGAAGAAGAAAAAGGGGAAAAAGGCGGTGAAAGATTCAGGACTTGACCGGCGTGCGTGATGGATTGGATGGGCATGCGGTGAAATTTACGGGGAGCGAAAAAAGAGGGTTGACGAGCCGGGGCCGGGACGGCGGGTCCGACGGAAGGGGGAAGATTTGACGGAGCTCAGCGGTCGGAAAAATTTTGGAATGCATTTTTAGCGAGTGATTTACTTGGTAGATTTTTACGGGCGTTACAGAGCGGCGTTCGTAGGCACGGGCCAGTGCCATGGCGTCTTCCAATGTCTCGGGCTTCTGCATCTCCACATCGATGCTCATGGGCTGAAGGAGACCGGCTGAGAAGAGGGCGACCTGCTGCTGCTCAGAGACGCCCTCGCAGCGTGCTAGGAGGTTGAGGAACTGTTCCTGGTAGTCATCAACGAAGCCCATGCGGCGCAGATGGGCCAACTCGCCGAGAGGGTTGCTGCGCACCAGAGGGCCAAACCTTTTGTTGACACTCTCGACGAAAACTAGCCAAGTAGGAACGCCGCGATTCTTCTCCAGCCGATAGTACCACTGTCCGGCGGCGCCCTCCAAGTAGAAGGTCGCTGTCCAGACCTTCTGATCTTCCAGCGTGCCCTGCGAGCGAAAAAACTGCTCGCACTTGTGCAGCCAGCCCAGGGGGTCTTCAGAGCCGTCGTATTTGGGAAAACGAAGCTTGTGCACAGGCAACAGCGGCTGCCCATACTTCCCAACGGTCGTAGATGAGGAAGCATGGGTATTGAAGCTGCCGTTCTTCTGCAGAACTTGATTCTGGACATTGCTGATCAAGGTGGCGAGGCGCCCTTGTTCATGGCGGACAGCAGCGAGCTCGCTGTCCAACTTCATGCTGATCTCATTCATCTTGGTGATCATCCTGGCGACGGCATCATCGAAGACAGCCTGGGTGACGAAGGAATCGCCCATTGTTGCGGTGGAAGCGATGGGGCTGGCGGCGCGCAAGGGAGGATGGGGCGTTGGGGGTCTGCAACGTGGTAGCAGGGAGAGGCCAAGGAAATTCCCAGTTGATACCAGAGATGATATGGCTAGTTTATTAGGCAAGGAGTACAATAGCAGATCAACACGTGCCTACTCGCCCTCCCTAGGAGACTCTGAGTTAAGATCTGTTTTTCTGCTTGGTCCTTTCCTATGGCGCTAGGCCCCTATATATTGAGCCAGCCAACACACCTTATTTGACAAGGACTCTATCTCTAATCCAAATCTGTTACAAGAGACTAGGACTTTATCTCAATCCTAATCTGTTACAATTCTTAACCAACCAGGACTCTAAACCTTTTCTAACTGATCTGCTGAGTCCTGATTAGCTGCCCCTTTGATCCTTCGGTGAAACTTCTTGGCAAAGAAGTTGTCCACAACACTATCATATTTATATAGACAAAGGATGCTGCACTTAAAAATTTATTTATGCTGCCATCTGTGTGAATTTACTAGTTGATTCAGTGTGAACTCAATTTCAGTTAGTCTATAATTCATTATTTACATATATTCTGTGAGATGTGAACTCAACGCAAATTATGTGCAAAT
>NC_028454.1:19724949-19749649 GCF_000263155.2 Setaria italica
CACGGTACAACTTCAACGCATCGATAGATGGATTATGTTTTGTGTACCATTTACACGTTAAGTGATACATGTGAGAATTTAGTGCAAGTTTAGTGGCTTGCCATGCATTTTACTCGTCACTATGTAAACCTACGAGATCTCCAAATACAACCATATATTTCTATTTACCAGTGACGACAACATGCTACAGAAAAATCTTAATAAAACATAATAAAAGAGAAAGATACATCGAATAAAAAGTTGGTGTAAAACCCAACGGCAAGTAACTCTTTACCCATAGTCTCTCTTTAGGTGATTTTCTAGTTATTCACAGATAATGCTCGAAGTACTATATGCACCATGCACCTCACCACCTGTTCATTTGCTAGACGGCTTTATACTAGTCTGTACTTTGTATGCCAAGAGTTTCAGCATAGTGTATGGTCCAATATCAAGCAACCGTCTACGCAACATTTGCTCCACAAATGTAAGCATAAGCTATAATTTCCATGATCGCTTATCATGAATACAATTTCATGCTACAGATGGAACCCAACGCGTCCTTTCTTTGCATGGCTCGGCGCAATCAGCAGTACCTTAAGAGTTTTGCTAGAACCAGGTCAAAGTAACTTGCATTAAGTTATATAAAAAAAGGAAATCTGCATTATTTTCCTACTTGAATTGATTAAGTATCAGATGGTGTCCGTAATAAACGTATCAAAAGGAGATTATTGTAGATTAGAAAAATCTGTAATATATTCAACACGGTTAAATAAGAATTGTCGGCATAACACAGCGAGAATTACATCAGCAAACTATGACAACCCAAATCCTGCTATTCCTCCTTATCAAAAAAAAAAATCCTGCTATTCCTAGTTTCCTACACACATTCTCACATCATTCTGCGCCGTCCATCCATCCAAAACAATATCTCAAGTTAGGACACCCACTCACCCTCATGCCTCATCTCAAGCATTTGATACCCGGCTCTCTTGCACATCTCGCCAAGAAAAACTCTCCGTAACCAGACTCCAAGCCATGCAACATATGCCATTAAATCCAGCAGCAAGCACATATGACGCTCTGAGCCTCTGAGCTCATGGCAAATTCATCATCTGAAAGCATAAGGTCAACACTGTGAAGGCCACATTGACAAAGATGGATGAAGAGCCTCTTTACATTTTTGTACTTCTCAGTTCCAAACAATAGATCTCTTGTTACCCAACCCCTATATAACATCTGCCAGCTAAACATCATACTACAGATGGCCAAAATTTTGCAGCAAGCAGCGCTGCAAGCTCACTAGTGGTACAAATACAATTAAGGCGACACCTATACTTTTCCTATCTCCTGAAATGGATATTGACAACGGTTGGCTGCATATAAGTCTGCTGTATCGAAAGTGCGAATGGGAAAAATGGGTGAAACAAGAAGGACGAGATTCTTTTTGCTCTGCTGTCAGAAGCACCAGAATCTGAACCTGCAAAGTAAAGGAAAAGGATATAGTCATGCCAAGTAGAAATATACTAGGAAAACTCATGTTTTGGCCACTTGCAGAAATAATCAATACATTTTCCTTGTGGTGTACCCTAACAATGGTGGTTTGTTCCCTTGTCACAGAGGTAAGTAACCTACAGCTCAGTACAGGTACATGATTCATGAACGTACTACTGCTGTGTTGGCTTAATGACTGTAATTGCACTTGATACAGGCTATGTCGGTATATTGCCACACAAGCTAGCCCTAGAATCTTAGCACATGACCACACCAATGGGCACTACCTGGCTTGATCTTAAATCTGACAACATTTGGTGACCTCACTGATATAAATTTTATTGGATGCTCTGTGCAATGCCGATGCCGATCAATTGCTGAAATCAGCTGCAAGGGATAAGGAGAAAAATTACCACAAGTCAGAACAGAGAAGAAAAAATAGTCATATCAATACGTCATACACTTTAACCTATATATGGCAAGCCAAGATGATCAGAGGGCTAATGGAACTGCATAGAACAACAAAATGGTGGAAACTGTCAAATTTCTACCTACTGAGTAACCCCTTGTACAGCATTGATTGGTATATGTGATATTACAGAAATATATGAATTGAATTAGCAAGGCAATTTTTCTCATTGCTCATTTTGCAGGGTGGTGATATATAAATTGAATTAGCAAGGTAACCCGTTGTAAAGCATTTTGAATCAGCAAGGATTATGGCTACTAAATTTCAAGGAGAACAAATTTTCAGTGGACTGAACTACTCAAAAATGCTAATACCCAATGTGACGAGGAGAAAGGGTGGTGATAAGAATGATAACACAGTGAAAAGTACGTGATGTATTTCCAGTTTTTAACTTTGAGCTTGACTACAGGAGCAAAAATTATACAAGTGATATCCAAACAAGAAACTAGACAAGCTGTGCACATACACTGCTTACACAGTATATTTTAAACGAGTCACAGAACATACCTTCTCATCATACCTAAAAAGGGATAGATCAAAATATGGTGAAGGGCTCTGTGATTGGCAAGTGTAAGGCAATGACGCCATCATCTTTTTCACAAACTGACAAACATAAAATAAGAAGTGTTTAATCGTTTACCAAAAGCTTCAGCATAAAATCTTCAAACAGAACAAGGTAACTGGTCACAAAATATCTATTAAGAGATTAAGTGCCTGAAAATGAACAATGAGAAAGAAAAATAAAAAACCTTAATTGCCCATAAGCACCAACTGAGTAACAAGCAAAATATCTATTACAATTACTACTTTAGAGTTATGTTTTTTTTTGTGGTGGCGGCAGTGGCAGTGGATCATTTACCTCATCCCTGCATCTTAAACCTCCTAAACAAACAGCTAACAAAAACAAATAAACTCAACTAAACAAAAAAGGCAATAAAAGTAAATAAATAATAAACTCACCGAACAAACATTGTTTTTCAATGCATTACAGTCTTAACCCAAAAAATTTCTCCCACTGTTAAAAACTTTCTTTCCTTGGTTGTCTAAACCTTCACCCTCTAAAATATCCCTGTCACCACCAATGAAAAATGTGGTAGGACATCCCACAGCCATCACCCTCTTTCTCTCCATCACGTAAGGCTACCTCTCACAATATAGGTTGTTCTCAATCTAAGGCTGTTCTCAATCTAACTGAATTACCGAAAGCTATGGGATATGAGTCATGATGGCAGCCCAAGGCCAAAGGAGCAGGACATGGCATACAGCAGTGGAGTTGAGAGCATAGTTAGGCCAAGCACAATGGTCGAGGTGTGATGGGCAAGGATATAGCTCGGCTAGGCACCATCAGCTGCAGCCTGCATGGCTCGAGGATGCCATGGGCAGTGGGGTGACTACGGCTGCTTCTCCAAGATCAAGATCTCTCAAGTGGAGCCAGATACCATCAGTGGCCCCATCTCCAGCGCTCCGCCTGCTCGCATACGGACTAGCTCGGGCGGATCGTGGTGGCGCGGAGCACTTCCTCCCCTTTCTCTCTGTTCATTCTCTCTGAAACTTCCTGCCACCAGAAATAACTGTCGATAGGGGAACGTGGATGCATAGCCTTCATTTGGGTGAGGGGGTTGGTTTTTGGTGATCATCAAAAAATAATGGTATTGGTAATAGGATTTGTTATCTGCTGGAGCCCATCTAATCTCCAATATGACAGTTTTTTGGTAATGGGGATGAGAAGTGTAACCTGCTGGAGATGCTCTAAGTCTTCTAACAGCCACAA
Organism: Setaria italica; assembly: GCF_000263155.2. Taxonomy (NCBI): domain Eukaryota; kingdom Viridiplantae; phylum Streptophyta; class Magnoliopsida; order Poales; family Poaceae; genus Setaria; species Setaria italica. The sequence continues at coordinate 19,728,663 of NC_028454.1, forward strand.
AGGGCAGCACTCATCAAAGTGTCAAAAAAATGTGCATCAACTTGTCGGAAATTAATGTGCATTAACTAGTAGTATTTGATACCTCTACTTTTCTGCAGCAAGATGAGATTTGTTCTAATATTAACAAGCAAACAATACACGCTAGGTTTCATATATACTGGAAGACACACTCAAACCTCAAAAACAAGAATTCAATGCTAGTATAATACAACCACCATGTCCCTAACATATTAAATACCAAGTTAATTGACCCTTAAGTTGATGAGACCAGAGATATTTGTATTCTAATTATCAATTAAGAAAAGAAATACTTCATCAATAAAATTGCTGTACTGAAATATGCTGTAAAATATATGTGCTGCATTTAAAAACATACACTGGAGATCCAGTGTTGCTATATACATATATCTATATAGTTTAGTATTTTGTTCTGTGTTAAGCGTTGCACGAGTTTGCAATATGAGGTGACATCAATGGAAGATCAAATGTGCAGGTTATCATATCTTGTCGAACCAAGAGCTCAATGGTCTTTTAAACTGGATCATACTTGTTCTATCAATATTACCTGTGAGGAGCTGCTTGCTTTATTTTTTATTGTGCGAAGTTGATCGAGAGCATGAATATCATTGGAGTGCGACGAGATAAATTTTCCATGTGATGAATCTTGTGGATTTGCATGAAAATGGTCATAGAATTGTTCAAACAAGGAATAGAGCTCCTCCGATGAGTTCTGTTGACAATTTATAAAATTAACTCAACACACTAAGAAGATATACCGCAACGTGTAAATCTGTTTCCATGGCCATAAAAATACCTGGTAAAGGGAAATGATATCCGTTGTCTCCATGTTATACACAGCAAAGAATGCTAAGTTTTGATCAGTGCTTCGAGAAACCTAGAGATATCGAAAAAGCGTTTGCAGTTACAATTAGATGACAATCAAGGTATGCAACATCGACTGGCAGGATGACAGAAAAGAAGACTTACCCCTCCATCCACACTACCAAACTTGATGAATAGGTGATGTCGATCCAAAAACTGTACCTGATCAACTAGCATGCTGTAAGCACCTTTGGAAAATAATTTCTTAAGAGAAAATAGTCTGTTTAGCAAACGACACAGGCCCTGACATCAAGCTCATGCTATTGCTAAGAGCTAGCCAGCTGAGCTAAAAAGGAACTACAGTAAGTGACAGTAAAGAATTACAGATCTTTTCAACTAACAAGAAAAAGGGAAGATAGGACAATGTTAAAACAAAAAAACAGAAGAATATGATGTTGGTAGTACCTTCCATATGATAAGATCAACATAGTCTTGGAAGTGAAAATAGAACTTCTTCTTGAGATGCTGGACCCTCTGCAAACAAATACAATACTTCAAAGTTCAACCAAGAGAAAACATTTTCACTTTAACAAAACATGTTACAAAGGCATTAATATCACAAATGATGGAGTAAGCAAATTAGAAATAATAATGTTATCGTCCCAAGTCTCAACATTCCAAACGAAGCCACAATCACTATGCCAACAAGGTTAGATAAAGTAGTCAACTTTGTAAATGACAAATAGGGGGCAAATTTAAATAAGATATAGCTTTCTTTAATTATTTAAAATAATGAGATTAATCCAAAGAGTATATGTAAATGACATAGAATCAACATAAGTTCAAATACTGCTGGAAAATGATTCAAATGAGATAGTAGCCTAACCAAAGTCTCATCTGGAACTTCGTTCCATGTCTTGCGAAAAATATACGACAACAACCGTTGCTTGATGCCAGGAAGAAACGAACCCCCAAAACCAGTCTGCATCAATCAAATTCATTAAAAAAATCATAGATAATTTTTCTCATCCAGATATATCATGTACAACAGTACAATTTCAACACTAGAAATAAACAATCAAATATTCCAGCAGAAAAACACATCTGAAAAGTCATATCATACAGTGATACAGAATACAAGCTTTCCAATCAGAACCGAAAAATACATGCTACGGGCAAATAATTTTAATAAAATAATAATTACTAGAATAACATGACCTGTGGAAAAGAGTGAATTAAGTCGCAAGAGAGTACTAAATGACAGAGAACTATTGTAATATTAAGGTTGTGGATAATTATAAATTATTTAAAGGATATAAGTTATGGGCAACTAATTTACATAGTGCATTAATAAAAAATAAACTGAACCATTAAAATCCATATATTTTACATAGCGAATGCTATGAGCTCACATCATTGTCAAATAGGCACCGTATTATGTGAAGTCAAACTGATGGATATTGAAACCATTCTCACACACAAGATAGAATTTTGTTTGATACTTGTTCATAATTTATACCCTTTAGTACATCATGTTTGCAGTTTACACCCTTTTTTTGACGGAAACGGCAGGGGAGGCCCCTACCCATGTTTTTTTACACCCGTTGATACATAGTTTGAAGAACAATCAAAGTTGCTATCTGCCATCAGGATACATTGTGTGGCATGAGCTCTGGAGACTTCTTTCACGACCCATGCTGCTACTAACATACACATTTCTTTAGTTTTTAGACAATATCTCGTGACCCATCAAAATTGGACAGGTTGCAAGTAAAGCATGGCAACTGCTTTCCTTCTGCAATCAATCATATCATCTAGCAAAAAATACCATTTCTCACACATTGCTGTCCAAATATGACAAACCAGTACTTAAGCAAGTGACACTTGTAGTACTTCTAATCTGGTAACAAAGTTAACATAAACATCTAAACACCTATTATCCCATCAAACTGTTACTGCAAATTACAGCACCTTTTTCATCCTTTCTGATGTGTCAATGGCAATAAACAAATGATTCTGAGTTGGTAATATAAAGGACAAAAGCTTCTAGTGTCATTTCTATTTTTCAAGTATCTCTAATACAAATAAAGAATCCAAATTCAGTGTTGCAATACTTCAGACACAATAAAACACTAATAACAGACAAAATTCCCAGGCAATCACTATGTATGTGGTTAATATGCAGACAGACTAGGGCAGGTACCAACGGGCAGACCACCTCGTAATCTACTCCCTCTGTTTCAAAATGTAAGTTCTAGCTTTGTCTTATGTCAAACTTCTCTATTGACCAACTTTAAAGAAAAAAGTGCACCAACATCTACAACATCAAGTTTGTTTCATTAAGTCCACCAGAAATATGTCTTATACTGCATTTATTTGCTATTGTAAATTTTAACATATTTTTTTATAAACTTGGTCAAAGTGAGATAAGTTTGACTCAGAACAAAACTAAAACCTCTCAACATTTTGCAATGGAGGGAGTGCATTGATAATTTGGATCGGTATTACAATGATACTGTCAGATAGATTAAGGTTGATATTTGATGAGCGATGACCATGCAAAACATTGTAGACATGTCCTAATTGATATATTAATAATAGTATGTACAGACCATTTAACGTGAGCATTTTATAAGTGTATGCCAAAAAAAACTTAATATAAAGTAAGTAAAATACAACAAATTGCAGTACTAAGATTTGCAAATACCTGAACATGTGAGTGAAGAAATAGCTCATCATCTTCCCGGCAGAAAGCGCCAATTCTGCGTACCTCAACAAGGTTGCCTGAATCTCGGATCTGTAGGATATGTATTGTTTGATATCTCAGAGAAACAATACAAAGCAGGTCCTCATACAAGTAAGCACCAATACTATGTGCCAGATTGATAAAATCATTGCAGAAAGCCTTTTCATCCAGTATGACGCCATCTTCTAGCCTGGTAACACAAATACAGATGTCCTAATCCACCCAAACGATGGAAACAATGGTTACAAAATATATTGTAACTGACCCCAAAAAATGCATTCCTCCTGAGACAAGAACTACCTCACAAGATAGAAAGTTATTTTCTCAATTGATGGCACGCCATGTATTGCACCCTCAGTGGCAGTTGAATCATTACTTTGTGCAGTTGATGTTGCAAATAAGCCAAATTGATGGCCCTCCATGTACAGGAAAAAGTCCTTGCAAATGTACTCATTGCTGGATGCAAGCGGAATTGAGTAGAGCTGCTTAAAGAAGCTATCAAACTTCTTTGCTTTTGGTGGAAGATCATGAGAACCACATTCTTCATTGCATGAATATGTCAACCAGATGGGACGGTATACAATCAAATCTTGGTGGTTTCGGCTAAAGGCCACAAGATATTTCCCATCATCAGTGAACTTGCGAAATGAATAGTCTGGGCAATCAATGTCATATATAGTGTAGCTTGGAACCAAATTCTCATAGAACTGTCTAATAGTGTTAACCTGTCAGAGGTATGGAAAGAACAAAAAGCAGCTTAGATCTCCTTACATGATCAGAGAACAATTGGAATTTAATTTGAATATAATTTAAGTTTGAACACAAAAGAGCATGCTATCACCAATAATCATGTGTTGCTACAACATTCACCAAGGCAAAAGGCTATATGAAAGTATTTCCAGAATATTCCGAAACAAGCATGAGCTGTGCGTACATAACAAAACCATATGATATAAATCACATTGGTCCAGAGTCTTCCTCTTTCACTTTTCATCATCTAACCTAAATATAGAAGACCACAAATATAAAAAAAACATTACAGAATACTATTTTGAGATTTTTTAAGGTTTTGAAAATAAATGATTGATTGTTCAGTTATCTGTTGTAGAGCATAATGTTTTTCAGTTTCTATATGCTATAATTAAAAAAATTTAGAAGTAGTCAATGTGGAATGCTATATCATTGTTCCAGACTTTCAATGTCAAGTTGGGCACTATATTACAATCATTTTCCATTTGTTAACACAAACTATATAGCTAACAGAAATACACAACGATGTCTATTGACAAGGTACTCTTGTCTAATAATTGATCTATTTAATGTATGATCTGAATAATCCAAGCTAACCCACGCTCGTTTGGAGCATGGCTTAGCGACAGTGTTCACAAGGCTTGATTTAGCTTTGGCTATTTTCCAGCACTTCAGCGCTCTTTGCAAGTATGATGGTCATAGTTCACTAGGTCATTAGGTATGTTATCATCTTGAGCTTCCATGTCCTACTGCATAGAGATCACCATAGCAACCCTAGCAAGCCCAAAAAGGCACAACCCTAGATCACCATAGCGGGCGGCTTGGGGACCTGCTGAGCAGCGGCTTCGGCAGTTCAGCGTGAGGCGGCTTAGGGCCCTGCAGCGGCAAGGGAGGCAGAGCTCCTGGCGGCAACGGTAGCGTGCACGGCGGGGACGCCCGTGGTGTGCGCGGTGCTGTCTGGTGACACTGTGGGGACGCCTGCGTTAGTCACCAGCGCCGACAACAAGGTTAGCAGCCATGGTGGTGCGCTGTCGATGCCTGCTGGTGTCAATGGCGTACGATGTGTGCATGCAGCGTTGTGCTGCCCGGACGTTGGGGGCATCTATTGTCGTGGCAGGGCCATGCTCTGGTCGTTCTCTCGTGGGTGGATCTGTTGAGGTCGAGGCGAAAGCCTAGACAGCGACGTCTCTGCACCTCTCCGTCCTACCCTGCTGCTGGAGGATGCGGGTGAAAACTCTACCCTTTTGGGATGGCGTCGACGGCGCTATTGGCGTCGTGACCTTCTTGAAGGCGATGACAAGCATCCTCGCTTGGTGATTCGGCATTCTCGCTTGGCTTGGTTGCGGCGGCCACTTGGGCATTTTCTCTCTTTTCTCCTTTTCTTTTCTCAAAAAGTGAAAAACCAGAAAAGAGCAGGTGTTGGTGATGGTGCTGGCGCTTGGAAGGTGACGGCACTTTCTTGATGTGGCAAGTGATGCTTCGGAGGTATCGAGCCCGCTTGTGGTGGTGTGCATGAGCGGTGATGTTTGTGTTGGTTGTGTCGATGTCCCAATCCGACCAACCGGAGTTGTTTGCTTGAGATGAGTTGGGTTGAGTTTGACGCGTGTTGATGTCCCAATCTAACCACGGTGTCATTTGTAGAGTTGAGTGATGAGGGCATTGTGTGGCGCGTGTTGACGTCCCAATCCAACTGGTCGTTGTGGTTTTTTAGTTGTTTTTTTCATTGGTTGTATCACCCAGTCTGGGATTCATCTTTTTTTCAATAGAATCGGCAGCTCTTCTACCTAGTTCGTTAAAAAAAAGGCACAACCAAAGCTAATCACACAAGAGGCAAACCCCAAATAGCAACTACAGCTAACCCTCTCGAGACCAAAGTCGCGGTTCTCCCGCTCCAGGGAAGGAAGCGAGCCACAATTTGGCCGCCCTCGACGCACCGACCACAGCCACACGATCCTACCAGGCACGACATGAATCGAACAAGGAGCAGAAGAAGGGAGGGGAGCAAGATGAGGAAACGTACGGCAGCGCCGGGGCGCGGGGAGAGGAGCTGGCGGTCGAAGACCCTGGAGGCGAGGTTACCGCTGCGGAATAAGCGCACCATCTCGGTCACCGCGCCGCGCGTGGCCGCCTCCGCGGCTGCAGCATCGCACGCTCGCACTCGCGAGGCGGGTGGGGAGGTAGAGAGGAAGGAGGGATCGGACGTCTGCGCTGGCGGGGAGCTCGTGGGGTTCTCGGAGATGCGGCGGCGGGAGTGTGGGGGCAGGGAGGGGAAGGGACAAGGGAGGACCGGAGAGGAGGGGATCTTCGCTTGTGGCGGTGGTGAAATTTTGGGGAGCGGACGGGATGGGAGTGGCGTGGGGAGCGTGTGGGGCGAGGAGTGGCGAGTGTGGAGTCACAGGAGTGGGTCCCGGCCCGGGGAAGTTGGGACGTGAGGCCAGTGGGTGAACACGAGGAGGGGTGGCTTGGGGGCGTTTACGCCTTACCAGGCTTGGGTCAGGCACGAGCTAGCTGGATGACGTCCCGAGGCAGACCTACGGCGTGCAAAAGATGCCCACCAGCTTACCCCGCGTGGAACGTCAAAATTGATCATTCCATGCAACGTAGGCTCGAAGGGGTGGTTGCGGTGACCTCACGAAACGCATGCTCGGACCGGCAGAGACTATGATGGTGCCTATAGCTGCGGAGGCACACGGCGGCCCCGGCAGCGCGCGGAAGAGGCAGCCGGCGGGGGTCGCGGTGGTGCGTGGAGGACGAGGCCAGCGGGGTCATGGAGGCGCGTAGCGGTGTGCGGAGGAGATCACATGCATGAGACTCCTCCTGGTCGTCGCGGTACACTCCGAAGAACCTGAGGCTATCATCGGCGCCATCGCCAAGGAACGAGGCCCTCACAGCCACCGTGGCTAGTGTTGTCAGCCGAGCTAGTGACAAGGACATCCTTCAACCTTCATGTCAATCATAAATCTATGGGTCCATCGGAAGACTTGTACAGTCCTTGATACAAGGTTGTACACCGAGACATGTCAAATATGGAAACTACGGTGCAGGACGGCGTGGTCTATGTGGAGGATAAGAACTCATCGAGTATTAGAAAACTACTCGTAGCGATTAGAGTAGGACTCTTTAGTCAAATCCGACTATTATTCTTGTAAACAACCGACTTATAACCCTACCTCCAGCAATATAAGGCAAGGCAGGGACTCTCTCCAAACAAGTTCAATCAATACAACCCAACCAACACACAGGACGTAGGGTATTACGCAACATAAGCGGTCCGAACCTATCTAAATCGTGTGTTCGAGTTCACCATCGAGTTCCTGATCTCGGCGAGCCCCACGCATAAAACACTACCTCGGGTACCCCCTTAGTAAGTTGCCGGGTCTAAACACCAACAGTTAGCGCGCTAGATAGGGGCTCTCGCCAAAGATCCATCTACGAACTCGGTGACTCAAGTCATCATCAAGCCCACCATCGCATTTGAAGCAGGCGCGACGTTCGTCTTTGAATCCTGGGTCTGCGTCGTGAATGGTGCTGGAAACTTCCATCGTCATATCGCGCCAGCCCTGGAGGAGAAGCACTACGACATCAACCTTCATCGCCAAGCTTTGGAGGATTTCGTTGAAAAATTCAGAAATTTTTGACCTCTTCCGAGGTTCAAGGGACGGTCCGAGTACAACTCGACTTCTCCATGAGTCGGACTGGTTCCCATGAGCTGGTGCTTAAGCCATCGTGCGAATTGGTCTACGATACAAGTCGATTCCCATTCGGACTCCGAAACTCAAGTGTTGTCTACCAAGCTACCCTATCCAAATCTTAATCCAACTCGGATTTGACCGAGAATCTCGACTACTACTCGAATCTGGATGAGGAAATCCCTTTATCAGGTCCGCAGCACGGCCTGATAATCACTTCCGCTCCACAAGGTAGATTCGTCTACTGGCCCAACATGAAGTCACCTGCTCTTGCCAAGGATGACAGTCATGCCTTGTTGCCTACCTTGATACCCTCCTATACTAGGATGGAACCCCTCTATCGCATATCTATGAAGAAGACAACCCCACAGAGATTATCACTTCAAGTTCGGGTAATTTCTCTCCGGAGCGGGAACTCCTTGCCATCGTTGCTCCACAAGAAGGCGACGGTGAAGAACCGCTAGAAAGAAAAACGCTACATGAATGTCACCCAGACGATGTTTTGCAGGATGAGCTCACCTGCCAACATAGAAGGAGTTTAAACCAAAAATCAAAGGAATCGTCGGCGAGCAAGAAACACGACATGAGCAGGTCGTCGCCGCCACGTTGCGTCTGACCTACCCATTATGAACTTCGATCACGCGTTTCAAGGAGTTCAATCGCGTCAAAACCGTACTCCTCTCGCCACCGTCACTTCCATTGACCTAATTACTCGGGCAATGCCACAAACCAAATATACCAAGGAACTGGCTCTACTAGTGGAACGTGCATACGAGCAACTCGACCAGCAGAGTCCGATACACTCGGTTCGACGCACCTCTTCCTATCATGGCAGTAATGCTAGACCTAGTCGTAATGAGGACGACAGGCCAAGTTGGAACGAGGTTCCCAGAATCGAGAACCATAGACCAAGTCAGCACAGGGCAGAGAGTAATCGGGCAGGATCCTCGGGAGGCCGTGGCCACCGTGGGCCCCATCTAGAGCCTGAACGCCTAGTACATGATCTCCATCAGAAGCTCAACAACAACTGCGATGCTCCTGACATCATCGAAGGGCACCATCGCGAGCACGAGCAAGAAGTCGAGTACTTGGGAGAAGATTCGAACGGGTTCCCCACCTTCTCAAAATGAGTACGCAAGACAGTCCTAACCGACAAGTTTAAACATCTGGGTATCACCAAATACGACGGCAAGCAAGACCTAGTCCAATGGTTGCGGTGCTACTCGTTATCCTGGCAACATCATCGACTTATCCCAAGTCAAATAGTAACAAGACGAGACCCTGCATAGTTACTTATGCCATTTCTTCAACAAGAAGGCCACTGTTGTGGACATCATGGAGCAGGACGCCATAGAGTGCTTCCAGAACGGTCTCTATGATCGCCGGATGTTCCAAGATTTTGGCAGAAAACGCCTGAAAGATATCAAATCTCTCAAGACCATGATACAGGCTTGTGCTGATGAAGAAGATAAAGATATCGAGCAGTTCGAGTCTAGTTGTAATAGAGGCTAGAACAACAACAACCAAAGTAATGGCCAATGAAACAACAAGAACCGCAACCATCATCCCAATGACAACCGAGGCAACTACTCAGGTAGTCAAAAATCGCAAGAGGAAGCCAGACAATACTGTCGCGGTGATGTTCCTGTAACGACTCACGTTCATCAGCCGAGTTAATCTTAAGACAAGTTCCCAAATCTGCAGTTCTAATCAGCCCTGACCCCTGACACCCAACAACCCGCTGTTTTTCTCTAAGCTCCAAAAAGTCAGTGTTCCTCCAAACTTTGGAGCTGTGGGAGAGCCAGAGTTTGGAAGTTGGACCCAGGGAAAGGATCCCATGGATCTCTCGGGTCAAGCGCGCCAGAGCAAGCGTGCGCCCTGCTTTAGAGCCTCTCCATCGCATGGCTTAACCTCCCCGACGAGCCCCACCTCGCCCAGTCACCGGCCGTGACAAGATAGATCAGCGCGCCTCCTTCCCAATCCCGCGCGATAGCCCCTGCAGTCCTTTCTGCCTCGCCTCGTCTCGCTCGCACCCTCGCTGGCCGCGCCCAGGCACCCTGTCGCCGCTGCGACCAGAGATTGGCCGCTGCTGCGCCAGACTGCCTCGCCTCCCGCGCTCATCATCTCGCTCGGATCCCCGGCCGCGCGCCCCAATAGCTCTCGGCTTTTCCGCGCCCCCTCTGTTGCGCTGCCCACGCGCGCGCCCCGCGACGATGCCGCCTTCACCAACCACGGATCCAGTAGTGACAACTCCTTTTCCCGCCTCGCTAGTAGCGTGCCCTGGCAAAGCCGCTGGTCTGCGCCTGCTAGCGTCACCGCTCGCCCTGTCACCTCGCCTGCAGCGCTCTCACCTGCAGTGCCCCTTCCTTCCTTCCTGCCACACGCTAGCTGAATCGCCGTCCCTAATCCGCCGCTTGATGCGACCAGACCCGCGCTCGCCCTTGCCAATCCTTCCCTCCGGCAAAACCGTGCCTGCATAAGCTCTGTCTTCAGTACCCAATGACCGAAGACCCTATCCCCGAAGCTCCGCTTCGCCGGCCACTAGAGGCGTCGATCAATCGCCGCCATGGCAGAGCACTCCATCCTAATCAACCTGATCCTCGCGCTGCCCGGACTCATTCTCTTCGCACAGCTATAAAAGGGAGTACCAGAGCCTCTACCAGAGTTCCCTTGCCATTGTTGCCTGGCCGCATCTTACTCTATTTCGTGCTCAAGCACTGCCACCTAAGCTTTTGAGGAACTCCCCTCTCCGCTCAACTTCCGCCTTTTCCCAACCCACCAGCCGCTTGTTTCCTCCGCACGGTGCTAGAGCTTACTTGTGTCAACAAGAAGCACCGCTGCCGCCGGAGCACCGCCGGACCTCGCCGCCGCCTAAACCTTAGCACCTTTCATCGCTCCGCCTGAGCCTGTTCCTTCCCGACCCCAAGACTTCACCAGTAGGCCTAGAGGTAAGCTGCTGACACCCTGTCTGTTTCGCCCGACCCCTTTTTTCGTCTCGCCCGACCCTATCTGTTTTGCCCGACCCCTTTTTCCATTTCGCCGACCCTGTCTGTTTCGCCCAACCCCTTTTCCGTCTCGCCCAACCCTGTCTGTTTCGCCGACCCTTATCCACCTCGCCCGAGGGCTCAGCTGTATCTTTTACTTTGACCTAAGGGTATCTGTGTAAAATTTTGGGGACTTCTCTGTCTTAAGTGTGAGGACCCCGGTACAGTTATTCCTTAGGTCTGAGGGTCATATCATAAGTTTCTCCCAATACGACCCTTTTGTCTTGTTCTCTATCAACTGAAGCTTGGAATTCCACACTTTTCCTGTAGCTTTGCTACAAGTTTCTGGGCTAAAGTTTGCAAGTGTTGTTCAAATAACCGTCTATGTGTTAACCCCTGCATTTGCGTTTGTGTAGAACTAAATCTCGCCGATGGCACCTACGAGCTGCATCCGGTGCCAGAAGACGGAGCGGTAGCTGAGTCGCCGACCGCAGGAGCTGAAGCAGAACTCGTAGAGGACCAGTTTGCCTCCACCCTGCTTGAAGGCAAGCCCCGGAGCATAACCAATCTTTCTAAACTTGCGCATGCCTTCTTTTGTATGTATGTGTATTTACGTTACAGGAGTTGTTTGAAACCATAGATGCATGACTTAGTTCCCTTGATCTGAACACTAGTCTGATAAGTTCGAGTAGCCGCATTACTTAATAGGACTCGGTAAAAGTCGATTGATTTCCTGTCACTCACGAGTTATAGAAGTTGGTTGTTCTCCTTCTGGTTACAACTATAAGGACGGTGGACGGGGCAAGGCCTGGTGAACTATTTTGGTGGTCGGTGGATCGCCCCATCTGTCTACTGGAATCTGGTTAAGGTCTGACAGTGGTGGTGTTCGTGATCAAGTATTTGAAAGTACTAATGTCATACCTAGTATGGGATGGGGAAGCCTAGTACCTGATTGAACTAGGGCGTGGCTTATACCCCTGCTGTCCCTGTAACGAGGTTCCCATGGTGCATCATGTGGGTGCAAGTGTAGCCACAGTACGACAAGAGGTCGGGATTGTAGAGCATTGCATGCTAAGGGAAGTTTGGACCTGACACGTGCCTGGGAATTGATGGGTACGGCCGACACAAGAAGCGACCCTTTGTGGTGCGCGGATGTCGTGAGATTAGGTTCACCATGCATGGTTAAGAAACTCGAATCGATTCGTCTGCCTCTCACAGTTTGAGACTGCTTGATCGCTATGCTACACTGAGTAAAGATGGAACATGATGATGATATGAACTCGATGCTTGTTCTATAAATTGTGTTGGAAACTATGTTTGTTTAGCATAACTTGCCAATGTAGACTGGTTAATGAACTTAGAAACTGAGCTAAAATATTGAAAGTAAGGACCCACTGTAGTCGCTTTTGGCAAAACAAACCCCTCAGCTAGAGAGCCTTGCATGTCTAGATGTTGGTGGAGTAGTTTACCCACTAGTCGGTTAAGTCTTGTTGAGCTTAGCAGCTCAGCCTTACTTGTGGCATCTCTTTTAGGTGAAGTTGAAGCTTCTAAATTTGCTGCTGTTGGCACTTGGCTGCCCCAGCTTCCTCTTGGGTGGACGGTCGAGTGGGATCCCTCCTTGAACGGCGAGGAAAGGGATCACTGATGTCCTGATCGGCGTCATCAGGGACATCCGACCCCGGCACTAGCTTCCGCTATTTCATCTTTCCGCTGCTTTTGAATCTTGTAAAACTTTGATGTTCGAACCAATGTTGAAATAAATTGTTGAGCTTGTTTAACTTGGTTGATCTGTTGTATTCTCTGGAACCACTTACTTTCGTGTGAGCTATGCTAACTTGGTCCTGTCTAAGTGGTTTATCGGATGAAATCTGACGGATCGTCGAGTTAACTTGATTAAAGTATGAGATTCGCGTGTTAGGCGACTTAACCGTGCTTTAGCTAAGTTAATCCGAGGTGTTTCGCCACAACTGGTATCGGAGCAAGTTTAGCAGGACAGAGAACACAATAGGTTAGCACTTTCTTTTTAAATAAAATTTGCAAGAAATGTGTTGAAAAATCTCGTACGATCGTTAAGGATGACCTTAGTATGAGAGGCCCTAGGGGATTGTGGGGTTATTTTTAGGTGGCTATTATTTATTGGTTATTTTGCTAACATCCAGCACTTCGCCACGTGTATTATACATGTGCCGAGTTCTGCATCACGAGTATGCGAGGGTTGCTAGGGAGTTCTATTCAAAGGACCCTATCATTGCGGTTGTTTCGCCCACGTTTATCATACGTGCGTAGGTTCCGTATGTTAACTCATGCGAAGGGTGGTATGGTTCGATTCCAACGAGCCTATCATCAGGGTTGTTCGCCCACGTCTATTATACATGCGCAGATTCCGCATCGCGAGTATGCGAAGGGTCATATGGTTCCATTCAAAGGGGGCCTATTTCCATGGTTGTTGTGCTGTCCATGCAGTGTTAAACGCATGGGTGCCGTTTCTATAGTGAACGGAATGCTTGGGGACGCTTTTGTGAGTGCTGGCATGAAAGGTTCATGTGGTTGTGTTTTTTGCAGGTACACTAGCCGCGTTCGCTTAGGGAAACGCTGCTAGAAACCGACTAGCTATTATAGGGGCGACGTACTTGTTGCCTTGCCATCGGCACTAACCACGTGAGACCAAAGCTTTTGGAAGTTATTTTGGTTGAGAGGATGAGGTAGGTCATGCATGCGTCATGAACTAAAATCTGTAAAACTGCATCCTTAACACAACCTTGCCCTGGTTTAAAGCCCTACTTCGCTTTAAGGATTTCTAGCTACCTTTTGAGCTTGCGCTTTGGTCAGAAATCCGAGTATCTCACCCTGCACGATCTGTTCTCCTTGGGGTTTTTGTCTCACGCTTGTTTTGGTTCTTAGTTCCAGATGGCTGCTCCCAGACATGTGTTTCGCGGCACTGATAACACTTCCCACTCCACGTGCCTACACTTCGAGGGCTTTCCTACTATTTTGTGGGATACCTTGAGGTGGTTTGGGTACCAGTCACCGCCTCTTTACGCGGGACGTGAGTACCAGGAGCACGGAGTGCAACAGTGCAACGTGCAAGTGGTTGTACCTCCACCCTCTGTACAGCCCGAGTGGCCCCAGCTCGAGGTCTCGACCTACGGTCACACTCTTGAGGACACCTGGGAGTCAGCTGCCCTGCAGGCTCTCACCCAGTTTTGCCAGTTACACCCGTTTGAGGTCCTTTTGGACCCAATCGGTTTGTTTCCCGCTAGGGATCGGCTGGACCCGGCTTGGCTTGACCGCGTCAGCAACATGGAGGTGTTGGCAGCCTCACACTCGTTGGTCACCCTCTCTACCACGACAAAGTGCATGTCAGCTTTATACCGACTGGTTGAACTTCAAGGACGGGCTATGGCTGTCTTGGCACGGATCACCGTAGACACCAAGGAGCATTTCAATACCGCCAAGAGAGACTTGGTGGAACAGTCATATCAGCTTATCCAAAGGGGCATAAAGGTCTCCGACATGCAGACCAGGATTACAGAGCTAGAGGAGGAAGTGACGGACATGGAGCATGACATGACTCAGCTCGCTGAAGAGAAATTGGAGGTTGAGATGGAGCTCGCGATCGCAAATGCGCACTTAGCCAAGCACCATGCCGAGCTAGATGCCATCCATGCCTTGGAAATGCAGCTGGATGAGCAAATAGCCCCGGAGGAGGAGGAAGACCCTGAGGAGGGAGAGGGAGTCTCCAGTATGGACATTGAAGATGGCGACACCCCTTCTTCAATGCATAGTATTTTCTCAGTAGGCAACCTGGATGACTTTTAGGTTGAAGGCTGTAGAAGTTGGTCTTTTGTTGTACTCCTCGGCAACCTATAATTTTGGATAGTGATGTAATAGGTTAGCCTTGAGTTGAGTACTCCTTCTGTATTAAGAGACCAGTAATGAAATGATCTTGGTGAAATCAGTTCCTGTTTTTCCCTTCACTCTTGACTCGACTTTTGACCCTTTGGGACATGCCTTGGATGCCAAAGTTGTGTGTGAAGTTTGTGCTGTAGCTGCACGCAAAGTTTCCGCTCTTTTGGGTCTGTCCAAAATTTGGCCGACCCAGGGTCACGAGGTCGGATGCGCCCGACCCCTCGCGGCCGGTCTCCGCCTCGCCTGACCCCTTGTTGCAAGGCTCCATTTTGCTTGACTCGGACACTAAAGGTCGGACATAGTGGGACCCCCGGGATAAGGTTTTGACTCGCCCGAGGTTGTGTGCAGACCAGCCGATGAGAACCCGGATCTTGGACCCTACCGAGCGTGGATCAGAACACCTTTCCGTTTGGTTAGCAAGAGAACAGTGCAGAGACGAGCTAGTTACTAGCTAAGATGGCAAAAAGATGTACACCTCCTTAATAAAAGATATGTTGTTGTGTGCACTATCGGCAAGAGTCGCCTTAAGGATTTAGCACAGAAGTTCCCGCATGACTGGAATATTTCTGGGATTATGTAACTAATGGAACGCTGACTCTTGCAAATGGCGCACCGCACCCATTCCGGCTCTGTACCTAGTGGTAGTGAGTAGAGGCAGGATCTGCCCCCGCCCCCGCCCCCGCCTTCGCTGGAGGCGATCTTGGCTGCTCAAACCGAGCTGCTGAGGCATATTGCCCAAGGGCAACAGCAATAGCCCCATGGGGGAAGGGCTCAGCAGCAACCTCATGTTGCTTGCTATGAGGATTTCTTGGGGACGGGTTCCTTTGTTCTAGAAGACACAAGACCCGCTCGACGCCGATGCCTGGATTCGTGCCATCGAATCCAAGTTCTCCCTCCTCACCGCCCATTGCCCGGAGGAGAACAAGGCTCGGTTCGCCGCGCAGCAACTGTGTGGTTCTGCCCTCCTTTGGTGGGATCACTACCACGCCGGCCGACCACGTCGTCAGCTGGGAAGAGTTTAAGACGGCGTTCAGGGGCCATCATATCCCTGAAGGTCTTCTGGAGTGTAAACTCAACGAGTTCCTGGCCCTTACCCAGGGAAGTCGTGATGTCCTGCACTATGCGCAGGCTTTCAATAATCTGTGCCGATATGCTAGATACCATGCGGACACAGATGAGAAGAAGCGAGACAGGTTCCGCAGAGGGCTAAGCCTGGAGCTCAGGGAGAGATTAAACCCGATAAGGGTGAATACGTACAACAAGTTGGTCAACTTGGCCATCTCACAAGAGGACTGCATGAAGGCTCTGGCAGCCGAGAGGAAGAGGAAGGCTCCAATGCTGATGCCCAGCCCACCTGCACAACGATTCAGAATGGTTCCCCCACAGGTGCCCAGCCGACCCCAGCAGTCAGGAAGATGGGTTGCCCAACCCCCACCAGCGGCAGCACTTCGTTTTCCGGGATTTCAACCTCAGGCACCGCGGCCGACCCTACCGCCACCACTGCACCCTGCAAATGGTAATCGCTGCTTTACCTGCGGCAATGTGGGGCATTTCGCCAAGGACTGCCCCAGAAATCAGAATCAGCGCCCAGGGCAGAGCAATGCGATGCTCAATAAAGGGAAGAGGCCCAAGATGCAAGTTCGCCAAGGTCGGCTGAACTTCACCAACGCAACAGAGCTTCCTGAAGGTGCACCGATAATGACGAGTACCTTTCTTATCTACAGTTGTTCAGCTTTGATTTTGTTTGACTCAGGAGCCTCACATAGTTTTATTGGAAAAAAGACTAGTGACAAATATGGGTTAAAGGAATGCCAAACAAGAGGGTCTTTTAGGATATCCACCCTGGGTGGGGTAATCACATCAGATAGGATGAGTGTCAATGTGCCTATCCAGCTAGGCCGAACCCTTTTTAAGGAAAATCTTGTTATGCTCGATCTAGAGGGGATTGATGTCATCCTAGGAATGGATTGGATGACTAGGCACCATGTTGTGCTAGATATCCCAGCCCGAGCTATCCATGTCAACTCACCCCACCAAGGCCCCTCTGTTGTCCAATTGGCTTGCCAAGAAGATGTGAATTCTTGTGCGTATCCCGCAGTTGAGACCCGACTGGAGGACATCCCTGTAGTCTGTGAGTACCCCGATGTGTTTCCCGATGTTTTGCCAGGCATGCCGCCTGATAGAGATGCGGAGTTTTCCATAGAGTTGATCCCCGGCACAGGCCCTATCTCCAAAAGACCGTATCGGATGCCACCCGCCGAGTTGGCTGAGTTAAAAACCCAACTATATGAGTTGTTGGAGAAAGGCTTTATCTGACCCAGCACTTCACCCTGGGGTTACCCAGTCCTGTTTGTGAAGAAGAAGGATGAGAGTCTACGCATGTGTGTGGACTACCGACCCCTCAATGCGGTGACTATCAAGAACAAGTATCCCCTTCCCCGCATTGATGTTTTGTTTGATCAATTAGCTGGAGCTAGAGTGTTTTCCAAGATTGATCTTCGCTTCGGCTATCACCAAATCAAGATCCGACCCTGTGACATCCCCAAAACTACCTTCTCCACAAGATATGGACTCTACGAGTACCTGGTTATGTCTTTTGGACTCACCAATGCACCCGCTTACTTCATGTATCTCATGAACTCAGTGTTCATGCCCGAGTTGGATAAGTTCGTCGTGGTGTTCATTGATAATATTCTGGTGTACTCGAAGAACGAATAAGAACATGACGAGCATCTTCATGTGGTTCTTCAGCGATTGAGGGATCATCAGCTTTATGCTAAGTTCTCCAAGTGTGAATTCTGGTTGGAGAGTGTCAAGTTCTTGGGACACACAATCTCTTGGAACGGCACAGCAGTTGACCCCAGCAAGGTACAGGAGGTCATGGACTGGAAGCCACCCACTTCAGTTCACTAGATCCGAAGTTTTCTTGGACTAGCAGGCTATTATCGGTGTTTCATCCCAGATTTCTCCAAGATAGCTAAGCCGATGACTGAGCTGCTGAAGAAGGAAGTCAAGTTTGTGTGGAGCAACAAATATGAAGAAGCCTTCCACACCTTGAAACAATTGTTGACTTCTGCCCCTGTTTTAGCTCAACCCGACCCTTTTAGGCCGTTTGACGTATACTGTGATGCCTCTGGCACTGGACTTGGGTGTGTTCTTATACAAGACAACCGAGTCATTTCCTATGCCTCACGGACGTTGCGACCTCATGAGCTAAACTACCCGACCCATGATCTTGAGTTAGCAGCAGTGATTCACGCCCTAAAAATATGGAGACACTATCTAATGGGCACCCACTGTAACATCTACACTGATCACAAGAGCCTCAAGTACATCTTTACTCAAGCTGACCTCAACAGCACGTTTTTGGGAACAACTACAAGCATCACTTGGCACCAAGCTCATCCGTAGCTCGACCTATCATCCCCAAACTGATGGTCAGACCGAAAGAATAAATCAGATCCTTGAAGACATGCTACGAGCTTGTGTCATCCACTATGACAAGAATTCGGATAAGTGCTTACCATTGGCAGAGTTCTCCTACAACAACAGCTACCAGGCTAATTTGAAGATGGCACCGTTTGAAGCCTTAGATGGTCAGAGATGTCGGACACCATTGAATTGGTCACAAGTGGGAGAACGACAAACCTATGGCCCTGATCTAGTAGTAGAAGCCGAAGAGCAAGTTAAGATAATTCAAGCAAATCTCAAGGCAGCCCAATCTCGACAGAAGAGTTACTCCGACAAGAGGAGGAGACCCCTGCAGTTTGACATTGGTGATCACGTATATCTTCGAGTCTCCCCGACCAAAGGAGTGCACGGTTTGGAGTAAAAGGAAAATTGGCTCCCCGTTACATTGGCCCTTATGAGATTGTGAAAATTTGCGGACCCGTTGCTTACCGGATCCAACTACCCGAGCAGCTCTCGGCCATTCATGATGTTTTCCATGTCTCCCAACTGAAGAGATGTGTCCAAGTCCCAACTGAGATCTTGGAATAGGAGCAACTTCAAATCGAGCCCGACCTGACCTATGCCGAGT
This sequence comes from Setaria italica, assembly GCF_000263155.2. Taxonomy (NCBI): domain Eukaryota; kingdom Viridiplantae; phylum Streptophyta; class Magnoliopsida; order Poales; family Poaceae; genus Setaria; species Setaria italica. Next base: position 19,747,602 of record NC_028454.1, read on the forward strand.
ACCCGGCCAAAGTCCTCGACCGTAAGGAGAGGCACACCCGACAACAAGTGGTGAAAATGTACAAGATCCTATGGACCAACCACACGGAGGAGGAAACAGCATGGGAAATAGAGGAGTATCTGAACAAGCACTTTAGAGGTTTTCTTTTCAGTCAGGAAGGTAGGAACCGTACACCCCCATTGGTTGCCCTTACACCCGAATCTCGGGATGAGATTCTTTTTAAGCGGGGTAGGCTGTAACGACTCAAGTTCATCAGCCGAGTTAATCTTAAGACAAGTTCCCAAATCTACAGTTCTAATCAGCCCCGACCCCTGACACCCAACAACCCGCTGTTTTTCTCTAAGTCCCAAAAAGTCAGTTTTCCTCCAAACTTTGGAGCTGTGGGAGAGCCAGAGTCTGGAAGTTGGACCCAGGGAAAGGATCCCACGGATCTCTCGGGTCAAGCGCGCTAGAGCAAGCATGCACCCTGCTTTAGAGCCTCTCTGCCGCTTGGCTTAACCTCCCCGATGAGCCCCGCCTGGCCCAGTCGCCGGCCGTGACAAGATAGATCAGCACGCCTTCTTCCCAATCCCGCGCGATAGCCCCTGCAGTCCTTTCCGCCTCGCCTCGTCTCACTCGCACCCTCGTCGGCTGCGCCAATGTGTCTTGTCGCTGCTGCAACCAAAGATTGGCTGCTGCCGCGCTAGACCGCCTTGCCTCCCGCGCTCATTATCTCACCCGGCTCCCCGGCCGCGCACCCCAATACCTCCCGGCTTTTCCGCCGCCCCTTTGTTGCGCTGCCCATGCGCACGCCCCGCGACGATGCCGCCTTCACCAACCACGGATCTGGCAGTGACAACTCCTTTTCCTACCTCGCCAGTAGCGTGCCCTGGCAAAGCCGCTGGTCTGCGCCTGCTAGCGTCGCCGCTCGCCCTGTCACCTCGCCTGCAGCGCTCTCGCTTGCAGTGCCCCATCCTTCCTTCCTGCCACATGCTAGCCGAATCGCCGCCCCTAATCCGCCGCTTGATGCGACCAGACCCGCGCTCGCCCTTGCCAATCCTTCCCTCCGGCAAAACCGCGCCTGCATAAGCTCTATCTTTAGTACCCAATGACCGAAGACCCTATCCCCGAAGCTCCACTTCGCTGGCCAATAGAGGCGTTGACTAATCGCCGCCATGGCAGAGCACTCCATCCTGATCAACCTGATCCTCGCGCTGCCCGGACTCCCTCTCTTCGGCACAGCTATAAAAGGGAGTATCAGAGCCTCTACCAGAGTTCCCTTTGCTATCGTTGCCTTGCCGCATCTTCCTCTGTTTCGTGCTCAAGCGCTGCCACCTAAGCTTTTGAGGAACTCCCCTCTCCGCTTAACTTCCGCCTTTTCCCAACCAACCAGCCGCTTGTTTCCTCCGCACGGTGCTAGAGCTTACTTGTGTCAACAAGAAGCACCGCTACCGCCGGAGCACCGCCGGACCTCGCCGCCGCCCAAACCTTAGCACCTTTCATCGCTCCGCCTGAGCCTGTTCCTTCCCGACCCTAAGACTTCACCAGTAGGCCTAGAGGTAAGCTGCTGATACCCTGTCTATTTCGCCCGACCCTATCTGTTTCACCCGACCCCTCTTTCCATTTCGCCCGACCCTGTCTATTTCGCCCGACCCCTTTTCCGTCTCACCCGACCCTCATCTTCAAAATCAATTTACTCGATGAGAAGCAATGGGGCGAGTTCCAGTTTGAAAGCCAAAGGCATATTGTGAGAGATTGATGTTGGACACGGTGTATTCTCTCTGGATATGCTCCAAGACGGAATACATGAATTCTTCCACAATCTGCAGTCAATCTTCGGACTATATCCGGAAGATTTCGTCCTTGTATTCGGACTATCCTGCTAACTGATCCAAAATCAGCATGTAATCCCCTAAAGGTTCGACTGAGTCAGCTTTGACTTCCATTAACAATTGCAGGGCGATAGGAACAGGTCTGGATTCTGGTTGGTCGTTAGTGGCCGATGCTTCCCTCCCCAACTTCAACATGAGAGCTGTGTCCCCCCGAAGCGATATGAGGATGATGCCGGA
>NC_028454.1:19749749-19894495 GCF_000263155.2 Setaria italica
ATGATCAAATTGTTTTCCCAAGCTTCTCGACTCTCCTTCGAATTGGAACTCGACGACTTGCTTCTCATCGAGTAAATTGATTTTGAAGATGAGGTCCTTCAAGCTCGCCTAATGATCTCGACGATCACCCCTACCTGGTGCGCTAGATGTCGGTTTTTTATACCCGGTAACCTACCGAGCGGTATCCTGAGGTAGTAGATTGGTTGGTGGGGAATCGCCGGACCTGGAACTTAAAGGTAAAAGTGAGGACACAAGACATGAATTTATACAGGTTCGGACCGGCAGAGTATTGTAATACGCTACGTCCTATTTGGAGTGTTGTATATTGCACCCTGCGCTTGGGTGTTGTTTGGTATTGCACCTCTTGGTGGTTCTAAGGGGTTCTTTGTTGTCTCTCAAGCTGCCAATCTAGGTACGTCTACCCTTATTTATATACTACAGGGGGCGGGATTACTAGTCGGTTACAAGGAGGAGTCCTAGTAGAATTACATGGTATGAGTCGTAGTAGGATCATAGAGGAATCCTAGTAGGAGTCCGCCTTTTTACTTCCTTGCGGGTACTGGGGATCTATCCCCGACACCAAGAAATTCAGCCCCAATTCTAACTTACCATCTTGAATAGAATACTCATGAGTTTCAACGTTTGCATCACTTGGGTCATCTTCATCTTCCTTGTCTTCTTTTTCACTGTGTGAATCATATGAGCCATCTGCAAGAACAACAATGACAAGACAATTAGGACACTCAGCTTGCTTATGCCCATCACCACCACACTTAAAACATTTGATATTGCTTGTCTTCTTTATAGCTTGAGATGATGAAGAACTAGATTGGTATGGAACAACACTCTTGTTCTTTGCCTCAAATGCATTGTGTGGTATAGAAACTGAGTGTGAAGGTGCACGAGATGAAGGCATTGGTGACCTAGAATTTTGATATGGTAGGGGATGACCTTGAGTGTTGTTAGCTGAAAATGAAACATGACTTTTTGTAGAATCAACAACCTGCCGTTCAACTCTTTTAGCAAAATGTACCGACACTCCCTTCCACAGGTAGACTAAACTCCTTCCTACCGTAGAGCTCCTCATCGAGCACTTTGATCCACTCGCTTGCATCGAATCGTGCTTGTCCTCCAGCAAATTGAAATCTCACATGCTGAATCGAACATGTGCTCACCCAAATTGAGCACATTGGATAGCAAATTGGGTTCACCACCTTCCAATTGAGCTCACGGATGACCAAATTAAGCCAAGGAGGAGGCCGCCGGAGGCCGGCACAGGCTGTAGGAGAACAACATCGAGCGATAAACACACGATGTAGTCGTGGAACATGAGCTCCGGCCTCGGCCTCACGGATCTTGTCACCACCAAGATAGCCTCCCCTAGCATGGTGGTTGAGTGTAGAGAGCTGTCAAAGAGTGCACCGGTGCTAGAAGATTCCTCGTAGATTGGGGCCACCTTCCCTCCATAGACTCTAGCACTCGTAGGGATAGCCACGATGCTAGAAGAATCCTCGTAGGAGGGTGCATCGCGCGCCTCATCTTGCAGCTCGTGATCCAGCCGGGTACGCGCTGGAACTCGCGAGTGATGGGTGATGAGTGCTGTGGTCTTTATCCTGCTCTCTTAGAGGTGGAGGTGTGGCCGTAGTGTGGATCGGCTCGACAAGGCTAGCAAAAGAGCAGCCTTGTTTCCTTCTTTACGTGGCACGCGGGATTCATCGTTGCTGCTGTCAAGGCAGTGGTGGTGCAGGAGTACCTGGCATTGCCTTGGGTAGAGGACCTGGATATGGCTGCGTTTTGCGCAGCTTCCTTGCGTGTAGGCCCCTCCCATTGTAGTCAGCAGACTTGAGTGGCCTTGTGATATTGTAAAAGTCTAAGGCTTAAATGCAGCCCACCAGTAGGCAATTGCTTGTAGTCCTTTTGTACTGTATTTCGAGTACCTTTACTCATATGTAAATTTTTGATGTGTTCTTTGGACTTGAGTAAAGAATTATTCTTTTGTACCAGATCTAGAATGCCTGTTGAGTTGGCAATCTTGTATCAAGAGTAGCATATCTTGTAGTCGGTAGTCGAGCTATTGGCTCGAGTAGTTGAAATGAGTTTTTGCTTGAAGCGATAACTCGAGTTCTTTTTGTCTACTACGGGTAGTAGCGACAGAGATGTTCTATATTCCAAGAGTTTGGTACTTGTTCTCCTGAAAGTTCTTGTAGTCTGTAAGATCTGGGTCCTGTAACCTTGGATACAACGTAAGGACCTTCCCATGGTGAATTGAGTTTATGCAACCCTGACGTGTCTTGGATTCATTTGAGGACCATGTCACCTAAGTTGAAAGATTGTTCTTTGACATTCCGGTCGTGGTATTGCCTTAACCCATCAAGGTATCTGGCTGATTGGACTAGCGCTGCGCATCTTGCTTCTTCTAGACTATCTAGATCAGTGCACCTTGTTTCTTCTACCATTTCTTCGTCGTATTGCTCGACTGAGGGAGATTGCCACATGACATCTGCAGGTAATATAGCTTCTGAGCCATATACTAGAAAATAGGGAGAGAGCCTAGTAGTTTTGCATGGTTGGGTTCATAGTCCCCACAGAGCATTGGGTAATTCCTTGAGCCATTTGCTTCCCTTTGTATTGCTGACGTCATGTAGTCATTTCTTGAGAGCTTCGAGTATCATGCCATTGGCACGCTCGTCTTGTCCATTGGCTCGTGGGTGAGCAACTGAGACATAGCGGACGTCAATTCCGCTATTCTCGCAGTACTCCCAGAAGTCATGATTGTTGAAGTTGGACCCTAGGTCTGTGATGATTCTGTTTGGAAAGTCGTAACTGTGTACGATTTCATCCAAGAAGTCGAGGACTCGGTCTGCCTTGGGGCAAGTGACTGGTTTGACCTCGATCCACTTGGTGAATTTGTCGATGGCCACGAGTACTCGGTTGAATCCTCCTGGCGCAGTTGGCAATGGCCCTATCATGTCGAGCCCCCAGCAGGCAAACGACCATGTTGGAGGTATTGTGACTAGCTTGTAGGCAGGGACATGTTGTTGTTTAGTGAAGAATTGACAACCTTTGCACTTCTGAACTAACTGTTTAGCGTCGGCCAAAGCCATTGGCCAGTAGAAACCTACTCTGAAAGCCTTGCCGACTATTGTTCGTGAGGATGCATGGTTGCCACAGATCCCCTTGTAAATTTCTTCTAGGATTTCTTGGCCATCTTCACGGGTAACACACTTCATGAGTACCCCTGATGATGCATTTTTTCTGTAGAGCTTGTCTCCAACTAGAACATAGTTTTTTCCTCGTTGGGAAATTTTCTCGGCTTGATTTTTGTCAGAAGGTAACTTGTGATCCTTGATGTAGTCGATGAAGGGTGTCCTCCAGTCGACTTCTATCATCATGATTTCTTGAGTGACGCCTGTAGTCTGGACTACCGGTGTTGTCACTTGTTCTGGTATGGACGGCTTGTGGAGTTTGTGGACAAAAATTCCTGCTGGAACTTCTGCATGAGTTGAGCCCATTTTTGATAGTACGTCGGCGGCTATGTTGTTGTCGCGGATGATATGATGAAATTCCAAGCCTGAGAACTTGTTTTCTAGTTTGCGAACTTCTTTGCAGTAAGCGCCCATGTTGTCCTTGTTTCGGTCCCACTCGTCATTGACTTGGTTTATGACGACTAGAGTGTCGCTGTATACTAGTAGTCATTTGATGCCGAGGGAAATTGCGAGGCAAAGGCCATGTAGTAGTGCTTCGTACTCGGCTTCGTTGTTCGAGGCTTCCCAGAAGATTTGCAGTACGTACTTGAGTTGGTCTCCCTTTGGGGAGATGAGAAGTACGCCTGCGCCGGCTCCTTCGAGTTTGAGGGATCCATCAAAATACATTACCCAGTGCTCTGGCCGCTCAACTGGTGTTGGTACTTGGTTTTTAGTCCATTCGGCCACGAAGTCGACCAAAGCTTGGGATTTGATGGCTGTCCTTGGTTTAAAGTCCAAGGTTAGAGCTCCGAGTTCAACTGCCCATTTGGAAATTCTACCCGTGGTGTCTCTGTTGTGGAGAATTTCGCCGAGCGGGAAGTCAGAGATGACTGTGATGCTGTGTTCTTGGAAGTAATGTCGCAATTTTCGTGAGGTTAGCAGAATTGCGTATAGGAGTTTCTGTATCGGCGAGTACCGAGTTTTGGAGTCCGAGAGTACTTCACTGACAAAGTACACACATCTTTGGACTTTGTAAACGTGGCCTAGCTCAGACCGTTCAACTACTATTGCCGTGCTGACGACGTAAGTAGTGGCTGCTATGTATAGGAGCAAGTCCTCGTTTGGAGATGGAGCAGTGAGGATTGGAGGCTTTGACAGAAAGTCTTTGAGTTGCGTTAATGCCTGTCTGCCTCTTCTGTCCATTTGAACTTGTCCTGTCGTTTGACAAGCTTGAAGAAGGGTAGTCCCCGTTCTCCAAGTCTCGAGATAAACCAATTAAGAGCTCCCATGCAGCCTGTGAATTTTTGCACATCCTTGATGCTAGCTGGTTTGTGATGGCAAATATTTTCTCCGGGTTGGCCTCAATGCCGCGATGGCTAATGATGAACCCGAGTAGTTTGCCGGAAGGTACTCCGAAAACGTACTTGGTAGGATTGAGTTTCAATCGGAAAGCTCGTAGACTTGAGAAAGGTTCCTCCAAATCGGCGATGAGTTCCTCCTAGTTTCGTGTTTTGACGACTACGTCATCCACGTAAGCTTCAACATTGCGATGTAGCTGCTATTAAAGCACACATCTGTATAGCTCGTTGATAGGTTGCCCCTGCGTTTTTTTAGTCCAAATGACATTATCTTGTAGCAAAAAGCCCCAAATGGTGTGATAAAGGCTGTTTTAGCTTGATCTTCTTCTTTCAGGCTAATCTGATGATAGCCTCAGTAACAGTCGAGAAAGCATAATAAAGCGCACCTAGCATTGGAGTCAACCACTTGGTCGATCCTGGGTAGTCGCCTTTTTCTTCTTCATCATTGTGGACTTTGTTCTTGCCCTTATCTTTTTTCTTGCTGTACTCCTCAGGAGATGGTCTCAATCCTGGCCAGTGTACGAATCTGCCTTGTGATGTCGAAGTTATTACCAGTCCCTAGGCTGGTTGTAATGACCTTGGTTAATCAGCCGAGTTAATCTTAAGATGAGTCCCTAATCCAGCTGACTCAGCTTTTCCTGAGCTTGAGCGCCTAAGGTCCAGTTCTCGGCCCCGACCCCTAAAACCCAAACCAGACCGTCAGTTCCCTCAGAGTCCCAAAGACAGTATTCCTTCCAAATCATGGAGCTGAAAGTGAACCAGAGACTGACGGGTGGACCCACAACCAGTTTCCCCGGTTCTCTCGAGACAAACGCGCCGGAGCAGCATGCACCCCGCTTCAGAGCTCCCCCGCCGCGTGGCTCGATCTCTTCGACGCGCGCCGCCTCGCCTAGTCGCCGGCCGCGATAGGATGGATCAGCGCGCCTTCCTCCCCAATCGCAGTGGAAGCTCTTGCAACCCATTCTGTCTCGCCTCGTCTTGCTCGCACCCTCGCCGGCCGCGCCAAGGTGCCCTGTCGCCACCGTGGCAGAGTTTTTGCCGCTGCTGCGTCAGATCGCCTCGCACCCCGCACCCATCACCTCGCCCGGATCCCCAGCTGCAAGCCCCGATGCCTTCCGGTTTTTCCGCCTCTCCACAGTCGCATCGCCCACGAGCTCGCTCCATGACGATACCACCCCCGCCAACCATGGCTCCGGCAGAGACAACTCCTTTTTCGGCCTCGCCAATAATGTGCCCTGGCAAGCTGCTGTCTGCGCTCGCTCACGCCGCCGCTCACCCTGTCACCTTGCCTACTGCGACCTCGCTTGTAGTACCTTCCTTCCTGTCATGCCAGTCAAGTCGCCGCCCACAATCCGTCGCTTGACACGACCAGACCATGCTCGCCTTTGCCAAATCTAAATCCCGGCAAAGCTGCGCCTGCGCCAGCCTTGTCTCCAATGCCCAATGACCAAAGACCCTATCTCCAAGGCTCTGTTCCGCCGCCCATTGCCGCTCAATCGCCGCCAGGGCATCTTACTCCATCCTTTTCTTTCCGGTCTTCGTGCTGCTCAAACTCTCTCTTCCGCGCAATATAAAAAAAAGTACTAGAGCCCCCACCGGAGTTTCCTTCGCTATCGCTGTTTCGCCGCCCCATACTCTGCTCGCACTTGAGCACTACCGCTTGAGCTCTTGAGAAGTTCCCCTCTCCGCTCAAACCCGCTTCTCCCCAACCCACCAGCCGCCTGTTCCTCCGCGCTGTGCCAGAGCTTTCTTGTTGTCCACAAGAAGCGCCACCGCCGCCGAAGCATCGTTGAACATCGCCGCCGCCCAAGCCTTAGTGCTTTAGTCTTTCCGCCCAAGTCTGTTCCTTCCCAACCCCAAGACTTCACCAGTAGACCTGAAGGTAAGCTACCGACCCCTTCCCGGTTCGCCCGACCCCTTTTTCCGTCTCGCCCGACCCTGTCTGTTCGCCGACCCTTATCCACCTCACCCGAGGGCTCAGCTGTATCTCTTTCCTTGACCCGAGGGTATCTGTGTAAAATATCGGGGCCTTCTCTGTGTTGAGTCTGAGGACCCCGGTACAGTTATTCCTTAAGCTTAAGGGTCAGATCATAAGTTTATCCCCATCCGACCCTTTTATCCTGTCTCCACCAACTGAAGTTGAACTCCCCCACCTTTCCTGTAGCTTTGCTACCAGTGTCTGAGCTAAAACTTGCAAGTGTGGTTGAAATAACCGTCTAAGAGCTAACTCCTGCATTTGCATTCGTGTAGAGTTACATCTCGCCGACGGCACCTACGAACTGCATCCGGCGCCTGAAGACGGAGCAGTAGCTGAGCCGCCGATCACAGAAGCCGAAGCAGAACCCACTGAGGACTAGTTCACCTCCACCCCGCTTGAAGGCAAGCCCCGAAGCATGAACCCAACTTTCTAAACTTGCACATGCCTTCCTTCTTATGTATGTGCATTTACGTATAGGAGTTGTTTGCAACCATAGATGCATGGCTTAGTTCCTTTGGTCTGAACACTAGTCTGTTGGGTCGAGCAATTGCAATGCTTAATAGGACTCGGTAAAAGTCGAGTGATTTCCTGTCACTCGCGAGTTATAGGAGTTGGTTGTTTCTCTTTCTGGTTACAACTATAAGGACGATGGATATGGCAGGGCTTTGGTGAACTCTTTTGGTGGTCGGCTGATCGCCCCGTCTGTTTATTGAATCTGTTAAGGCCCAACAGTGGTGGTGTTTGTGATCAAGTGTTTGAAAGTACTAATCTCATACCCATTATGGGATGGGGAAGCCTAGTACCTGATTGAACCTGGATGTGAGCGGTCGATCCACTGTCTCTGGAACGAAGTTCCCCTACGGCCGCATGTGGTGGCAAGTGTGGTCATGGAACGGCAGAGGCCGGGTCTGTGGAACCTTGCACCAAGGGAAGTGGGCCCGACACGGGTCAGGGAATTGATGGGGAAGGCCGACACAGGAAGCGACCCTCAGTGGTGCCCGGATGTCATGAGGTTAGGTCCACCATGCATGGTTAAAGAACTCGAATCGATTCGTCTGCCTCTCACAGTTTGAGACTGCTTGATCGCTATGCTACACTGAGTAAAGAAGGAGTCTGATGATGACATGGTCTTGATGTTGAGCTTATATACATAATGTTGGATCTATGCTTGCTTAGTGTAAGTTGCCAATGTAGACTGGTTAATGAACTTAGAATCTGAGCTAAAACCTTGAAAGTAAGGACCTAACATAGTTGCTTTTGGCAAATAAAACCCCTCAGCGAAAGAGCCTCGGATGTCTAGAAGTGGTGGAGTAGCTTTCCCACTGGTCAGTTAAGTCTTGTTGAGCTTAGAAGCTCAGCCTTGTTTGTGGTATCTCTTTTCAGGTGAAGTTGAACACAATGGGTCCTAAAACACGTTCTTTTTGAATAAAATTTGCAAAAAAAATGTTGAAAAATCTCGTACGATCGCTAAGGATGACTTTAGTACGAGAGGCCCTAGGAGATTTTGGGGTTATTTTATGTGGCTATTACTTATTGGTTATTTTGCTAACCCCCAGCACTTCGCCACATGTATCATACATGTGCCGAGTTCCGCATCACGAGTATGCGAGGGTTGATAGGGAGTTCTATTCAAAGGACCCTATCATCGCAGTTGTTTCGCCCACGTCTATCATACATGCGCAGGTCCCATATGTTAATTCATACGAAGGGTGGTATGGTTTGATTCCAACGAGCCTATCATCACAGTTGTTCACCCACGTCTATTATACGTGCGCTGATTCCGCATCTCGAGTATGTGAAGGGTTATATGGTTCCATTCAAAGGGGACCTATTTCCACAGTTGTTGTGCTGTCCATGCAGCGTTAAACGCATGGGTTCCATTTCTATAGTGAACAGTAATGCTTGAGGACGCTTTCGTGGGTGCTGGCACGAAAGGTTCAGGTGGTTGTGTTTTTCTGCAGGTACACTAACCGCGTTCGCTTAGAGAAAACGCTGCTAGAAACCGACTAGCTACTATAGGGAGCGACGTACTGGTTGCCTTGCCACTGGCACTGACTGCGTAATACCAAAGTTTTTGGCAGTTGGTTTGGTTGAGAGGACGAGGTAGGCCGTGCATGCGTCATGAACTAAAATTTGTGAAACCACCTTGCCTTGGTAAAAGCTCTTCTTCGCTTTAAGGATTTCTAGTTACCTTCTCAGCTTGCGCTCTGGTCAAAACTCCGAGTGCTTTTCCTGCCCGATCTTTTCTCCTTGGGGTTTCTATCTCATGCTTGTTTTGGTTCTTGGTTCCAGATGGCTGCTCTCGGACACGTGTTTCACGGTGCTGATGGCACTTCCCACTCCACGTGCCTACACTTCGAGGGTTTTCCTGCTATATTGTGGGATACCTTAAGGTGGTTTGGGTACTAGTCCCCGCCTCTGTACGTGGGACGGGAGTACCAGGAGCACGGAGTGCAGAGATGCAATGTGCAAGTGGTTGTACCTCCACCCCCTGTACAGCCCGAGTGGCCCCAGCTCGAGGTCTCGACCTATGGTCACGCCCTTGAGGACACCTGGGAGTCGGCTGCTCTGCAAGCCCTCACCCAGTTTTGTCGGTTACACCCGCTTGAGGTCCTTTTGGACCCGATCGGCTTGTTTCCCACCAGGGATCCGCTGGACCCGGCTTGGCTTGACCGTGTCAACAACATGGAGGTGTTGGCAACCTCCCACTCGTTGGTCACCCTCTCTACCACGACCAGGTGCATGTCAGCCTTGTACCGGATGATTGAGCTTCAAGGCTGGGCTATGGCTGTCTTGGCTCGGATAGCCGTGGATACCCAGGGGCATTTCAACGCTGCCAAGAGAGACTTGGTGGAGCGGTCATATCAGCTCATCCAGAGAAGCATACAGATCCATGACATGCAAGCTAGGATTTTCGAGCTTGAGGAAGAAGTGACGGACATGGAGCATGACATGATTCAACTGGCCGAAGAAAAGATGGAGGCTGAGATGGAGCTCGCAGTCGCTAATGCCCACTTGGACGAGCACCACGCCGAGCTCGATGCCATCCATGCCCTTGAAATGCAGTTAGACGAGCAAAAGGACCCTGCGGAGGTAGTAGGAGTGTCCAGTATGGACATTGAAGATGGCGACACCCCTTCTCCGAAGCATAGTGTTCCCTCCGTCGGCAACCTAGATAACTTTTAGGTTGAAGACTATAGGAAGCTAATCTTTTGTTGTACTGTGACACCCGGCCCAATTTGGTTGGCCCAGTGTGGCCCATTAGCGTAGGTGCGCATGTTTAGTACCACATTGCTAGTTTAGCAAGGGTGGAGGCAACTTATAAGCCTTCGTCAACCAGCCATAGCACCTTCGGGTTAACCCTTTTACACGAAGCGAGGACGAAAGTGTAAGCAGGGTGCTATGTGTACACGTGCCCGCCCCTCGGAAGGGTTTTGCGGTGCGGCTTTGGAGGAAGGGGTGTTACAAATGGTATCAGAGCCGACCCTCGCGGTTGCGCGTACGGGTCAGTGTGCGGGCATATGGCGCATGGCGCGTGTGGGCCTGAGATGGGACACACGGCATGGCATATTGCGCCGGCACTGGACGTACGGTCGTGCGCTTAGAGGGAACGTTCCTGGACATTTTCTCATGCGTGGGTGAGTTAGACCGACGAGGACGTCAAGTTCTTTGAGGGGGGGTGAATGTGACACCCGGCCCAATTTGGTTGGCCCAGTGTGGCCCATTAGCGTAGGTGCGCATGTTTAGTACCACATTGCTAGTTTAGCAAGGGTGGAGGCAACTTAGAAGCCTTCGTCAACCAGCCATAGCACCTTCGGGTTAACCCTTTTACACGAAGCGAGGACGAAAGTGTAAGCAGGGTGCTATGTGTACGCGTGCCCGCCCCTCGGAAGGGTTGGGCGGTGCGGCTTTGGAGGACGGGGTGTTACATGTACTCCTCGGCAACCTAAGTTTTGGATAGTGATGTAATAGGTTAGCCTTGAGTTGAGTGTTCCTCTTGTGTTATGAGAACAACAATGAAATGATCTTGGTGAAAGCAGTTCTTGTTTTCCCTTCACTCTTGACTCGACTTTTGACCCTTTGTGACCCGCCTTGGATGCCAAGTTGTGTGAGTTTTTGTGCTGAAAACCGCGCGCAGGTTTCCGTTCTGTGGGTCTATCCAAAGCTTGGCCGACCCCGAGTCGCAAGGTCTGATGCGCTCGACCCCTCGCGGCAGGTCTCCGCCTCGCCCGACCCCTTGTTGCACGGTTTCATTTCCCCAACCCGAGCACCTAAGGTCGGATATAGTGGAACCCATGGGATACGATTTTGGCTCGCCCGAGGTTGTGTGTAGGACCGAGCTAGTTGCTAACTAGGATGGCAAGAAGAAGTGTACATCTCCTTAGTGAGAAATATTGTTGTGTTGCACTATCGGCAAGAGTCGTATTTAAGGATTTAACATATACGTTCCCGCATAAGTGGAATACTTCTGAGATTATGGAATTAATGGAATGTTGACTCTTGCAGATGGTGCACCGCACCCGATCCGGCTCTGTGCCCAGTGGCAACGAGCAGAGGTAGGACCTTCCCCCACCTCTGCCCCCACCTTCACTGGAAGCCATCTTGGCGGCTCAAACTGAGCTGCTAAGGCACATTGTCCAAGGGCAACAGCAGCAGCCCCATGGAGGGAGGGCTCATCAGCAACCTCAAGTTGCTCGCTATGAAGACTTTTTGAGCATGCAACCCCCGACTTTCCACAAGATAGAGGACCCTCTCGACGCCGATGCATGGGTTCGTACGATCGAATCCAAATTCGAACTCCTCACCGCGCCGTGCCCCGATCAGAACAAGGTTCGGTTCACGGCTCAACAACTGCGTGGTTCCGCCCAGCTTTGATGGGACCAATACCATGCAATGTTGCCGGCCGACCATGCTGTCAGCTGTAATGAGTTCAAGACCGCTTTCAGAGGGCACCATATCCCAGAAGGTCTCCTAGAGCGTAAACTCAACGAGTTCCTGGCCCTTACCAAGGGAAGCCGCGACGTCCTACACTACGCCCAAGCTTTCAACGACCTGTGCCGCTACACAGGCTATCACGCGGATACCGACGAGAAGCAGAGGGATAGGTTCCGTAGAGGGTTGAGCGTGGACCTCATGGAGAGGTTGAATCATATCAAGGTGGATACCTATAATGAGTTGGTGAATCTGGCCATCTCCCAAGAAGACTGCATGCAGGCCCTCAAGGCTGACCAGAAGCGGAAGGCCTCAGTGGCATTACCGAGCCCGCCCGCTCGAAGGTTCAGAATGGTTCCCCCTCAGGTGCCCCACAGGCCACAACAATCTTAACAATGGATTGCTCGCCCTCCACTACCAACGGCACCTCGTTTCCCCGGTTTCCAACCGCAGGCGCCCCGGTCGACCTTACCGCCGCTGCCGCACCTTGTGAATGGTAACCGCTATTTCACCTGTGGCAATGAAGGGCACTTTGCCAAGGACTGCCCCAGAAACAAGAATCAGCAGCCTGGCCAAAACCCCACAGCCAACAGGGGAAGAAGGTGCAAGGTGCAGGTTCGCCAGGGTCGGCTCAACTACACCAGCCTGACCGAGCTCCCCGAAGGTGCGCCAGTAATGACGGGTACCTTCCTTGTCCATAATCAAACTGTTGTTGTTTTGTTTGATTCGGGAGCATCCCATAGCTTCATCGGGAATAAGGCTGGTGAGAGATGTAAGCTGAGTGTTGATCGCACCAAAGGGTCATATGTGATCTCCACCCCGGGAGGGAAAATAGCTTCAGACAAGATAGTTAACCTTGTGCCTATCCAATTAGGCCAGACTCCTTTTAGGGAGAATCTCATCATCCTTGACCTAGAAGGAATAGATATCATCTTGGGGATGGATTGGATGACCCGACACCAGGTAGTTCTAGACGTAGCTGCCCGAACTCTCCACATCAACTCACCCTTGCATGGCAACTCTACCCTACACTTGACCCACCCTGAATACGCAACTCCTTGTGCGTACCCTGTAACAGAAGCCCGGATAGAAAACCTTCCTGTTGTTCGCGAGTACCCCGATGTGTTTCCAGATGACTTGCCTGGTATGCCGCCAGATAGAGATATCGAGTTCGCCATTGAACTACAGCCAAGCACCGCCCCGATATCGAAGAGACCCTATCGGATGCCACCCACCGAGCTGGTCGAGTTGAAAACCCAACTACATGATCTGTTGGAGAAAGGCTTTATCCGACCCAGTACTTCACCCTGGGGTTGCCCAACCCCATTTGTGAAGAAGAAGGATGAAAGTCTATGCATGTGTGTGGACTACCAACCCCTCAATGCGGTGACTATCAAGAACAAGTATCTACTTCCCCGCATTGATGTTCTGTTTGACCAATTAGCAGGAGCCTGAGTGTTCTCCAAGATTGATCTTCATTCCGGTTACCACCAAATCAAGATCAAACCCTGTGACATTCCCAAAACTGCCTTCTCCACAAGATATGGACTCTACGAGTACCTGGTTATGTCCTTTGGACTCACCAATGCACCCGCTTATTTCATGTACCTCATGAATTCAGTGTTCATGCCCGAGCTGGACAAGTTCATGGTGGTGTTCATTGATGATATCCTGGTATACTCGAAGAGCAAAGAAGAACATGCCGAGCATCTTCATGTGGTTCTTCAACGGTTGAGAGATCATCAGCTTTATGCCAAGTTCTCCAAGTGTGAATTCTGGTTGGAGAGTGTCAAATTCTTGGGACACACCATCTCTTGGAACGGCATAGCAGTTGACCCCAGCAAGGTACCGGAGGTCATGGACTGGAAGCCACCCACTTCAGTTCACCAGATCCGAAGTTTTCTTGGACTAGCAGGCTACTATCAGCGTTTCATCCCAGATTTCTCCAAGATAGCTAAGCCGATGACTGAGCTGCTGAAGAAGGAGGTCAAATTTGTGTGGAGCAACAAGTGTGAAGAAGCCTTCCACACCTTGAAACACTTGCTGACTTCAGCCCCAGTTTTAGCTCAACCCGACCCTTCCAGGCCGTTTGACGTATATTGCGACGCCTCTGGCACTGGACTTGGGTGTGTTCTTATGCAAGACAATCGAGTCATTGCCTATGCCTCATGGGCGTTGCGACCGCACGAGCTGAACTATCCGACCCATGATCTTGAGTTGGCAGCAGTGATTCATGCCTTAAATATATGGAGACACTATCTGATGGGCACCCACTACAACATCTACACCGATCACAAGAGCCTCAAGTACATCTTCACTCAAGCCGACCTCAACATGCGCCAAAGAAGATGGTTGGAGTTGATAAAGGATTATGATCTGGAAGTACATTATCACCCCGGCAAAGCCAACGTGGTGGCCGATGCTCTTAGCCGCAAGACCCATTGCGATTGCTTGACAGCAACCAACTTCACAGAGACCCTATGTAAGGAGATGGAAAGGCTTAGTTTGGAAATTGTTTCCCATGGAACCCTCGGCCATATATCCCTTGAGTCTATTTTAGAGGACCAAATTGGGTCAACACAGTTAAAGGATTAGGAAATAAGGCAAATCAAAAGGAAGATTTCATGGAAGGATGAAGGGTACAAGCAATTCCGGCAGGGTGAGAATGGGATAGTGTACTATGAAAACCGACTTGTTGTACCATCCGACCTCACTCTTAAGAGGCAAATCCTAGACGAAGCCCATCTCTCCAAGTTCTCTATCCATCCTGGCAGTAATAAGATGTTTCATGATCTGCGTCAAACTTTCTGGTGGAGTGGAATGAAGCCAGAAATTGCACGCTACGTATCGGAATGTGATACTTGCCAACGTGTCAAGGCCAGCCATTTGAAGGTAGCGGGTACCCTGCAACCACTACCTATTCCCTCTTGGAAATGGGAAGACATCAGCATGGACTTAATTGTTGGACTGCCCCCTACATCGCAGCGACATGACTCCATTTGGGTTATTGTGGATCACCTTACCAAGTCTGCTCACTTTCTTCCTGTTCACACCACCTACCTGGCCAAGAAATATGCGGAGCTGTATATTGACCGCATTGTTTCTCTGCACGATGTGCCTAGGACGATCTTACCTGATCGAGGAGTTCAGTTTGTAGCGCGTTTCTTAGCATCACTTGGCACCAAGCTCATTCGTAGCTCTACCTATCATCCTCAAACAGATGGTCAGACCGAAAGAGTAAATCATATCCTTGAAGATATGTTAAGAGCTTGTGTCATCCATTATGAAAAAAAATTGGGATAAGTGCTTACCCTTGGTAGAGTTTGTTGGAGGTACGCCCTAGAGGCAATCATAGAGATGATGATATTCCATTTGTATCCATGATTTATATTGTGTTCCTTGAATATCCATTAAAGGCTACTTGAATTGATTTGCAATTATATGAATTGTGTGTGAAACTCTTTACTTGTATGGTTATTCTAAAGTTGTCCCTAATCGGATTTCATGTGAGGACACACATGAATATTAGACTAGCACATGTATTAGTTGATGACTATGTTTCACAAGTCATTGACATGGAGATGTTGAACTAATAATATGGGCACATGTGGAGACATGTGCTAGGACTGACCCAACACGAGAAGTAGTTCTCTCTTTAAACAACATATACGCTTTGTCCTTAGACCTGAGATTGTCGCATGTATTCAAGATGTGGATCGACCTACTTAGGGGCTATCAAATGATACACCGTAACAGGGTAGTTATAAAGGTAGCTTTCGGGTTTTTCAAGAAGCATGCTATGAGACATGGTCAATCAAGATGGGATTTGCCCCTCTCTGATTGAGAGTGATATCTCTGGGCCCCTCGAGTGACGGATCCGAAAATGCATGGCCATGCTACGTACGGTTAAGAGTTAACCTACAAAGGGATTCCGAATCACAGCATCGAGAAAGAGCGGTCAGCTTGAAGCTAGACCAAATATTGTGAGGCAAAGGGAATAGCATGTATATAATGTTGTGATGGTTCGTCTGATATGATCTTCGTGTGCATATAGGAGTTGGGACATCTTGCTATAGGCCGCTACCGACTATTGGGCCGAGTAGAAGTACTCGGGCCATGTCTATACGTATCTGAACCCATAGGGTCACACACTTAAGGGGCTGGAAGCCCAATTCGGATGTGATCCGAGATGGATTAGATTTAGAAGTACTAATGGGCCTCGGACCCAGAGGCCTGTTAGGAACCTCTATAAATAGAGGGGTGGGGGCGCCCTAGGGTTCACACCTTTTTGGCAAAACACATCTGCCGCGACTCCCACTCCCTCGCTTGTTGCAACTCACGGATCTAGCAGTCCGGCTTGCGACACTTCCTCCCTGCACGTGTGGATACCTTGGAGGTGTTGCGCCTGTAGCACTTGGACGAGCCGCCGATGAGCCACGACAAGCCGACGACGAGCCGCGACGCGTGGGCGATCTTGCTGCACGTGGATGAGCTGCTGAGGAGCTGCTGGACGTCAACGTGATCACTACGTACGACTACGCTGATCGACTTTGCTACATCAACGCGAATCTACATCTTCCGCACCAGTGCGTCGAGTGGTAATCCCGTGATCCTTATACGGCAGTTTTCCTGGTTTACGCGGTAGAAATTTTTTGATTTGCGCTAGTGTAGCCTACCTCGTATTCTAACAGTGGTATCAGAGCTATAGCTGTTTAGTTTTGGATTCGGGATGTGTGCATATGGAGATATGCGAGTTTTCAATTTGATCTATGTCCCGGTTTCGTGTTCTTGCTGCAATGGTAGTGTAACGACATACTCCTACCGGTCGGGTTTCCGCCATCGGAGTTAAGTGATACACGTAATTCTAGTTGCAGTGACCAAAGATCAATATGATTGGTTGAATCGAAATCCAGGTTCATACGCCAGGCGCATGAGATGTGCAATAGTAAATGGGATCTACTACCGGGGTCGGGATTTTGCCGTGTGCGTATGCTTCGGTAAATCAGCCGTAACTTTTCGGTACAACCTCGGATCGGGGTGAATTTTATATGAAAATTGATCTACAGAAAAAGTTACACATGAAATTCAATCGCTTTGCCGTTTTCGGCAAAATTACATTTCCCAAATTTGGCTTGGAAGATGGAGTTTCGGGCCTCCAAAGTTTGGAACGTTAGGACGCTTAACTCTGTTTTGCAGGATGTATGTATCTTGTGATCAGTATGACCCCGTTGTGTATGTTATGCATGTGTGTAACTCATTCGTGACCTGCGTGTCACGCGTACGGCAACACAGCAGAGCCATATGTGTTGTCACTTTAATGTATTTAATGGTCTGCGTACCAATCTGTGATGGTCCAAGCAACTATGTAATCTTCATTACTAGGTTTTTACTAGCTATTAGGCGTAATAGCATGTTCTAGTTCTTGGAGGACTCATCACCAGGAGGATGGCGCACATGGAACATGGAGATGGAGATCACCATGGTGAACAGGTTCTATGGAGATGGAGATCACCATAAGAAAACGGGCCATACTGTGTCACATCTGTGTGAATGCTATTCTGTTTATGTTTTACTTTCGAATGATCCCTCACAAAGTTTAAGTTAGTATGCCCTCCCAACTAAAACTTGCACCGTCCCATGTCTTGTACAATTAGTGGTGGGTTTATGAAATTAGGGTGCCACTAGTTTTCCTTGATTAGACGGGTTTGTGTCGGACACTTACACGCATAAGGGTTGGTTTGCTTAACAAGGTTAATTTAATGGTTAAGGACCTTGGGGCATAAAGGTTGGGCGTCGAGACATGGAGATGTCACCCAACAACAGGAGTCATATGTGATATGATTAGCAAAAGTTGCTTACCGATCTATGAAAGCATGTGATGCTAACCTCGAAGTAAGCTGCCTTATGCTTGCTTGCATGGAACCCGAGCTGCAGATGCAGTTCGAAACAAACCATGAGGCGCACGATATGATCGTGGCACTTAGAGACATGTTCCAAACACAGGCCAGGACTGAAAGGTTCAATGTGTCTAAGGCCTTTGTGGAGAGCAAACTAGCAGAAGGCGCAGCAGTAGGACCACACGCAATCAAGATGGTTGGTTACACTCAACGGTTGGAGAAGCTGGGCTTCCCACTGGGCCAAGAGTTGGCCACTGATTTCATTCTTTCGTCTCTTCCGCCTAGCTATGGGAACTTCATCTCGAACTACCATATGCATGGGACGGAGAAGAGTCTGAATGAGCTGTGTGGCATGCTTAAAATAGCAGAGGCTGACATCAAGAAAAGCGCTAGTAGCAGCCATGTGATGGCTATACAGAACAAGCCTAGCTTTAAGAAGAAGGGAAATTCTTGGAAGAAGAAGGGCAAGGCTGGAACGTCCAAGCCAAACCCAGCGCCCAAGGTTAAAGCTGGATCTGGATCTGCTCCAGACAAAGAGTGCTTTTACTGTCATGAACTTGGTCACTGGAAGAGAAAATTGCAAGCAGTATCTAGCTTCGTTGAAGATTGGCGGAAGTAAGTGTACTTCCACCTCAGGTATGCTTGTTATTAATGTTATAGACAACATATTCCTCGCTGATACAATTATTAATTCTTGGGTATTTGATACCGGATCGGTTGCTCATATTTGTAATTTGATGCAGGGAATGATAAGAAGTAGAAGCGTGGAAAGAGGAGAAGTTGATTTTCGCGTGAGCAATAATGCAAGAGTTGCTGCGTTGACCGTCGGGACGATGCAACTCCACCTCCCGTCAGGATTTATTATGGAGTTGAATAATTGTTATTTCGTTCCTAGTTTAAGTCGAAACATTTTGTCTCCTTCATGCTTGATGAAGGATGGTTATTCATTTGCGAGTGAAAACAATGGTTGTGTGATCTCTAAGAATGATATGTTTATGGCTTTTGCACCCATTGTGAATGGATTATTTGTTTTAAATCTTGATGGTTCACCTGTCTGTAACGTAAGTGCTAAAAGGCCTCGGCCTAATGATTTGAGTCCTACCTACTTGTGGCATTGTCGTTTGGGTCATATAAGTGAAAAACGCATGAAGAAGCTCCATTCTGATGGACTTCTAACTTCGTTTGATTTTGAATCATACGAGACATGTGAGGCTTGCTTGCTAGGCAAGATGACCAAGACGCCTTTCACAGGATTTCCTGAGAAAGCAGTAGACTTGTTGGAACTCGTACATAGCGATGTATCCGGACCAATGAGCACGACGGCTAGAGGAGAATTTCAATACTTCATAACTTTCACTAATGATTTTAGTAGATATGGCTATGTCTACTTGATGAGGCACAACTCTGAAACCTTTGAAAAGTTCAAGAAATTTCAGAATGAAGTTGAAAATCAGCGTGGCAAGAAAATTAAGGCCTTATGATCTGATCGTGGAGGAGAATATTTGATCCACGAGTTTAGCAATCATCTAAAGAGTTGCGGAATTGTTCCACAACTTACGCCGCCTGGAACACCTCAGAGAAACGGTGTATCCGAGCGACGTAATCGAACTTTGTTAGACATGGTTCGATCAATGATGAGCCAGTCGGACCTACCGTTGTCATTTTGGGGATACGCTCTAGAAACAGCAGCTTTCACACTTAATAGGGTACCATCTAAATCCGTAGTTAAGACACCATATGAGATGTGGACTGGAAAGGTTCCTAGTTTGTCTTTTCTAAAGATTTGGGGATGTGAAGTGTTTGTCAAGCGACTTCAGTCAGACAAGATCACAACCAAGTCGGATAAGTGCATTTTCGTGGGATATCCAAAGGAAACTTTGGGATATTATTTCTACAACCGATCAGAGGGCAAAGTGTTTGTCGCTCGGAACGGGGTTTTCCTAGAGAAAGAGTTTCTCAAAGGAGAAAAGAGTGGAAAGATAGTGCATCTTGAAGAAGTTCAAGATGAGCCGATCGGGCAAGAATCAATGAGTGATGCTAATGTAGCAGAACAAGTTGAGATACCCATGGCAAGAGAAGCACCGCCACAACCATGAAGGTCAGCAAGGCTCCACGAAATGCGGGAAATATTATTGTTGGACAATGATGAGCCTGCGACATATGCAGAAGCAATGATGGACCCAGACTCCGAAAAATGGCCGAGTGCCATGCAATCCGAAATAGAGTCCATGGGAGACAATCAAGTTTGGAACTTGGTTGACCCGCCTGATGGTGTTAAAGCCATAGAGAGCAAGTGGATCTATAAGAAGAAAAAGGACATGGATGGAAATGTTCACAACTATAAAGCACGACTTGTCGCAAAAGGTTTTCGACAAGTTCAAGGAGTTGACTACGACGAGACCTTCTCGCCCGTAGTGATGCTTAAGTCCATTCAGATTATTCTAGCTATAGCTGCATATTTCGATTATGAGATATGGCAGATGGATGTCAAGACAGCTTTCCTGAATGGAAACCTAGCTGAGGACGTGTATATGATACAGCCCGAGGGTTTTGTCGATCCAAAAAATGCTGGAAAGGTATGCAAGCTTCAGAGATCCATTTATGGATTGAAGCAAGCATCTAGGAGTTGGAACATTCGTTTTGATGAAGTGGTCAAAGGGTTTGACTTCACCAAGAACGAAGAAGAGTCTTGTGTTTACAAGAAGGTTAGTGGGAGCTCTGTAGTATTTCTAATCTTATATGTGGATGACATATTACTGATTGGAAATAACATTCCTATGCTTGAGTCCGTAAAGACTTCACTGAAAAATAGTTTTTCGATGAAGGACTTATGAGAAGCGGCATATATTCTGGGCATTAAGATCTATAGAGATAGATCAAGAAGGCTTATAGGATTAAGCCAAGATACTTACATTAACAAAGTGTTGAAGCGGTTCAGCATGGAACAGGCAAAGAAAGGGTTCTTGCCTATGTCACATGGCATACATCTCAGCAAGACTCAGTGTCCTTCGACTGCTGATGAGCGGGATCGCATGAGTAGAGTGCGATATGCCTCGGCTATTGGATCTGTCATGTATGCAATGATAAGTACTCGCCCAGATGTTTCATATGCGCTAAGTATGACAAGCAGACACCAGTCTGATCCAGGTGAGAGTCACTAGACAGCGGTGAAAAACATTCTAAAGTACTTGAGAAGGACTAAAGATATGTTCCTCGTCTATGGAGGTGAGGAGGAGCTCGTTGTAACAGGTTACACCGATGCTAGTTTCCAAACGGACATAGATGATTCAAAATCACAATCAGGATTTGTGTTCACGCTAAATAGTGGTCCTGTTAGTTGGAAGAGTTCCAAGCAGGAGACGGTGGCCGATTCTACGATAGAAGTTGAGTACATCGCGGCTTCGGAAGCTGCGAAGGAGGGTGTTTAGATAAGGAATTTCCTCATTGAGCTTGGTGTGTTCCCGAATGCGTCCAGCCCATTGAATCTCTACTGTGATAACAATGGTGCAATTGCGCAAGCAAAGGAGCTAAGGAACCACCAGAACAACAAACACGTAATACGGCGATTTCATCTCATTCGAGACTTTGTTAACTAGGGTGAGATCAAGATATGCAAAATACACACGGATCTGAACATTTCTGATCCGTTGACAAAACCACTCCCGCAGGCTAAGCATGATGCGCATGTAAGAGCTATGGGTATTAGGTACCTTCTAGATTGACTCTAGTGCAAGTGGGAGACTGTTGGAGGTATGCCCTAGAGGCAATCATAGATATGATGATATTCCATTTGTATCCATGATTTATATTGTGTTCCTTGAATATCCATTAAAGGCTACTTGAATTGATTTGCAATTATGTGAATTGTGTGTGAAACTGTTTACTTGTATGGTTATTCTAAAGTTGTCCCTAGTCGGAGTTCATGTGAGGACACACATGAATATTAGACTAGCACATGTATTAGTTGATGACTATGTTTCACAAGTCATGGACATGGAGATGTTGAACTAATAATGTGGGCACATGTGGAGACATGTGCTAGGACTAACCCAACACGAGAAGACATATACCCTTTGTCCTTAGACCTGAGATTGTCGCATGTATTCAAGATGTGGATCGACCTACTTAGGGGCTATCAAACGCTACGCCGTAACAGGGTAGTTATAAAGGTAGCTTTCGGGTTTGTCAAGAAGCATGCTATGAGACATGGTCAATCAAGATGGGATTTGCCCCTCTCTGATTGAGAGTGATATCTCTGGGCCCCTCGAGTGATCGGATCCGAAAATGCATGGCTATGCTACGTACGATTAAGAGTTAACCTACAAAGGGATTCTGAATCACAGCATCGAGAAAGAGCGGTCGACTTGAAGCTAGTCCAAATATCGTGAGGCAAAGGGAATAGCATGTATATAATGTCGTGATGGTTCGTCTGTTACGATCTTCGTGTGTATATAGGAGTTAGCACGTCTTGCTAGAGGCCACTACCGACTATTGGGCCGAGTTGAAGTACTCGGGCAATGTCTATACGTATCCGAACCCATAGGGTCACACACTTAAGGGGCTGGAAGCCCAATTCAGATGTGATCCGAGTTGGATTAGGTTTAGAAGTACTAATGGGCCTCGGACCCAGAGGCCCGTTAGGAACCTCTATAAATAGAGGGGTGGGGGCGCCCTAGGGTTCACACGTTTTTGGCGAAACACATCTGCCGCGCCTCCCACGCCCTCGCCTGTTGCAACTCACGGATCTAGCAGTCCGGCTTGCGACGCTTCCTCCCTGCACGTGTGGATACCTTGGAGGTGTTGCGCCTGTAGCACTTGGACGAGCCGCCGACGAGCCACGACAAGCCGCCGATGAGCCGCGGCACGAGGGCGATCTTGCTGCACGTGGACGAGCTGCTAAGGAGCTGCTGGACGTCGACGTGATCGACTACGTATGACTACGCTGATCGACTTTGCTGCATCAACGCGAATCTACATCTTCCACACCAGTGCGTCAAGTGGTAATCCCGTGATCCTTATACGGCAGTTTTCCTGGTTTACGCAGTAGAAATTTTTGATTTGCGCTAGTGTAGCCTACCTCGTATTCCAACAGAGTTTTCCTATAACAATAGCTACCAGTCTAGCTTGAAGATGGCACCGTTTGAAGCCCTATATGGTCGGAGATGTCAGACGCCGTTGAGTTGGTCACAAGTTGGAGAAAGACAGACCTATGGTCCTAATTTAGTAGTAGAAGCAGAAGAGCAAGTGAAGATAATCCAAGAAAATCTCAAGGCTACCCAATCTCGACAAAAGAGTTAGTCTGACAAGAGGAGGAGACCCTTGCAGTTTGACATTGGTGATTACGTGTATCTCTGAGTCTCCCCAACCAAAGGAGTGCAACGGTTTGGAGTAAAGGGAAAATTGGCTCCCTGTTACATTGGTCCTTATGAGATTGTGGAAATTTGTGGACCCGTTGCTTATCGGATCCAACTACCATAATAGCTTTCGGCCATCCATGATGTTTTCCATGTATCCCAACTGAAGAAGTGTGTCCAAGTCCCAACTGAGGTCTTGGAACAGGAGCAACTTCAAATCGAGCCCGACCTGACTTACACTGAGTATCCGGCCAAGGTCCTCGACCATAAAGAAAGACACGCGATGGCAAACTGTGAAAATGTACAAGATACTATGGAGCAACCACACGGAGGAAGAAGCAACCTGGGAAATAGAGGAATATCTGAACAAGCACTTCTGAGGTTTTCTTTTCAACCAAGAAGGTAAGGACCGCACACCCCCACTGGTTGCCCTTACACCCGAATCTCGGGACGAGATTCTTTCTAAGGGGGGTAGGCTGTAACAACCTTGGTTAATCAGCCAAGTTAATCTTAAGATGAGTCCCTAATCCAGCTGACTCAGCTTTTCCTGAGCTTGAGCGCCTAAGGTCCGGTTCTCCGCCCTGACCCTTGAAACCCAAACCAGACCGCCGGTTCCCTCTAAGTCCCAAAGACAGTGTTTCTTCCAAATCTTGGAGCTGAAAGAGAACCAGAGACTGACGGGTGGACCCACAACCAGTTTCCCCGGTTCTCTTGAGACAAACGAGCTGGAGCAGCATGCGCCCCGCTTCAGAGCTCCCCCGCCGTGTGGCTCGATCTCTCCGACGCGCGCCGCCTCGCCCAGTCGCCGGCCGCGAAAGGATGGATTAGCGCGCCTTCCTCCCCAATCGCAGCGGAAGCCCCTGCAACCCTTTCTGCCTCGCCTCATCTTGCTCTCACCCTCGCCGGCCACGCCAAGGTGCCCTGTCGCCGCCGTGGCAGAGTTTTTGCCGCTGCTGCGTCAGACCACCTCGCACCCCGCACCCATCACCTCGCCCAGATCGCCGGCTGCAAGCCCCGATGCCTTCCATTTTTTCCGCCTCTCCACAGTCACGCCGCCCACGAGCTCGCTCCATGACGATACCGTCCCCGCCAACCATGGCTCCAGCAGAGACAACTCATTTTTCTACGTCGCCAATAATGTGCCACGGCAAGCCGCTGTCTGCACTCGCTCGCGCCGCCGCTCACCCTGTCACCTCGCCTGCTGCGACCTTGCTTGTAGCGCCTTCCTTCCTGTCACGCCAGTCAAGTCAGCAGCCACAATCCGCCACTTGACGCGACCAGACCATGCTCGCCTTCGCCAAATCTAAATCCCGGCAAAGCCGCGCCTGCGCCAGCCTTGTCTCCAATGCCCAATGACCAAAAACCCTATCTCCAAGGCTCTGTTCCACCGCCCATCGCCGCTCAATCGCCGCCAAGGCAGCGAACTCCATCCTTTTCTTTCCGGTCTTCGTGCTGCTCAAACTCTCTCTTCCGCGCAGCTATAAAAAGGAGTACCACAGCCCCCACCGGAGTTTCCTTCGCTATCGCTGTTTCGCCACCCCATACTCTACTCGCACTTGAGCACTGCCGCTTGAGCTCTTGAGAAGTTCCCCTCTCCACTCAAACTCGCTTCTCCCCAACCCACCAGCCGCCTATTCCTCCATGCTGTGCCAGAGCTTTCTTGTTGTCCACAAGAAGCGCCGCCGCCACCGAAGCATCGTTGAACATCGCCGCCGCCCAAGCCTTAGTGCTTTAGTCTTTTCGCCCAAGTCTGTTCCTTCCTGACCCCAAGACTTCACCAGTAGACCTGAAGGTAAGCTGCCGACCCCTTCCCGGTTCGCCCGACCCCTTTTTCCATCTCGCCCGACCGTGTCTGTTCGCCGACCCTTATCCACCTCGCCCGAGGGCTCAGCTGTATCTCTTTCCTTGACCCGAGGGTATCTGTGTAAAATATCGGGGCCTTCTCTGTGTTGAGTCTGAGGACCCCGGTACAGTTATTCCTTAAGCTTAAGGGTCAGATCATAAGTTTATCCCCATCCGACCCTTTTATCCTGTCTCCACCAACTGAAGTTGAACTCCCCCACCTTTCCTGTAGCTTTGCTACTAGTGTCTGATCTAAAACTTGCAAGTGTGGTTGAAATAACCGTCTAAGAGCTAACTCCTGTATTTGCATTCGTGTAGAGTTACATCTCGCCGACGGCACCTACGAACTGCATCCGGCGCCTGAAGACGGAGCAGTAGCTGAGCCGCTGATCACAGAAACCGAAGCAGAACCCGCTGAGGACCAGTTCACCTCCACCCCGCTTGAAGGCAAGCCCCAGAGCATGAACCCAAATTTCTAAACTTGCACATACCTTCCTTCTTATGTATGTGCATTGACGTATAGGAGTTGTTTGCAACCATAGATGCATGACTTAGTTCCTTTGGTCTGAACACTAGTCTGTTGGGTCGAGCAGTTGCAATGCTTAATAGGACTCTGTAAAAGTCGAGTGATTTCCTGTCACTCGCGAGTTATAGGAGTTGGTTGTTTCTCTTTCTGGTTACAACTATAAGGACGATGGACGGGGCAGGGTTTTGGTGAACTCTTTTGGTGGTCGGCTGATCGCCCCATCAAGTGTTTGAAAGTACTAATCTCATACCCATTATGGGATGGGGAAGCCTAGTAACTGATTGAACCTGGACGTGAGCGGTCGATCCACTGTCTCTGGAACGAAGTTCCCCTACGGCCGCATGTGGTGGCAAGTGTGGTCATGGAACGGCAGAGGCCGGGTCTGTGGAACCTTGCACAAAGGGAAGTGGGCCCGACACGGGTCAGGGAATTGATGGGGAAGGTCGACACAGGAAGCGACCCTGAGTGGTGCGCGGATGTCATGAGGTTAGGTCCACCATGCATGGTTAAAGAACTCGAATCGATTCGTCTGCCTCTCACAGTTTGAGACTGCTTGATCGCTATGCTACACTGAGTAAAGAAGGAGTCTGATGATGACATGGTCTTGATGTTGAGCTTATATACATAATGTTGGATCTATGCTTGCTTAGTGTAAGTTGCCAATGTAGACTGGTTAATGAACTTAGAATCTGAGCTAAAACCTTGAAAGTAAGGACCTAACATAGTCGCTTTTGGCAAACAAAACCCCTTAGCCAAAGAGCCTCGCATGTCTAGAAGTGGTGGAGTAGCTTTCCCACCGGTTGGTTAAGTCTTGTTGAGCTTAGAAGCTCAGCCTTGTTTGTGGAATCTCTTTTCAGGTGAAGCTGAAACTTTCAAGCTTGCTGCTGTTGGCACTTGGCCGCCCCAGCTTCCTCCTGGGTGGACGGTCGAGTAGGATCCTTCCTCGGACGGTGGGGAATGTGTTGGGATACGAGGTTGGCTACACTAGCGCAAATAAAAATTTCTACCGCGTAAAACCAGGAAGAACTGCCGTATAAGGATCACGGGATTACCACTCGACGCACTACTGTTGCGGATGATGTAGCTATGCGTCGGTGCAGTGAAGACGATCACGTAGTTGTACGTAGTCGATCAACGTAGTCGTACGTAGTCGATCACGTCAACGTCCAGCAGCTCCTCAGCAGCTCGTCCACGTGCAGCAAGATCGCCCTCATGCCACGGCTCGTCGTGGCTCGTCGGCGGCTCGTCCAAGTGCTGCAGGCGCAACACCTCCAAGGTATCCACACGTGCAGGAAGGAAGCGTCGCAAGCCGGACTGCTAGATCCACGAGTTGCAACAGGCGAGGGTGTGGGAGGCGCGGCAGGTGTGTTTCGCCAAAAAGGTGTAAACCCTAGGGCGCCCCCACCCCTCTATTTATAGAGGTTCCTGACGGGCCTCTGGGTCCGAGGCCCATTAGTACTTCTAAACCTAATCCAACTCGGATCAGATCCGAATTGGACTTCCAGCCCCTTAAGTGTGCGACCCTATGGGTTCGGATACGTATAGACATGGCCCGAGTACTCCTACTCGGCCCAATAGTCGGTAGCGGCCTCTAGCAAGACGTGCCAACTCCTATATGCACACGAAGATCATATCAGACGAACCACCACAACATAATATACATGCTATTCCCTTTGCCTCACGATATTTGGTCTAGCTTCAAGCCGACCGCTCTTTCTCAAACCTGTGATCCGGAATCCCTTTGTAGGTTAACTCTTAACCGTACGTAGCATAGCCATGCATTTTCGGATCCGATCACTCGAGGGGCCCAGATATATCACTCTCAATCAGAGAGGGGCAAATCCCATCTTGATTGACCATGTCTCATAGGATGCTTCTTGAGAAACCCGAAAGCTACCTTTATAACTACCCTGTTACGGCGTAGCGTTTGATAGCCCCTAAGTAGGTCGATCCACATCTAGAATACATGCGACAATCTCAGGTCTAAGGACAAAGCGTATATGTTGTTTAAAGAGAGAACTACTTCTCGTGTTGGGTCAGTCCTAGCACATGTCTCCACATGTGTCCACATTATTAGTTCAACATCTCCATGTCCATGACTTGTGAAACATAGTCATCAACTAATACATGTGCTAGTCTAATATTCATGTGTGTCCTCACATTAACTCCGACTAGGGACAACTTTAGAATAACCATACAAGTAAAGAGTTTCACATACAATTCACATAATTGCAAATCAATTCAAGTAGCCTTTAATGGATATTTAATGAACACAATATACAAATCATGGATACAAATGAAATATCATCATCTCTATGATTGCCTCTAGGGCATACCTCCAACAGTCTCCCACTTGCACTAGAGTCAATCTAGAAGGTACCTAATACCCATAGCTCTTACATGCGCATCATGCTTAGCCTGCGGGAGTGGTTTTGTCAACGGATCAGAAATGTTCAGATCCGTGTGTATTTTGCATATCTTGATCTCACCCCGGTTAACGAAGTCTCGAATGAGATGAAATCGCCGCATTACGTGTTTGTTCTTCTGGTGGTTCCTTGGCTCCTTTGCTTGCGCAATTGCCCCATTATTATCACAATAGAGATTCAATGGGCTGGACGCATTCGGGAACACACCAAGCTCAATGAGGAAATTCCTTATCCAAACACCTTCCTTCGCGGCTTTCGAAGCCACGATGTACTCGGCTTCTGTCGTAGAATCGGCCACCATCTCCTGTTTGGAACTCTTCCAACTAGCAGCACCACCATTTAGCATGAACACAAATCCTGATTGTGACTTTGAATCATCTCTGTCGGTTTGGAAACTAGCATCGGTGTAACCTGTTACAACGAGCTCCTCCTCACCTCCATAGACGAGGAACATATCTTTAGTCCTTCTCAAGTACTTAAGAATGTTTTTCACCGCTGTCCAGTGACTCTCACCTGGATCAGATTGGTGTCTGCTTGTCATACTTAGCGCATATGAAACATCTGGGCGAGTACTTATCATTGCATACATGATAGACCCAATAGCCGAGGCATATGGCACTCTACTCATGCGATCCCGCTCATCAGCAGTCGAAGGACACTGAGTCTTGCTGAGATGTATGCCATGTGACATAGGCAAGAACCCTTTCTTTGCCTCTTCCATGCTGAACCGCTTCAACACTTTGTCAATGTAAGTATCTTGGCTTAAACCTATAAGCCTTCTCGATCTATCTCTATAGATCTTAATGCCCAGAATATATGCCGCTTCCCCTAAGTCCTTCATCAAAAAACTATTTTTCAGTGAAGTCTTTACGGAATCAAGCATAGGAATGTTATTTCCAATCAGTAATATGTCATCGACATATAAGATTAGAAATACTACAGAGCTCCCACTAACCTTCTTGTAAACACAAGACTCTTCTTCGTTCTTGGTGAAGTCAAACCCTTTGACCACTTCATCAAAACGAATGTTCCAACTCCTAGATGCTTGCTTCAATCCATAAATGGATCTCTGAAGCTTGCATACCTTTCCAGCATTTTTTGGATCGACAAAACCCTCGGGCTGTATCATATACACGTCCTCAGCTAGGTTTCCATTCAGGAAAGCTGTCTTGACATCCATCTGCCATATCTCATAATCGAAATATGCAGCTATAGCTAGAATAATCTGAATGGACTTAAGCATCACTACGGGCGAGAAGGTCTCGTCGTAGTCAACTCCTTGAACTTGTCGAAAACCTTTTGCGACAAGTCGTGCTTTATAGTTGTGAACATTTCCATCCATGTCCTTTTTCTTCTTATAGATCCACTTGCATTCTATGGCTTTAACACCATCAGGCGGGTCAACCAAGTTCCAAACTTGATTGTCTCCCATGGACTCTATTTCGGATTGCATGGCACTCGGCCATTTTTCGGAGTCTGGGTCCATCATTGCTTCTGCATATGTCGCAGGCTCATCATTGTCCAACAATAATATTTCCCGCATTTCGCGGATCCTTGCTGACCTTCATGGTTGTGGCGGTGCTTCTCTTGCCATGGGTATCTCAACTTGTTCTGCTACATTAGCATCACTCATTGATTCTTGCGCGATCGGCTCATCTTGAACTTCTTCAAGATGCACTGTCTTTCCACTCTTTTCTCCTTTGAGAAACTCTTTCTCTAGGAAAACCCCGTTCCGAGCGACAAACACTTTGCCTTCTGATCGGTTGTAGAAATAATATCCCAAAGTTTCCTTTGGATATCCCATGAAAATGCACTTATCTGACTTGGGTGTGATCTTGTCCGACTGAAGTCGCTTGACAAACACTTCACATCCCCAAATCTTTAGAAAAGACAAACTAGGAACCTTTCCAGTCCATATCTCATATGGTGTCTTAACTTGGGACTTAGATGGTACCCTATTAAGTGTGAAAGCTGCTGTTTCTAGAAGGTATCCCCAAAATGACAACGGTAGGTCCGACTGGCTCATCATTGATCGAACCATGTCTAACAAAGTTCGATTACGTCGCTCGGATACACCGTTTCTCTGAGGTGTTCCAGGCGGCGTAAGTTGTGGAACAATTCTGCAACTCTTTAGATGATTGCTAAAATTGTGGCTCAAATACTCGCCTCCACCATCAGATCGTAAGGCCTTAATTTTCTTGCCACGCTGATTTTCAACTTCATTCTGAAATTCCTTGAACTTTTCAAAGGTTTCAGACTTGTGCCTCATCAAGTAGACATAGCCATATCTACTAAAATCATCAGTGAAAGTTATGAAGTATTGGAATCCTCCTCTAGCCGTCGTGCTCATTGGTCCGCATACATCACTATGTACGAGTTCCAACAAGTCTACTGCTCTCTCAGGAAATCCTGTGAAAGGCATCTTGGTCATCTTGCCTAGCAAGCAAGCCTCACATGTCTCGTATGATTCAAAATCAAACGAAGTTAGAAGTCCATCAGAATGGAGCTTCTTCATGCGCTTTTCACTTATATGACCCAAACGACAATGCCACAAGTAGGTAGGACTCAAATTATTAGGCCGTGGCCTTTTAGCACTTACGTTACAGACAGGTGAACCATCAAGATTTAAAAAAAATAATCCATTCACAATGGGTGCAAAAGCCATAAACATATCATTCTTAGAGATCACACAACCATTGTTTTCACTCGCAAATGAATAACCATCCTTCATCAAGCATGAA
Source organism: Setaria italica (assembly GCF_000263155.2). Lineage (NCBI taxonomy): Eukaryota > Viridiplantae > Streptophyta > Magnoliopsida > Poales > Poaceae > Setaria > Setaria italica. Next base: position 19,779,989 of record NC_028454.1, read on the forward strand.
GGAGACAAAATGTTTCGACTTAAACTAGGAATGAAATAACAATTATTCAACTCCATAATAAATCCTGACAGGAGGTGGAGTTGCATCGTCCCGATGGTCAACGCAGCAACTCTTGCATTATTGCTCACGCAGAAATCAACTTCTCCTCTTTCCACGCTTCTACTTCTTATCATTCCCTGCATCGAATTGCAAATATGAGCAACCGATCCGGTATCAAATACCCAAGAATTAATAATTATATCAGCGAGAAAAATGTTGTCTATAACATTAACAACAAGCGTACATGAGGTAGAAGTACTCTTACTTTCGCCATTCTTCAACGAAGCTAGGTACTGCTTGCAGTTTCTCTTCCAGTGACCAAGTTCATGACAGTAAAAGCACTCTTTGTCTGGAGCAGGTCCAGGTCCAGCTTTAACCTTGGGCGCTGGGTTTGGCTTGGACGTTCCAGCCTTGCCCTTCTTCTTCCAAGAATTTCCCTTCTTCTTAAAGCTAGGCTTGTTCTGTATAGCCATCACATGGCTGGTACTAGCGCTTTTCTTGATGTCAGCCTCTGCTGTTTTAAGCATGCCACATAGCTCATTTAGACCCTTCTCCGTCCCATGCATATGGTAGTTCGAGATGAAGTTCCCATAGCTAGGCGGAAGAGAGGAAAGAATGAAATCAGTGGCCAACTCTTGGCCCAGTGGGAAGCCCAGCTTCTCCAACCGTTGAGTGTAACCAACCATTTTGATTACGTGTGGTCCTACTGCTGCGCCTTCTGCTAGCTTGCTCTCCACAAAGGCCTTAGACACATTGAACCTTTCAGTCCTGGCCTGTGTTTGGAACATGTCTCTAAGCGCCACGATCATATCGTGCACCTCATGGTTTGTTTCGAACTGCATCTGCAGCTCGGGTTCCATGCAAGCAAGCATAAGGCAGCTTACTTCGAGGTTAGCATCACATGCTTTCTTGTAAGCATTCTTAGCAGCAGCGGGTGCATCATCAGCAGGTTCTTCTGATAGTGGGTTGTCTAGAATATCTTCCTTTTTCTCAGCCCTGAGAACAATTCTCAGGTTACGGATCCAATCCGAGTAATTTGTTCCATTCAACTTGTCCTTCTCAAGGACCGAACGCAAAGCAAACGGTGTAGTGCTGCTAGGTGCCATTTAATCTACAACAAAAGTAATGCAAAATACACTAAGACAAACGTATCCATGATAGAGCAAATCACATTAAACTATTTTAACAGAATCTACTCCCACTAAAATCAATATCCCTCTATTGAAACTTAGTGATTCAGGATCCACAACTAACAAGTCTACTAGTGAGCTTTAGCATCACCGCTAGCAAACAAGGTAGATCGGTAAGCAACTTTTGCTAATCATATCACATATGACTCCTATTGTTGGGTGACATCTCTATGTCTCGGCGCCCAACCTTTATGCCCCAAGGTCCTTAACCGTTAAGATAACCTTGTTAAGCAAACCAACCCTTATGCGTGTAAGTGTCCGACACAAACCTGTCTAGTCAAGGAAAACTAGTGGTACCCTAATTTCATAGACCCACCACTAATTGTACAAGACATGGGACGGTGCAAGTTTTAGTTGGAAGGGCATTCTAACTTAAACTTTGTGAGGGATCGTTTTACTTCTAACATCACAGCATGCAGAAAGTAAAACATAAACAGAATAGCATTCACACAGTTGTGACACAGTATGGCCCGTTTTCATATGGTGATCTCCATCTCCATAGAACCTGTTCACCATGGTGATCTCCATCTCCATATTACATGTGCGCCATCCTCCTGGTGATGAGTCCTCCAAGAACTACAACATGCTATTACGCCTAATAGCTAGTAAAGAAGCTAGTAATGAAGATTACATAGTTGCTTGGATCATCACAGATTGGTACGCAGACCATTAAATACAATAAAGTGACAACACATATGGCTCCTGCCGTGTTGCCGTACGCATGACACGCAGGTCACGAATGAGTTACACACATGCACCACATACACAAAGGGCCATACTGATCAAAAGATACATACATACATCCTGCAAAACAGAGTTAGGTGCCCTAACGTTCCAAACTTCGAATGCCCGAAACTCCATCTTCCAAGCTGAATTTGGGAAATCTAATTTCGCCAAAAACGGCAAAGCCAAAAACTTCGAATGCCCGATTTCTTCTCTTGGACGTTGATGATCTAGCGCCGGAATGATCCAGCGCCGTCGGCGATGCAAAGCCAGGATCCAAAAATGAAGGTTGTGCCTGCTTCGATGGTGAAGACGAGCTTGATGACGACCGTTGCCATTAAGCTCGCGCTGAGAAACTCGACGAGCTGCCCCTACCTGGCGTGCCAATTGTTGGTGTTTTAGACCGGCAACCCACCTAGGGAGTACCCTAGGTGGTGTTATATGCGGTAAGGGTCGTCGAGAATCAAGGAGTCAATGGTGATGCAAGGAACACGATTTAGACAGGTTCGGGCCGCTAGATCGCGTAATACCCTACGTCCTGTGTGTTTGTTTGTATTGATCTTAGATGCACTTGGAGTTATTCTGTTTGAGGGGGGTCCCTGCCCACCCTTATATACACAAGAGGGCAGGGTTACAAGTCCGAGTCCTAGTTGAGTACAATTACAGAGTTCTACTCGGTATGGTCCGAGTAATTTCCATATACATACTTAACTAGTCCAAGTGGGATACACCTATCCCCTTGTCTTGATCATGTCCGAGTATGTCCCTTAGTGGGCCGTTCAAGGTCTACTCGTGGGCTTGGGGTGCATGCCCGACAGCGGACGCTGCAGTAGGGGTGCGCCGAGCGCACGATGTGGGGTCTGGGTCACGAGAGCTACGGTGCTGCAGCAGAGCGAAGCAGCGGTGGTTGCATGCAGGCGGGCATCAGGGTCGCGATGGCGCGAAGCAGCTGTGGCGAGAGGCGTCAAAGCAGGCAGGGCCCTGATGGCAGTGGCACGAAGTAGCCACGGGAAGGCCGCGGCGAGCTTCCAGGGAGGTATGATTTGAAGCAACTACAACAAATATATAGATTCGAAGAGATACAATGGAAAAGGAGGGGTGGTGTGAAGTGGATCTTGAAAGGGGATGCAAACAATGGGTACTTTCATGGAGTTGCCAATGGAAGGAAGAAGAGGTGTTCTATTTTCTCACTAGAAGAAGGAGATATAGAGATTAGGAATGCAGCTCAAATTAGAACCCATGTTAAAAATTATTACAAAGAGCTTTTTGGGCAAGAAGAGGAACGTGTAATAAGTTTGAGTGTAAACATGTGGGCCCAACGAGGTAGCCTAATTGATGAAGAAGCTCAGGAACTAATTAAACCATTCACTATGAAAGAGCTGGAAGATGCCTTGAGAGACATGGATGTAAATTCATCACCAGGGCCTGATGGACTGCCAGTGGGGTTCTACAGAGAATTTTGGCAAGACACCAAAGAAATTATCTTTGAAATGTTTCTAGAATTTTATAGTGGGGAACTAAACCTCAGTAAGCTAAATTATGGAATGATATCTTTGATCCCAAAATTAAAGGAAGCAAACAATATCAAACAATATAGACCGATCTCCCTTCTTAATGTGGACTACAAATAGTTTACCAAAGTAATGACCATGCGACTTGCACTGTTAGTAGAGAAATTGATCAGTAAGACACAAAAGGCTTTCATTCCAGGGGGGTATATCTTAGATGGTGTGGTTATCCTTCACGAAGTACTACATGAACTAAAACTGAGGAAAATTAAAGGTATCATTTTGAAATTGGACTTTGAAAAGGCATATGACAAGGTGCGCTGGAGTTTTATGATGGATGTACTACGTAAAAAGAATTGTCCAACCAAATGGATAGATTGAATGAAGCAAATAGTAGAGGGAGGAAAAGTGGGGATAAACATAAATGGATCACCTGGCAATTACTTCAATACCTTCAAAGGCTTGAGGCAGGGTGACCCACTATCATCACTACTTTTTAACTTGGTAAGTGACGCGCTAGCAACAATGATTGATAATGCAAGAGATGCAGGGGAAAATCAAGGGGCTGGTCCCAAACTTGGTAGAGGGTGGTCTAACTCATCTTCAATATGCAGATGATACAATAATCTTTCTAGAGTTGGATGATCAATCTATTATAAGCATTAAGTTTCTCCTATACTTCTTTGAAAATATGTCTCGATTGAGGATTTATTATCAAAAGAGTAAGGTGCTAGTTCTTGGAGAATCAAAGGAGGAATAGACCAGGGTAGCTGATATGTTTAATTGTCAAATAGGAGGCCTCCCTATGAAGTACCTTGGTGTAGTGGTACACAATAAACATATGGCTGTATCGGACATGGCATATGTTACAAGAAGGTAGAGAAGAAACTACATACATGGTAGAGTGTTGGGCTATCTTCTGGTGGCAAGATCAAGTTTAAGTTCCATAACTAACTATACAATGGGTTTTTACTTCTTACAAGAAGAAATACATCACAAGATTGACTCAGCAAGAGTATATTTCTTTTGGCATGGACCTCACATGAAGAAGAAATATCATATGGCGAACTGGATGATGATCGCCACTCCTAAAAAAGCTGGAGGGTTAGGATTCACAGATACTAGAGTGATGAATAAATGCTTGTTAGCAAAATGAATCTTTAAGATGGAAAGAGGGGAGGATAGTTTATGCTGTAATCTACTGAGGAAAAAAATACCTGGCTGCTAAAGGTTTCTTCGGCTGTCATAGGAGAAACGTCTCTCAATTCTGGAAGGGACTACAAGCAGTACACGAGTGTTGTATTAGAGGGATGGAATACATGATTGGGGATGGGAAGAAAGCAAGATTTTGGCTAGATGTATGGATTGGTAAATGCCCCTTGAAAATCACTTTTTCTAAGATGTTTGATATATGTAGCCAACAAGAGTGGACTGTCTTTGAAGTATTTAAGCATGGTGAAGTTAACCTGACCGTTAGGAGGAACTTTGGACATAGAGAGGAAATAGAGTGGGATGGTTTGGTAACCTTGCTAGATAATGTAACCCTTTTGGACAATCCTGACACTGTAAAGTGGGTGTTTGAGAAATCTGGTGAAATTTCAACTGCTTCTCTATACAATGAACTGTCATTTCTAGGGCTTGCTAACAAATGGTTACTAAGTATATGGATAGCCAAACTACCTTTGAAGATAAAAGTATTCCTCTAGCAGGTATGCAATGACAAGATCTAATTTGGTGAAGAACTGAAATAAAGAAATTGGTTAGGTGAGGTTAAATGCAAACTATGTGGTCAGGTGGAGAGCACAAATCACGTTATTTTCTACGGTGCAATCGCCCAGCTGGTCTGGTCTGTGTATAGAGAGGTACTAGAGTGGAATTCTTCACCAAAAAGTGTGGATGATCTTCGAGAGAGAATAATGGAGGAGCCTAACAAACAAATAAATGAATATAATCTTTCTCTTTGGCTGTGTTGCTTGGAGGCTCCGGCTCAATAGGAATGATTTTGTGTTCAATATTATAGTTGTATCTTCCCCTGATGTAAGCTTGTATCTTGTAATATCGTTTATGCAGAAATGGAAGATCTTGAACAAGGAGCGGGGGCGATAATGGATCGAGGCAACAATTCAGCAGCTCAAACATCAACTGTCATTGTTGCGATATGAAGGCGATTAGTCTACTAGAAGGAAAAGTGACATATGGGACAATTCAAGCTTCTCTGTTATGTTTTTTTATTTAGAGGGTGAATTAGAAAGCATCAGCAAGCTTCTTTTGATCAGATGCTTCAATGTAATAGCTTATATCTTTAAACATTTGATCACTGTAAGCTGGTAACTCCAGCAAAAACCATTTGCTTTCATATTAAAGCAGGGCTATAAATGGTCTCCTATCTAAATGGTCGTGGCAAGAGGAAGCGGCGGCGAGCGAGGATGCCGTGGCAAGCTCGGCAGTGGCAGAGAGGTGCGCAGCCGTGGAGCGGCACGGGGGTGGTAGCGCACGGCCGTGGAGGGTGTAGAGGCGTGGCACGCAGGGCTAGCAAGGAAGAAGAGGAAGCTCTTTGGACCGATTGTAGAGGCAACGAGGAAGAAGATGGTGGGCACATTCTCAATCAAGGTAAGTTTACTTTGTTGTCCACACAAACAAACAACATCCCGATCCAGTTAGCATCATGGGCTGCAGATTTGCCAATTAACATCTCTACATCCTATAGGCCTGGCTGGACCGGCTAAAGGGCTCATGGGCTTGGCTGAGGCAGTCCAGGCTGCCAAACGCGCCCTTGGCCGCCACGCTCATCCTTGGGGCATGTCATGTGTGGGACGAGGACAAGGGGTGGGTCTCGCCAATTAGCATATGTTTGATTCCATGGACAAGTTGTGACAGGAGGAAATCATCACCTTTTTTATAGTTTGGTTTGAAGACAGGTGGGATTATTCCCCTCAGGTGCGGGATAGATTGATCCTCCCAAAATGAGCATACAGGGGTGTCCCCCTTAAACCCCCGTCTTGCTCCGTCTGTTCTCCCGTTCGAGTGTGATGCTAGTTTGGGGGTAGATGAGGTCCTCTGGCGATGGTGCATGGTCTTCTGGGCATGCAAGATAGGCAGGGGCCGGTGCGGCGAGCCTGCGCCCATAGCCGCCGGTCGGGATCCCGTCCCGCGAGCGGCACGGGCGAGCCCATGGCCACAGCGTAGGAGCCCATCCTAGGGGCGGTGTCGGGGATAGATCCCCAGTACCCGCAAGGAAGGAAGAAGACGGACTTCATACTAGGATTCCCCTGTAATCCTACTAGGACTTCTACCTTGGAACTGACTAGTTATCCTACCCCGTGGAGTATATAAATTAGGGCAAAGGTCCCTACATCGGCAAGACCAAATCCTCAAAACTACCTCAAGCCTAAACTAGGCAAAACAACTCCCAAATGTAGGGTGTAATATACAACGCCCCAAACAGGACGTAGGTGTGACAACCGACCCCAAATCGTTCGAGTTAATCTTAATCCGAGTCCCTGAACCCCCTATCTCAGCTCCCCCGAGCTTAAGTGCTCAACCTCTCATTCCAGTCCCGACCCCTGAGAACCCGACCCCTCTCCATCGGTTCCCAGCTCCGACCCCTGAAGACCCCCAACTCACCCCGCTGGATCCTTCGAAGTCTTCCCAACAGTGTCTCCCTTCAATCTGAGCAGTGGACCAACCGAGACTGATCGGTGGACCCGGAAAATCTTTCCCCGATCTCCTGGTGCAGACGCACTCGAGTGGCATGCCCACTTCAGAGCTTCTCCACCATGTGGCTCAATTCCTCCGACCCCCGCCGCTCCACCCCGTCGCCGGCCGCGACCGGATGGATTCCCGCACCCTCTTCCCCAATCGCAGCGGAAGCTCCTTTGCTACCCTTTTTGCAGCGCCTCGCAGCTCGCGCCCATCATCACCTCGCCGGACCCCCAGCTGCAAGGCCCGATGCCTCCCGGCTTTCCGCCGCCTCTCCACAGTCGCGCCGCCCAGATGCACTACGTGACGATTCCTCCTCCGCCAACCCCGACCCCGGCCACGACAGCTCCTTTTCCGCCTTGCCAGATCTGCGCCCCGACAGACCACTGCTTCGCGCTCGCCCGTGCAGCCGTAGCCTGCTTGTCTTCTCCCCTGTGCAACCTCGCTTCTAGCACCGTTTCCCCTGTCACACCCATCAGATCCGCCGCACGACGATGCTCGCCTCTGCCAAATCTCAACCACCGGCAAAACCGCGCCTACGCCGCCCTGTCTCTGGTGCCCAATGGCCGAAGGTGTCATCCCCGAAGTCCTGTTCCGCCGCCCTGCTGCTCAATCGCCGCCATGGCAGCGCACTCCATCGCTTCTTCCCGGTCTTCGTGCTGCTCCAGCTCTCTCTCTCTCTCTCTCTCTCTCTCTCTCTCTTCCCGTGCAGCTATAAAAGGGAATGCCAGAGTCCCACCGGAGTCCCCTTCGCCATCACTGCCTTACCGCTGTTTTCCTGTTTCGTGCTCAAGCGCTGCCGCCTAAGTTCCTGAGGAACTCTCCTCTCCGCTCAATACCCGCTTTTCCCCATCCACCCAGCCGCTTGCTCCTCCGCGCTGTGCTAGAGCTTGCTTGTTGTCCACAAGAAGCACCGCCGCTGCCGGAGCACCGCCGGACATCGCCGCTGCCCAAGCCTTAGTGCTTCAGTTCCTCCGCCCAAGTCTGCTCCTTCCCGACCCCAAGTTTCACCTATAAACCGAAGGTAAGCTGTTGTCCCTTTTCCGCCTCGCCCGACCCTCTCTAATTGTCCGACCCCTTTTCCGCCTTGCCCGACCCTGTCTGTCCGCCCGACCCCTTTATCCGCCTCGCCCGACCCTGTCTGCTTCGCCGACCCTTTCTCTGCCTCGCCCGAGGGCTCGGCTGTATCCTTTTCCTTAACCTGAGGGTATATGTGTAAAGATTGGGGACTTCTCTGTGTTAAGTCTGAGGACCCCCCAGCACAACTATTTTCCTCTAGTCTAAGGGTCAGATCATAAGTTTCTTCCCATCCGACCCTTTTACCTTGCTCTCCACCAACTCAAGTGAACTTCCCCACTTTTTCCGTAGCTTTGCTACAAGTTTCTGGGCTAAAACTTGCAAGTGTTGCTGTTGAAATAACCGTCTAAAGTGCTAACTCTTGCATTTGCATTCGTGTAGAGTTGAATCTCGCTGACGGCATCTACGAGCTGTACCCGGCGCCAGAAGATGGAGTTGTAGCCGAGCTCCCGCTTCCCGAAGCCGAAGCCGCCCCAACAGAAGACCCGTTCCCTTCCTTCTCGCTTGAAGGCAAGCCCCGGAGCATGAACCCCAGTTTCCCAAACTTGCGCATGCCTTCTTCATCATGTTTGTGCATTTACGTATAGGAGTTGTTTGCAACCATAGATGCATGACTTAGATCCCTTGATCTAAACACTAGTCTGTTGGGTTCGAGTAGTGGCAATGCTTAAATAGGAAGTGGTAAAAGTCGAGTGATTTCCTGTCACTCGCGAGTTGTAGGAGTTGGTTGTTTCTCCTTCTGTTACCACTATAAGGACGATGGACGGGGCAGGGCTTTGGTTAACTCTTTGGTGGTCGGCTGATCGCCCCGTCTATCTATGAAATCTGGTAAGGCCCAACAGTGGTGGTGTTCGTGATCAAGTGTTTGAAAGTACTAACCTCATACTCAGTATGGGATGAGGAAGCCTAGTACCAGATTGAACCTAGACGTGAGCGGTCGCCCCATTGTCCTTGGAACGGAGTTCCCCTGCGGCCGCACGTGGTGGCAAGAGTGGTCACAGAATGGCAGAGGCCGGGTCTGTGGAACCTTGCACCAAAGGAAATGGGCCCGACACGGGTTAGGGAATTGATGGGGAAGGCCGACACAGGAAGCAACCTCGGTGGTGCGCGGATGTCGTGAGGTTAGGTTCACCATGCATGGTTAAAGAACTCGAATCGATTCGTCTGCCTTTCACAGTTTGAGACTGCTTGATCGCTATGCTACACTGAGTAATAATGAAATCTGATGATGACATGGTCTTGATGATGTTTATATACCCTTTGGTTGGATCTATGATTGCTTAGAGTAAGTTGCCAACTTAGACCGGTTAATGAACCTAGAATCTGAGCTAAAACTTTGAAAATAAGGATCTACTTAGTGCTTTTGGCAAACAAACCCCTCGGCCAAAGAGCCTTGCATGTCTAGAAGTGGTGGAGTAGTTTTACTCCCGGTCGGTTAAGTCTTGTTGAGCTTAGTAGCTCAGCCTTGTTTGTGGCTTCTTTTCAGGTGAAGTCGTCGCTCCCGAGTCTTCTCCTGTTGGCACTTGGCCACCCTATCTCCCTCCGGGTTGGATGGTCGAGTGGGATCCCTCCTCGGACGGCGAGGAAAGGGATCACTGACGTCCTGGCTGGCCTCACCAGGGATGTCCGACCCCGACGAAGTAGCTTCCGCTTGTTTTACCTTCCGTTGTCTTCTTCAGAACTTGTTAAACTCTGATTTTAACCAAGTGTGTAACAACTTGTAATCTACTGTTGGACCTGTTGTATTCTTTGGAACCACTCACCTTTGTGTGAGTTTTGCTAACTCGGTCCTGTCAAAGTGGTTAAATCGGATGAAATCCGACGGCATCTCGAGTTAGCACGATTAAGGACGAGTGTCGCATGTTAGGCGACTTAACCGTGCCTTAATTAGGCTAATCCGAGGTGGATCCGCCACAGTAGGGCATTATGCTACTCTAGTGACCCAAATGTGTATTCTTTTGTTCTTGCTTTTACCATCAAGCTCCAGGTCCGTCGACCCCCCACCGACCAATCTACTACCTTAGGATATCCCTCGGTAGGTTGTCGGGTTTAAAATAGTGATAATTGGCATGCTAAGTAAGAGTGATCATCGAGATCACACACGAGCTTGAAGGACCTCATCTTGGAAATCAATATACTCGGTGTGTTGTTCACCGACCAATTGGCGACTCAGCATTTCCGTACGTCATCGAGGCTAACATCATCAAATTTGAAGGCTGCAGTCTTCAACAACACCAGCAGTTTCCATTGAGGAGGAAATCAATTCACGTATTTTTTCTATGTCTGTTTCAAGGCAGAGTCTCAATTCAAGACTGAGTTTAAATCAGAGTAAAACTGCAAGCATTAAGGGGCAGCTACGCTATCAAATCATGGAAGCCAAATCCTATCCGCCAGTTCAAAAGAAGAAAATCAACGTATTCCGAAATGGAGAAAAGCAATGCTGCTTCAATGTGTCGCATGGCGCAGGCCCACACTCCGATCATAAAGCTATCGCTGTGCATACAGGAGCAAACAAATATATTGGGGCTCCTCTATGTGCACACGAAGAAGCTACCAAGAAGAAGCTACCAAGACACTCCAATTCTTGGTTTGACGTACAAAGGAGGTGTATGCAGACACACCGACGACTGCTTCAACTTCATCATGACTCTCACCAGCACGTTGGTGAAACTACTCGTCTTGACTATAAATTAGTTGAGGGCAAGTTTCACACCATGAACAACTAGTCGAAATCAACTCCGACTAGTCGACTTCATCAACAACCGTCGTGGCTTCATCGACGGCCGCTACAGCTTCATCGATAATTGTCCATGAATCAAGCTAAGTAATTTTTCAAAATTATTTCATATAATTTTTCCAACTTGTTTTCTCTATGATGGGCAACACGTAGAGTACTTATTTGTGTATACCTCTCGACAGGAATTACCCTTCAGAGCTACATTTTATCGACAGTAAATGTGAAAATGTGATGCTACAGTAAATATGTGCTAATCATGAATTAATTAGGCTTAATAGATTCGTCTTGCGAATTAGCCTCCATCTGTGCAATTGGTTTTGTAATTAGTCTATGTTTAATACTCCTAATTAGTATCTATACATTCGATGTGACAGGGACTAAACTTTAGTCCGTGGAACCAAACACCCCCTTAGGATCATGCAACTAAGGTTTCAAGCAACGCCTATAAACTTAATGCACAACCATAAGTAATAGAAGTATTGCATAATTTTAGAAACCAAGGTTATGCTCTAGGGCTTGCCTTCCTGTACTAGGTCAGTCTAGGGCTCGTTTGAAGCTTGACTCGGTTCTTGGGCAACCTCGATCTGGTGCACTTCCGTAGACGGCTCCTCCTCAGCTTCTGGGATCAAGTCGTAGGTACCGTCGGCGAGATTTGCTTCTACATGAGATGCATATGCAAGATTTCAATTACATAATTTTACGTGCAGGTTGCATTTCATGAATTATTGCAGAAGCATAGATTGCATTTCGACCACATTCACCTAGACAAGATTTCAAAATTTCTTTCTTCGAAAAGTAAAGTGTGTTGCAATTTAAAGCTCAGCCTTGACTTTGATGGTGATTGTGTACACATATAAGATTCTAACGACTTAGAATTCACAAAAAAGGTGGGGGTTATTTTGGTGCTGCTTGGCAATCATTTAGAAAGTTATCCTGTTTCTGAATTTTAATGAAACATAATTAAGCATTTACTATTTTACCCGTTCTAATTAGCAATTGTTATAATTAATTTAAATTAGCTATTAAATTTGAATAAATGTTTCTGGAAGTATTTGTTAAGATACAATATTGAAATTTTTATAGAAGCTTCCCCTCTGCACACAAGTGATCTATTGTAAAAATTTGAGATGCACTTGACTTCTATAGAATTTACTAAAAACCAAACAGTATTAAATTGCAAAACACGAAGAATGATTTTTAACTAGAGTTTCATCATCAGTCTGGCTTCACAAATTTTACAAAAAAGTTATCAACACTAACAGAGGCTACTATAAATTTTTCAAGGTTATATTGCATGATATATATTTAGTGCATACTAAGGAGATTAAAAACATGTATTTCATTAAGCAATGCAAAACATATATCTTAGAGAAGCAAATATTTTCCTAGTTAGACATATGCACCAGGAGTCTAACAAAATTTATCTTGCATTTTTATTTATTTTTCACTATTTATTGAGGAAAAACAAGATTAAATTTAACATTTAATCATTTGAACCTAAAACAGTAGGAACATCATCTAATCCAGTAGTATAAGTTACAAATCTAGAACACGCATATCAAGAGTAAACTAACAGGAGTGGTTTCATATTTTTCAGAGCTTTCTATGATTTATAAGGCATTTATTGGCTTTTATACAAAATAAAACCTAGCGTGACATACAGAATAGTAACATGCATGTGAATATTTTTAAGTGAAACTAGACATCACTAGGAACCTAGCAAAACAAGTTTCATAATTTTCCTATTTTTCTACATTTTCCTAGACTTTTCCCAAGTTTCAGCTATTTAAATCAAATTTAAAACCAAAAAAGGAAAACACGCTTCCCGACCAGGCCCATAAATCTTTTGAAGCTTCACAACCAGGCCCTTGCATCTTACACCTAAGACCCTGGAAACATTTGGGGCTTTGCAATGTAGTCCCTGGGCTCAGCCGGCGGGGAGGGGGCAAGGTGAGTGTTCGGGCGTGATGAGGGGCTCACCTAGGGCCTATGGACTGTGGGCGCCGGAGGCAAAGGGTGACCGGCGGTAGAGCTTGACGGCGAGGCATCGGGCGCAATGGAGGCTCATTGTCTCCGGCGTCGGTGGTGGCGGAGATGGCCGGGGGAGAGCTCAGGAAGGTGGTGTGGGGCACGGGTGGTCCACCGGAGGGCTTAGGTGGTGACGGGGGTGCTCGGAGGGGAGGGCTCCACGGTGAGGTGCTACGGGCAGCGTGGCAGAGCTTCGGCGTAGGGGAGAAAGAGGCATGCGCCGGTGAGCTCGGAGAGTAGCGGCTTTTATAGCCGGCTGGAGGGCAAGGAGGGGATAAGCTCGGGCCCACTGGGGAGCACAGAGGCAGCCACCGATTGGTGGAGCAGGAGTGCGGGTGTGGTGGTTGGCCATGGCGGCGCGCGTGTGTGGGCGAGTGGTAGGGATTGGTGGGAAGGGATCCTAGCGTGGAGTAGCTGGTTTGTCTCGCGCGGTGAGTGCGCGAGACGGCGTGCTCATTAGGTCGTGTCACCAGCGGGCATTGGTCGGGCGGTGATGGCCTACGGCGAGCGGTGATGTGGCGGCCGCGATAGTGGCATGGGCAGGAGCGCGCGGTTGGGCATTGGTCGGAGGAGATAGGCCGGTCGGGAGGGGGAGATCGCGCGCCTGTGCAGTTGGGCGAGTGTCGGAGACGTGCTATCCCATTGCCAGTGGTGAGTAGCTGGTGAGGCTGTGCCAATGCGGGCGGCATGACGTGTCGCACCATGACATCCCGTGCGTGATCACCCCCGATCGCGTGCACGTGCTGTCGCGGGTCTGCGTGTAGGCAGGGACCTTCAGCCGTGCTTTTCAACAAATTTCAAATTCAAACTTCAAAATTTGCAAATATGAAAGTTTGAGCTGGGATTTCAGGCTACACTTCTTACAAAATCCAACCGGTAAAATGTTCAATGGATTTGGAGTTTAAACTGGGCAAAGTTTGGTAGAATGCAGACTTAGGCCGATTTTTGAATTTGCCCCAAACTAGCTGAATTTTGATCCAAAATTTGAATGCCTTCCACTCAAAATCAGAGAAAGCTCAAATAACAAAAGTTCCTTGTTTTAAAAAGTTCTATAACTTCTATATTGGCCAAAAGTTAAGTTCTTATACAAAATTTTGTTTTTAAAACCGGCCCAAAGAAAGTGCCTTTTAGTGTTGTTTTCAACACTTAGATCAATTGAAAAGCATTTGAATTTGACAAGTGGCAATTTGAGTTTAATTGTGATTTGTTTGCTTAATCACTGTGATTACTCTTGATTTGTCTTTCTAATTACTAGGGATGTTACACATGCAATGGCAGTGCCAGTAGGCGTGCACGAGACAAAGATCCCATGCGTGTAGTGGCAAGGGCTAAACAGGGACTGGGAGCTTAAATGTCACAGGCTAACTACTCGGGAGAAATATGGCCGAAACAAGAGTACGACACTAAACATTCGCCACTGAATAAACTTTAGTTGTTCCAATATTCTACATTATGCTACATAATGTTTGCATCTCCTTTTGCAGGTCAAGCTTTGGCGATGACTCTTTACGATGCTCAACATATGTCCAATGGCTCAGCTAGTTCTCAAGCTCAGGAGCTAAGTGCCAATCACTATATAGGGAATGTGTGTCGGGGATAGATCCCCAGTACCCACAAGGAAGGAAGAAGATGGACTCCTATTAGGATTCCTCTGTAATCCTACTAGAACTCATACCATATAATCTTACTAGGACTCCTTGTAACCGACTAGCAATCCCGCCTCCTAGAGTATATAAAGGAGGGAAGGGGTCCCTAGTGTTGGATGTATGCCCTAGAGGCAATCATAGAGATGATGATATTTCATTGTATCCATGTTATATATTGTGTTCCTTGAATATCGATTAAAGGCTACTTGAATTGATTTGCAATTATGTGAATTGTGTGTGAAACTCTTTACTTGTATGGTTATTCCAATAGTTGTCCCTAGTTGAAGTTCATGTGAGGACACACATGAATATTAGACTAATGACTATGTTTCACAAGTCATGGACATGGAGATGTCAAACTAATAATGTGGGCACGTGTAGAGACTTGTGCTAGGACTGACCCAACACGAGTTACATAGTTCTCTCTCTACACAACGTGTACGTTTTGTCCTTAGACCTGAGACTGTCGCATGTACTCAAGATGTGGATCGACTTACTTAGGGGCTATCAAATGCTACACTATAACTGGGTAGTCATAAAGGTAGTTTTCGGGTTTGTCAAGAAGCATGCTGTGAGCCATGGTCAGTCAAGATGGAATTTGCCCCTCTCTATTTGAGAGAGATATCTCTATGCGCCTCAAGTGATCGGATCCGGAAATGCATGGCCATGCTACATGAGGTTAAGAGTTAACCTAGAAAGGTATTCCGAATCACAGTATCAAGAAAGAGTGGTCGGTTTGGAGCTAGACCAAATATCATGAGGCAAAGGGAATAGCATGTACGTGATGTTGTGATGGTTCGTCTGATATGATCTTCGTGTGCATATAGGAGTTAGTATGTCTTGCTAGAGGCCGCTACTAACTATTGGCTAAGTAGGAGTACTCGGGCCATGTCTATACGTATATGAACCTATAAGGTCACACACTTAAAGGGCTGGAAGCCCAATTCAGATGTGATCTGAATTGGATCAGGTTTAGGAGTACTAATGGGCCTCAGACCCAGAGGCCCATTAGGAACCCTTATATATTGAGGGGTGGGGGTCGCCCTAGGGTTAATCCCTTTCACACCAGCAACAGCCATGCCTCCCATGCCCTCACCTTGTTGCAAATCACGGACCTAGCAGTCCAGCTTGCGACGCTTCCTCCCCGTGCGTGTGGATACCTTGGAGGTGTTGCATCTGCAGCACTTCAACGATCCGCCGCACGAGAGCTCTGACGAGGAACCTAACGAGCCAACGATGAGCCTAACGAGCTGCGGCACGAGGAAGGAGTCGCTGCACGTGGACGAGCTGTTGAGGAGCTGCTCGACGTCAACGTGTTCGACTACACTGCATCAACGTGTGATCAACTTCGCTACCCCGACATGTATCTACAACTTCTGCACCTGTGCGTCGAGTAGTAATCCCGTGATCTATAACAACATTTATTCCTGGTTTACAGGGTAGAAAGTTTTTGTTTATCGCTAGCATAGCCTACCTCGTATTCCGACACCTAGATCGGTAGTCCAAGACCTCATAAAACCACAATAGAGGACCAAATCCTCAACACCAAACAACACCCAAGCACAGGGTGCAATATACAACATCCGAAACAAGATGTAGGGTATTACGCAACTCTAGCGGCCTGAACCTATATAAATCTGTATTTTGTGTCCTCACTTTTACCTTCGAGTTTTAGATCCGACGGTTCCCCACCAACCAATCTACTACCTCTGGATACCCCTTGGTAGGTTGCCGGGTATAAAACACCAACAATGTGGCTGGTTGGCTTGAAGATGTCAAAGTGCTATTTTGATATGCTAACTACCTATGAGAGACAACACACTCTTGCAGTTGCACATGCTGCTTTCTCACAGCTTTTGCATTTGTTGGAAGTTCCAATAGGTGTTGGAAGTTTTGAGTAACTTCGTACTAGGGGTGCTCAGCAGATTTTATTTTCATACCGTCGGAAGTTCCGACCCTATGTCGGATGTTCTGAGAGGCACTTTAACAACACAATAACGGCTAGTTTTTGAAGGTCGGGTATTTATACCCCCTCACCCTCCCACTTCTTCTGTTGTTGACCTAACCTGAAACAAACTCTTTCTAGAGCATTCAATACTCCTCCCCACTTCCTTCTTGAGCTAATCCTCGAGACATTTTAGCTAGGGCTTGGGTGAGAGGAAGATTTGAGGTGTGTGAGTCTAGCTTTGAGTGTGAGGTCAACCTTGTTCATCTCAAGAGCACTTGAAGCATCTTCGGTCTTCGATTCACGTTTATTACTCTTGAAGCTTGCTTCTAGACGGAAGTGTGTATTGCCCATCCTCTTGGAGGATTCATAGTAAGTGATCTAATCTTCCTTTGTGGTTGATTGGGAGAGGTAAAGGGTTAGTGAGGACCCAGCTCTTTGTGAGCTCCTCAACAGAGACGTAGCTTCCTTTGTGGGAGTGAACTTTGGTAAATAAATCCTTTATCTTGTGTGCTTATTGTGTTCTTCAAGTTCTTGTTGACCTAGAACTTGTTTGGTCTCGATCTATGTGTTTGTGAGTTTTCTCTTGTAGGGATCACCTGTAGAAGTCTATCTACATCTGTTATGAACCCGCTAGGGTTTTTTCCTGATCTTTTGGTGAGTGGGGCACAACTCGATTTGGGGTGCATCCGATGTTGTGTTGCCCGACTACAACGACCAACAGGGGTGCTGCGCCTTAGCAACAGTTACACCAGCTCCAATTTGTTGTTGTTCTTGTCGTGCCAAGAACAACATTGAACCTGCAAGAAAATCGAAGAACAAGCAAGAACAAGTGGAGAGGCAAACAACGCACAGACCTTGCCCAAGAGGTGAATCTGATACACTCAAATTTGGGGTTCTGATTCAAGCAAATCGGGTGGTCTAACCAACACACATGCTTACAAGGAAGTAGCAGTAGCTAAACTTTCATCTAAACAAAACCCAACTATTCTTGGTGGTGGCTAAGGGGTATATGAACATGGGAGGATGACCACCTGGGTGTTGAGGTTGTGCTCCAACCCTAGGATGCATCCCTAATGGACCCAACTTGATACACGGCCCATTGGGCCAAAATAAGGCAACGTAACACCTTGGACAAAAAATCTCTCGGTAGTAATTGATCTTTTCGGCTGCCTCAGAATAGATATGGACATGAGTCTAGATCCATATGAAAATAGACTTCATAAATTGCATGAAGTACTTGAACGTCCAAAACAGAGTCCAGATGAAGTCGTGGCGGCCGTCACAAGTTGATGAAGTGCTGCAGTCTGAATCCAGCCCCAAAACGTGTTGGATTTGATCTCTTTCTTTCCTTGGGCCAAAAGTGGCGCGGTGGCCTGATGAAGGACGTTAGGAATACTTGGACTTGGCCTCCAATCAATTTTTTTGGTCCTCCATACCTTCCATGTGTGTTTAACACTCTTTTTAATCCACGTATGTATTTCTGAAAATGACAATGAACACACATCATGGTGCTGCATCAATTTATCAAATGTATCAAATAAAATCATGATAAATAATTGTTCCACCTTCGAATCAAAAGTTGCCAATGTGGTTGTATCCGAGCAGGTGATGTCCTCATCAACATCATTGCTGAACTTTTGATTCAAGTGGAATCTACATAAACAAGTTTGAATTTGAATTTCGTATAGTGCTTTATCTATTGTTAGAAGTTCCAACCCTGTACCGGAAGTTCCAACCCCATTACGAAGAATTTTTAGATACTTCCTATTCACCCCGCTCTAGGCATCACATGATCCTTTCAATTGGTACTAGAGCCTAATCTCTTGATTACGGCTTAACCGCTAAGGGAATCGCGATGTCTCAAGTTGGGGATGGTGTCGCCACCACCAAGCCGCCACTGCTCAAGCCATTGCTGCCGTTGCAGCCGCCGCTGTAGCTTGTGGAGGTGCTCCCGTGGAACCTCAAGGGGAGCTGCAAAGGAGTCACCCACCCTCAATACAGGAACCAAGTTCAAGTGATGATTCAAGCTCAAGTGATGAACATGAGGGTGAGGACTTTTTAGCAACGAAAAGGAGGAAAGAAAAGATCCAAGGCCAAGATCAATAAGAAGGGCGAGAAGTTGATGAAGAAGAGGATCAAGGAAGAAAGGGACAAGCTTCCTTTTTACGGGTTACATCAAGTTCCTCATAATTATAAAAATGCATCCTCTCAATATCCTCCTTCTCAATTTCAATTGGTTCACTTGGGAAAACCTTCCTTCTTTGATGGGACGGATTATCCCTAGTGGGCATATGATATGAAAATGCACCTCTACAAGCTTCACCCTTCTATTTGGGAAGTTGTGGTTGTAGGTGTGACTCCACCCAAGGATGGTGTACCAACGGCCGAGCTTGCTCAAGATCTCTTTCGCAATGCACAAGCCATAAGGGTGATCACAAGTTCATTATGTGCTCAAGAGTTCAACAAGGTTCACTCTATTGAGATTGCTGAGGTGATTTGGGACACTCTAAAAGAGTCACATGAAGGGGCCGATCATGTATGAGATGGCAAGATAGATTTGATTCATGGAGAGCTAGAGCATTTTGTCATGCTTGATGAAGAGACCGTGAGACAAATGTTTGATAGGCTAATGCTTCTAGTGTTGGACATTAGATCTCTTAGAAGCATCGATTGGGATGATCACAAGGTAACTAAGCATTTAGAGCTTTCACACCAAGGAACACTACACCTGCCACCATGATAAGAAGGGACCAAAAGTTCAAGAAGATGACTCCAAATCAACTACTTGGTGAGATTCTACATCAAGAGTTGGTTGAGAAGGATGTCGCCAAGTCACTTAGTCTAAAGAAGAACAAGGGAGTTGCTCTAAATGCTAGCTCAAGTGTCATGGTTGAACCAAGCCACAAGACATCCAAACCAAGGAAGGAAGATTCAAGAGATGATGGAAGCACCAATGAAGAAACCGCTTTGGTCTTGAGAAATTTCAAGAAATTCATGAAGAAGAAGGGTTTCAAGAAAGATGGTAATGATAGGAAGGAGACATCACAAAGAAGATATAAGTGCAAGGAGTTGGGTCACTACATTGCCGATTGTCCAAACAAGAACAACAAGGACAATAAGGAGAAGAGGTACAAGGAGAGGAGCAAGGACTACAAGAAGAAGTACCAAGGTCATGCTCACGTTGGTCAAGAGTGGGATTCTAGTGATGAAGACTCCGACAAGGAATGTATGGAAACTCTAGCCATACTCAAGCCATCTAAAGCTATAGAATCTTCAACAACACCTTCGACAATGATGACAACACCCCTTTTTGTCTCATGACAAAAGGGACCAAGGATGAAAATACAATCACACCTTCTTCCTCCTCTTCCTCCATATCTAGTGAAGTGCAAAATATTTTGGAATATGAAGAGGAAAAATATAAACAAAACATTATAAAAGAAATTGGAAAGAACGGTTACAAAGAAATTAAAAAGCTTATGGTGAAATTGGAGAAAAAGGAGGAATCTCGCAACAAGCAAGAAGACTTGCTCATCCTTGAAAAGGAGAGAAACCTTGCTTTAGAGAAGGCCCTTGCCGAGGAAAAAGTGAAGGTTGAAAAATGGGCTATTGACTTATCTCTAGCTAGTGATTTTTGTGAGAGGATGTCAAAGGATCACACTTTGACAAATGAATCTTTAGCTTCTCTAAAAGACACTCACAGTGAACTTCAAGAAAGCTTCTCATGCTTAGAGGTCAAATTCAAAGACCTTGAAGTTAACTATAGTGCTCTTTGGGAAAGCACCAAAACTAATTCCATGGCAACTCTTGACTCTAATGTCTCCACAACTAAATGTGACTCAAGATGTTATAAAATTGATGTGAATGCTTGTGTTGCTAACATTGCTAAGTTAGAGGAGTCAATCCTTTTAGGTATATGGGCTTGGCCCATATAAATAATTCTGAATAAATCTCAAAGGCCTATTAGCGTAGGAGAGGTGCACAATCTATTAGTCCCGTATTGCTAATAGACGAGGGTGCGTGGGAATTTCCTCCCCATAAATATGGACCACCCCCTATCGGGCATACATCCATGGGCCCACTAGAAGGTTTGTAAAGATCCATACAAGGAGAAGTACACCAAGACATATTAGGACATGGAGACTACGGTACAGGATGGCGTAGTCTACATGAACTACCAAGAGACTAGTCATAGATAAGGAAACTACTCTTCCAAGTTAGAGTAGAACTCTGTAGTCGTATCCAGGTACTCTTGTAAAACAACTACCCTTTAACCCTGCTCCCCCAGTATATAAGGGCAGGCAGGGACTCCCTCCAAACAAGTTCAATCCAATACAAGCAAAACAACACACAGGATGTAGGGTATTACACGATCTAGCGACCCGAACTAGCCTAAATCGTGTGCCTACATACACCATCAAGCTCCTGATTTTGGCGACACCCACCAACTAAAACTCTACCCCATGTACTCCCTTGGTAGGTATCTGGGTTCAAACACCGACAGCTGGCACGCCAGGTAGGGGGAGTCGCCAAAATTCTCCAAGCGAGTTCGATGGCTCAAATCATCATCAAGCCTACGATCGCGTTCGAAGCCGGCACAATGTTTGTCTTCAGCTCCTAGGTCTGCATCACCAATGGCACTAGAGGTTTCCACTGCTACATCGCAGAGACTCCGGAGAAGAAGCAACTCAACGTCACCCTTCATCGACAAGCTACAAAGGATTTCATCGAGAAATTCAGCAAAATTTTCAATCTGACAAATAGCGAGCTCGAGTACAACTCGGACTCTACAACAACTCGGACTGGCTCCCATGAGCAGGTAAACAAGTCATCATGCGGACCGAATGCAAATTCAAGTCAATTACTATTTGGACTCCGAGACGCAGCTTTGGTTTATCAAGCAACTCTATCCAAGTCACAATCCGGATCAGAGACAATTGAAGACCACAACCTCGACTTCTACTCGGATTCCATCAAAGAAATCCCTTTACCAAGTCCGTAGCAGGGCTTGGTGATTAATTCAACTCCCCGAGGCAGATTCGACTACTAGCCAGGCATGAAGCCATCCTTCCTTGACCAGAATGAAGAGTCACGGATGATTGCCAACCTTGAGATCCTACCATACCAAGAGGGAACACCCCTGTCACCAATCTATGAAGAAGATGAGTCTACAAAAGTCATCATCTCAAGCTCTAGCAGCTATACTCCAGAAATATGTAACAACTCTACCTTAATTAGGTATAGTTAAACTTGAGCAAGTCATTAGCCACTAAGTAAAAGAGATGAAATGTCCAAGTTGCCCTAAAAAACTCTTTCTGGAGTTAAATAGAAAACATGACTTTTTATATACAAACTTAAAAATTTGCCCAAATAGGAGTTGTAAAACTTTGAATTTCAAATAACTTTTATTAATAACATTTTAGCTAATTCGGAGTGGGAGAAGGTCAAAAAGAAGAATTAAATCAGGAGTATATTAAAACCCTACAAATGATCTAAGTCCTGGAATTCATGTTTTTCCTTAACTTTGCAGCCTGTTATCTCACAATTCTATATCTAACCACAAGTCAAACCTTTAATAGAAGTTGTAGTTCCTTGAGTGTGTTCCAATTTTGTTACACTAACTCAGGTCAAAATCACAACCGAACCTGCTCAAAAACTTGGTCAAAGTCATATAAAACAGTCAACTCAGCCTTTTTGCATTCCAGCGCTAAGTCTGGAAAACGTCCAGAGCGCGCATCTTGGCGAGCCTGTTCTTCCTAAAAGCTGAACTGAACTCAAGAAACATCCTTAATAGAAGTTGAAATCCTAAGATCAGATAACAATTCCTTCAATAACACCTTGGTCTAATTCAACTCAGAAACTATCCAAAATTCATGTCAAAAACAGCCAAATTCCTCAAATTCAACCAAATCGGCTGAAACGTTCTAAGTCCGAAAATTTTAGTTTTTGCCTAACTTTGGCATGATTTATCTCCAAATCCGTTCGAAATCTGGGCAAACACCCTTAGTATGTTTTGAACTCAGATCATAGGAATACAATTTGGTAAATAAAGAAATTGTCGTGCAGTTCAAAAATCGGGAGTTTCGAGTCCCAAAAGATCGGCTCTACACCCTATCTCGCGGTTCACGCGCGCCCAGAACGTGCCCGCACGTTTGCCCGAGCGCTGCCCACCGCGTGGCCTTTGCCCACCAGCGACTCGCCGCCGGCCAACCCCCAGCCCCGACTCGATAGGACGATGAGCCCCAGCTACCTAATCAAGCGGTGCGCCTATCTTTTCCCCTCCCCCGCGATCTCCCTTGCCCATTGCCATGCCGCACCCCTACTCTTCGCTCGTGCCATGCCACCGCTCTGGACCGGCGGACGCCTCCTGCCTAACCTCCACGCTGCCGTGACAAGATGCGCCTGCCAGCCGACCAACGCCCGCTCGAGGCAAAGGAGCTCACCCACGCTACGTATCACGCCGGCCCAATCGCCGGAGGATAGCGCCCTGGAGCTCCACTCCCGAGGCCAATGGCACCACTGCCCAGTCCTTGAGCACCAGCAGCGCCCCTCGCTCCCCCTTAGCCCACCGGCCAACAAGACGTCCCCGCCTCAACCCGCTGCTTCCCCTGACCCTATAAATGGAGTAAAGGAGCCGCCAGAAGAGCCCTCCGCACCCCTCCGCCATTTTCTCCCCGCCGCCTCTACTTCACACGCCGCCTCCCACCTCGCCACGGAGAGCTCCCCTCCGCCGGCCAAACCCCCTCGTCACCGCCCGTTCACACGCGCCACTTGCCCCCGAAGCTCTAGCCGCCGTCAGACAACCGCTCGAGGCCACCTCACCGCCGAAATGCCTCAAGCCACCACGGTCGTGCCTGAGCTCATCGCCGCCACCGCGTTCCACCCCCGCCGGCCATCTCCGTCACCCCCAACCTCACCAAATCGAGCCCAGGTGAGCCCGTACGCACCCCCGGCCACTTGTCGCCCATCCCCCACCGGCGAATCGCCGAAATCGGCCGCCGCCCGCCACCGTGCACCGCCGAGGGCATGGTTGTAATCGCGAAAGTTGATTTAGGGTTTGAATGTTAAAGCCAAGGGCATATGTGTGAAGGTTTAGAACTCTAGGGGTCTCTATACAGTTTTGTCAAGACCTTGTCGTGATTTCTAGAACACCCGAGGGCCCTACTGCATGTTTACCGAAGGAAAACAGCGCGAGGACCAATCTGTGACTCGCGAGGGTATGGTTGTGATTTCTGAAAAGTTTAGAAGGGCCTTCTTGTAAATCTGTTTCGGTTTTATTGTTTAAATCGGCATAAAATGAGATAAACTTTGTAAATGCACCATAAATTGTAGAAAAATTAGAACAACCACTTTTGTTGAACTCAGTGAACTGTCTAGTTTCATACAAAAATAATCTTGCCCATGTTACTGTTGGAAATAATACCCTATAGATTTATTTCTTTATTAGGCCTTTTAAATCATAGTAAATCGAAGAAAAATGCTAAAAAGGTAAATCTAACTCTGTGGTGTATGTTTCAGTGAGTAGAAGCTCAAAAAAATACTTAGGGCCCTGGAGTAGAACTTAAAATCACTGTTTCAACCTTATATTTGAAATCTAGGGTTAAATCTTCCCTTTTGCATAAGTTTTGATCCAGAGTTGAGAAAGATGTGAAACCACTTGGACTAGCTTAGTTTTGAAGTGTAGTTTGTAGGAAAATTGTGGTTATGGTTAGAAACAGAAAGCAAACCCACCTTCCTTTATAGAACATGATAAATAGGAGAAAAATATGGGAAATAGATGTCCTTCTCCAAAAATCATGAAAAATTCACCAAAGTCTCTGTAACATACCTTAAATCTACTATTAAAATTTCACACTCAGAATCACTGTAGGTTTGGAAATAAAAATGTTTAAGTGCATGCTTCCCTTGGTGGTAAAATACTTTTATTTCTTTTTGTGGTAAGCCAATGGATCCCAAACTTTTACAGTAACTCATTAATGACACAAGTAAGGTGCTATAATTTTCTCAATGCCATATGTTACTGTTTGCTTGTGGAATCAATTTTGGATAAGAAATCGATTTAAGTGAATAAAGAAATGTAAGTCCTAATACACCTAATGGGTAATTTTTGGAAGAGATACAAAAAAACATTCAGCAGTAAATAACTCTCTAGATGAACCCAAACAAACCTAAATACGACCCCATTATGCAACTCTAAGATGTAAGAATCTTATATGTACACAATCACCATCAAAGTCGACGTCGAGTTTGAACCACCACCCACCTTACTTTATGAAGTTAATGAAAGTTAAAACCTTATTTAGGTGAATGTGGCCGAAATACAATTTTATTAACTCTTTGCATGTGCATCTCGTGTAGAAGCTAATATCGCCTATGGAACCTACGAGCTCCACCCTACGTTGGAAGAGGAAACCATCGCGGAGCTACATCATACAGAAGTTGAGCCCGAGCTAGATCAAGACCCCGAGGAACCGCTAACTTTTTCTGAAGGCAAGCCCCAGAGCATATCCCAGTTTTCTAAACTTCTGCAATGATTTATGTTGATTATGATTGTGCATTTAAGTTCTTAGGTGTTGTTTGAAACCTTAGATGCATGAACCTAGTACCTTGATCTGAACATTAGCTGCTAAAGTCATGTAGTTGCTGTGCTTAATAGGACACGGTAAAAGTCGAGTGATTTCCTGTCACTCGCGAGTTATAGAAGTTGTTTGTTTACTTATGTTACAACCATAAGGACAACGGGCGGGGCAGGGCCTTGTGAACTGTTTTGGTGGTCGAAACGTGTCGGCATTCGTGATCAAGTGTTTGAAAGTACTAATCTCATATCTAGTATGGGATGGGGAAGCCTAGTACTTGATTGAACTGGGGCGTGGCTTATACTTCTGCTGTCCCTGGAACGAGGTTCCCATGGTGCATCATGTGGGTGCAAGTGCGGTCACAGTACGACAAGAGGCAGGGACTATGGAGTATTGCATGCCAAGGGAAGTTTGGCCCTAACACGTGCCTAAGGGATCGATGGGGACGACTGACAAATGAAGCGACCCTTCGTGGTGCACGGATGTCGTGAGATTAGGTTCACCATGCATAGTTAAGAAAATCGAATCGTTTCGTCTGCCTCTCACATTTTGGGACTGCTTGATTGCTATTCTGCACTGAATAAAGATGGAACATGAGGATATTAATCTTGATGATTGTTCTTTAATTGTTTGGAAACGATGCTTGCTTAGTATAAGTTGCCAACTTAGACTTGTTAATGAACTTAGAACTTGAGCTAAAATATTGAAATTAAGGAGCAACTTTAGGCGTTTTGGCAAAAATAAACCCACAGCCAAAAAGCCTTGCATGTCTAGGAGTTGGTGAAGTAGTTATCACCTGTCGGGTCAGCCTTGTTGAGTATTAGTTGCTCAGCCTTGCTTGTGGCTATGTTTTTAGGAAGTGCTGAGCACGAGGAAATGGTTGCCAGCTTGACTTGGCCGACTCGACTTCCTCCGGGTTGGTCGGTTGAGTGGACACCCGCCTCAGACAGCGTGGACCGTTGAATGGATATCATGGTCGGCTTTGCCATGGTATTATGTGTCGTCATGTAGCTTCCGTTATTTTTCCATCTTTGTTGAACCTTGCAAACTTGTTGAATTTCAGAAACTCTGATGTAATAAATTGTTGAACTACGTTAATGTAATGGGAATGTTGTAACCTCTGTGTCACTGACCTTCGTGTGAGCAATGCTTCTCGATCCTGAGTAAGTGGTTTATCAGATAAAATACGACGGATGACCGAGTTGACTTGTTTAAAGTGCATGATCGCGTGTCAGGCAACTTAAGTGCATTTTAGTCAGGTTAATTTGGGCAGTTCCGCCAGAAAAGAGAACTCTTCCCTTTAATTACAAGCAGGGAAGAAGGTGAATGATACCCAAGAACCCCCTGATGAGAGCGTCACCAAGATGATGTCTCACAAGATGAATTATCTACCAATGTTGTTTAAGAAACTGAAAGCCAAAGGACTCGGCGAAGGGCAAGAAATGCGCAGAGAGTAGAACGACGTCTTAAACTAGCTGCCCAGCTCCCAATTATGAACCTTGATAGAGGAATCAAAATAGTACAAACGTGGCAACACAATATGCCACACGCCACTATTGCCTCCATCAACCTCATTACTCGTGCTATGCCTTAAGACAAGTAGAGTACTCTGATAGCACAATTGGCGGAACATGCTTATGAACTACTCAATGGAGCAACTCCAATTCCATCGGTATCGCACACCCCGTCGGGACGTAGTTAGCATGGCATCAGCAGAGACCACGCAGAACCTTTAGCTCGACCACGCGAAGATGCTAGACAATATGAGGGCACAATTGGGGCTCCAAGGAAAAACAGAGATGTACTCGAAAGCTCAAGAAAACACAGAGGTGCGCCTGAGGGTAGTCGAAAAGCTTCTAGGGGAGGTGTTCACCACCATAGAGCTGACCCTAAACCCTCACTCATCGATGGTGACCTTAGGAATAAAATCAACAGCAACCGTGATGCACGCAACATCATCAATAATTGGTGGGAGCATGAACTTGAAGAAGAATACAAGGGTGATGACAATGATCACTTTCCCACCTTTACAAGTCAGGTGAGGAGCACAATCTTACCATAGAAATTCAAACCCCTGGGTATCTCCAAGTACGATGGCAAACAAGATCCAGTTTAGTGGCTCCGCTGCTACTCGCTGGCGGTCCAGGCTGCAGGGGGGACTGACGACACAAAGGTTATCTACTTTCCTATATGCTTGGAAACTGCGCCACTGACCTGGCTCGAATCCTTAAAGCCCAATTCCATCAACTCCTGGCAAGACTTGAAATGAGCTTTCACTAGCAACTACACAAGGGCAATGCAATGCCTCGATAATAGGATAGACTTGGCACAAGTCAAGCAGCAACAAGATGAATCACTTTACAGCTATTTACGATGTTTCTTTGACAAAAAGGCCGCAATTGTGGATATCTCAGAACTAGACGTGATAGAATGCTTCCAAAATGGCCTCTATGATCACCGCATGTTCCAAGACTTCGGTAGGCGTCGCCCAAGGCACTCAAAATCATGGCCCAGTCATGGGCAGATGAGGAGGATAAAGAACACAAGAGGTTTGACTCAAACCACAATCGCAGCCGTGATAGCAACAATAATCATGGCAACAACCAAGAGCATGATAGGAACCGTAACAGCAATCACCAAAACAATTACTCGGACAACCAAAACCGCAAGCGCAAGCCTAACAATACTGTCGCAACAATGACGAACTCAAGTAAAAAAGGGTCTAACAGAAAAGAAGATAGGCCTGTATTCAGCGAGCTGCTGAAAAAGTAGTGCCCATGGCACCCACACAGCAAGCACACCGTGATAGATTGCTACAGCCTACGCAGGGTAATGAAAGATTTGCCAGAACCCTTGAACAATGACAATGACAAAAGAAAAGGCAAGGTAGACGAAGGTGAAGACGGCAAAAACAAATCCAAACCCCATCCAAGACCATCAACGTCATCTTTGGTAGGATCCCAAGCACTTCCTCTAAGCAGTCCTAGAAAGTAGTACTCATAGAGATCATGTCCATTGAGCCCACTACTCCCACACCCTTTAAGTGGTCCGAGGTACAGATTACCTTCTCCAGGAAAGACCAATGGAGAAGTTTCTCAAAACCAGGATGGTTCCCCCTCATCCTGGACCCAGTTGTCGCTGGCTCCAGACTCACCAAAGTACTCATCGATGGCGGCAGTGTCCTCAACGTCATTTTCGCCACAACTCTAAAGAAGATGGGCCTCGACATTACTAACATGCTCACCCCAATGAACTCCGCATTCAATGGGATCGTCCCAGGCAACGCAGCTATACCGCTTGGACAAGTAGTCCTACCGGTTACCTTCAGAACCAAAGAACACTATTGGATAGAATACATCCGGTTCGAGGTGGCAGACTTCAAGACTTCTTATCACGCTATCCTCGAAAGACAAGCACTGGCAAAATTCATGGCAATCCCATACTATGTTTACCTGCTCTAGAAGATACCAGGACCCAAGGGACTACTCTCCCTCTGTGGAGACTTACGAAGATCATACGAATGCGACACAGAAGTCGTTGAGTTGGCAGCGACTACTCAAGTACCCAGCTCGATACAACAAATCTTCACCGCTTCAAAAAAGCTCTCCCCGGCAGAACTCGAAATCCTAGAGAACAAAGTTGGGAGCTACTAAAGTCAAGCTGACAAGTGATGTGGACTTCAAAGCCATTGACCTTGAGACCGGCGACTCCTCCAAGACAACCCTGATTGGCATAGGGTTGGATGCCAAATAGGAAAGCGCGCTCGTCAGTTTCCTTCAAGCAAACCAAGACATTTTCGCATGGAAACCAGCAGATATGCCAGGTGTGCCCAAGGAGTTGATTGAGCATTCACTCAACATAGATCACTCAACGTAGGCGACATGGATGTGCTCATCCGAATGACGGATCAACCACAATGCAAGTGTACCTTTTTGTGCAGATGTTTTTCTCTTTAAGGTGAAAATGTGACTTCCAACTACCATATAACGTTTATGTTATGCTATCACCTATAAGATTTCTAGCCACCGCAAGATGAAACCATACATTGGAATTCATATTGCCTGCTGAATAAAATATGAACATTAGCCGTGTCTTGGAATTAAAAAAGATAGTGAATTAAAAATATATATGAAATAAAAAAAGCAATAAAAGAATGCACCACGGAATCGAACCATGACATCAATGTTCCAAACGAGCAACCATACCATTGCAATAGTAATGTTAGGTAGTGTTGACGCCAGATTCTGACACATATGGAATCGGCGTCAAGAAGAGAGAGAATTGGCTGATGCGGCGAGGCAAGAAGGTCACGATTGAGAATCGGCCGATTAGTGCTACAGTTGGAGATCGGCCGATTGATGCTGCAGTATTTCGGCGGACGGAGTCGGCGCAGATCGGCCAGTTGGGGGGCTGGAGCTGTTGGGCCAATATGGGCTTAAAGTGGATTATGAAGATAAAAAGGAGATCGGCCCATAGGAACGCGATGACCAACTCCGATACGAGTTATGCTTGTAAATATTCATTTTCGTTTAAACTTAGAGATAGAGTCCTAGTCGGTTAAGAGATTGGTTGTAACAGGCTATAAATAGCCATCTTTAGAGATCTGTAATCATCATCAAATCAATACAACAATCTACTATTTCCTCGCACTTTACTCTCAAGTTGACGATTTCGTCAGTACTTTTCTTATTTTCACGAGTTCGTACGGGTTGGTGGGCCTGCATCAGCTTGATCTCCGGCCGATTCTGTAAGTTCCGTTTATCGAGTAATATCTAAGCTTTAACCTCAGGCACATCACTGTCATTTCGTTTAGATTTATTCATCAGTTATCGATACTAACTAGAATTCTAGGTTTTACTTGTTGTTCTAGTTTTATCACTAGTTATCCAGCTTGGAATTAGAGTTTTTGGCTTACTTATATTTTATCGCTTAATCTACTGCTTTTTGCATAGCCGAATAGATCTGTTCCTAGTGTTGCTACTGTAGCATTGTTTAGTTTACTCTAGCAGTTTTCTTCACCAATGTTGCCTGGTAATCGGCTGTACTATAGCCAATTTCTTTATTACAGCAAATCAGCCAATTCGCTGATAAGCTTCCTCGAGATCGGAACCTTAGCCGATCGCAACCTCTGGGATCTAACACGTTTCTTTCCTTGCCAATCAACAGGTCAGATTGGCTGGCACGCCACGCGAACCGCACCAGGGCGATCACCCGAACAGGAGTTAAGCAGATTCTCCCGGGTCATGTGTCCGACGCTAGAGATTCAATCGGTTGATTTCTAGCGCCAACACACTTTTGGCACGCCCGGTGGGACCTACATAACCGCTACCATGCCGAAAGCTGACGAAATCTCTGAAGATAACGTCATCGAGGTGACGGAAGCAGACCTCAAGGACGACCAGAAGGAAGAGCTAGAGAAACAAATAGCACACTACCGAAAGACATGCTTACAATCCTTCAGTCGTACCAGGAGCGGGGAAACTATCAGGAAAGCTCCTTTTCCAACTCCCCGCCAGATTACAATCACCGAGGACTCGGGCAAGATGTCTGAGATGGTTCAACAGTCTGTCTACCAAGCTTTCATCGTTCAATCCCCGGTGATAACTAATACGGTATACAATGCCATCATCAGCTCCCTGGCCAATTGTGTGTCTCAAGGATACCAGGGGCAACCGTACGCACCACCTATCATAGCCCTGGTCAGGAATTCTCCAAGTATACCCTACTCGGCTCCTCAGCCGATTCAAGGTCAGCCTGGAGGATCTAGCGCTCCTTCGTCATCAACGCATATGGGATACAACGGCGCACCATACCTTCAGCCGCATGCGCCGCCTCAACCCACTCAGATTTCTTCCGCGCAATCATCTTCACTAAACTCAGTACCTTGGGGGGCACCATCGGTGTCAGTCGGCCAAGATCAGTCGGCCGGGCACCTTTCCAATTGGCTGTGCGGCCGATGGTCCCACAGTATTAACCAGTCGCACCGGAGATGGGCAGGGGGGCAGAAACAATAGAAGCACTTTGGGGCGCTGCGCCGATTGTACTATATGATGAAACGGCCAGTTCACTGAGACAAACGATGCCGACTACACAGCTGGCCGTGTCACCACAGGCGCCGCACGCTTTCGTCCACTACCCGGTCATCCCGCCGCCGATCTACCAACACGTGCCGATCCCCCAGCCGATAGTTCATCAACAACAAGCAGACTGAATGGCACGGATAGCAGAGGTGATTCAAGAGCAATTCGGATTAAAGCCGAAGGTGCAAACCTACACATATAGAACGCCGTACCCGCCTACCTATGACTTACTGCCATTTCCCCATCGGTACAAACTTCCTGATTTCACCAAGTTTTCGGGGCTTGATGATACCTCAACTGTGGAACACGTAAACAGATTCATCATCCAATGTGGGGAGGCGGCTACACAAGACGCTCTACGGGTATGCCTCTTCTCATCATCTCTGTCCGGGTTAGCCTTCCAATGGTTTACTACACTACCACCCAACTCCATAATTACATGGGCCGACTTGGAGAAGCAGTTCCACAAATACTTCTACGCGGGAGTACATGAAATGAAACTTTCAGACCTAACTAGCCTTGGACAAAGGAGAGATGAGCCGGTGTCACACATACGTGCAGAGATTTAGAGAAATCCAGAACAAATGCTACACCCTAGTCCTAACCGATGCACAATTGGCCGATATAGCCTTCCAGGGTCTCCTGCCTCACATCAAAGAGAAATATGCTTCACAGGAGTTCGAGAGCCTAAGCCAAATCGTACATCGACTGTCCGGTCAGGAAGTACGTCCCTTTGATCCACGGAGGAATTTCCAAAAGAAGGTGGCGTACTTAGAAGGAGCTGAGTCCGAGGAAGAAACAGAAATCGGCCTAGCGGAGTGGGTTAAAGGGAAGAAGCCGATATCATGTTTGTTCGGGAAAAAGGAGCTAGAGGCATTCGGTTTTGACACGTCAAAGGCCGATAAAATCTTCGATCTCCTCCTCCAGGAAGGGCAAATCAAGCTCTTACCATACAAAACGATCCCATCGGCCGAGTAGCTAAAGAAGATGAAATATTGCAAGTGGCATAATGCCACCTCCCATGATACGAACGAATGTAAAATCTTCCGACAGCAAATACAATCGGCCATTGAGCAAGGCAGGCTCAAGTTCGAGGTCCCAACAAAGCCAGTAAAGCCGATGAAGATCGATCAGCATCCCTTCCCCACCAACATGGTTGATACAGGAAGGAACTCACTCCAGACCAAGGTGCTAACATCGGAATCGGCTAAAAAGAGCGGCGCCGTAGACCCCAGGAATCAAGCGGTGCCCGAAGACGTCAAAGGGAAACGACGGATGGAGGATGAAGGCGAAGGATCGGGGGAACCACCCAGGCCCATCACCTCCCAATTTTTGCTCAATAAGTATCAACGGCAACAAGAAAGTTCAAGATTCCGGGAAGAGATGATGCGACGATATGAAGATCACTGGCGGTGCCCGTTCTTCATCCACTGCTGGGAGAGTAACCTTAGGTTGCCGTCGGCCGACAATTGCCCCGAGTGCAACGGCCCGTATCGCAACAATCATCCATTTAGAAGATCTTGCTCCAGAGATGGAAGGCCGGAGCCGATCAGCAGAAACTGGCGCGAGCAAGAGGATTGGCGCTTTTCAGTACGTGATCGGCTGGGGGCCAGAAGTGACCGATATGATCGGTCGGAAGATAGGCGTGAGCGAAATGATAGGCTGGGGGGCAGATTCGATCGGCACGACCAACCAGAAGGCAGGGCCAGTGCACACGATCGGCTGGAAGAGATGGCCGACACTCGGGTATTAGATGAGAATCCCTTGGGACGGGAACCAGAATGGGAACGAGCCAAGCCATCGGCTAAACCAGTAAACCCCAGGTGGTGCCCTGACGGATTGACCAAATCACAAAAATGAAGAATCCAGCGTCTCCGCCAATGGGAACAACAGGAAGAGGAGCAACAACAGGTGATGAACAAGAAAAATGACAGGCCTCGGGTGTGGCGCCCCAGAAGAAATGACAGGGAAGGTGATAACAACCAGGGATCGGCAGCCGATGTCAGCATGGTTTTCATTTTGCCAATGGAATTCATGACTCCTGCCGACCGACATAACATGTCGGCGATAGAAGAACATATGGCGCAATTGGCTTTGGAGCCAATGACAGCCACCTTCGAGAAACCCGAGGACGAAAAAAGGTAGCACCTCAAGGCGTTGTTCCTCAAAGGACATGTTGACGGCCGACCCATCAACAGACTACTAGTAGACGGAGGAGCTGCAGTCAACATCATGCCGTACGCCATGTTCCGGAAGCTAGGAAAAAGTGACGATGATCTGACCAAGACGGAGATGATGCTCAAAGACTTCGAAGGCAACGTGTCTCCTGCCCGTGGCGTGCTACAAGGGTCCTACAACATGCTACTCGGCCGAGACTGGATACACGCAAATTGCTGCATCCCGTCTACAATGCATCAATGCCTCGTGCAATGGGTCGGCGATAGCATCGAAGTGGTCACCGCCGATTCCGCATACAGCGTCGCGACGGTCGATGCGCAGCAATGGAGCTGCGAGAACGTCAAATGCATATCTGGGAGAATTTGGGACACTGATTTCCTGAAGGTGTCCGATTTTGGTCTACAGCCGATCCGAGCAGTCGGCTCCGAAGATTCAAATTAAATGGATCAGTTCATCCGGGAAGACGGGAAGCTAGGGCACGGGTTTACGTCGGCCGATTCGTTAGAGATGATAGATTTAGGCGATGGCACCAAGCCAAGGCCGACGTCCATTAGTGATAATTTGGATCCGGAATACAAATGTAAATTGACAGATTTGTTGAAAGAGTTTAAAGATTGCTTTGCTTGGGAATATCATGAAATGCCCGGATTAGACCGGTCCATAGTCGAGGACCGGCTGCCCATAAAGCCGGGATATCGGCCATATCAGCAACCCGCGCAGTGATGTAATCCTAAAATCTTACGTGATATAAAGGCCAAAATCACAAGGTTGATTGAAGTGAAATTTATTCGGCAGTGCCGTTATGCCGAGTGGATCTCCAATATCGTGCCCGTATACAAGAAGAATGGAAAGCTACGCGTGTGCATTGACTTCAGGAACCTTAATCAGGCTACGCCGATGGACGGATACCCAATGCCGACAGCCGATGTGTTAATAGATGCCGCCGCAGGTCACAAAGTCATCAGTTTCATGGATGAAAACGCCGGATACAATCAAATACTAATGGCCGAAGAGGATATATCAAAAACGGCTTTCAGGTGCCGAGGTCACCTCGGATTGTTCGAATGGGTGGTAATGACTTTCGGTTTGAAGAACGCTGGCGCTACGTATCAACGAGCCATGAATTACATATTTCACAAACTTATCGGCGTACTGGTAGAAATTTACATCGACGATGTTGTGGTCAAATCAAAAGGACACCAGGAACATCTGGCCGATTTGCGGCAAGTGTTGGAATGCCCGAGAAGGCATGGGTTGAAAATGAATCCGAATAAATGTGCTTTCGGCGTATTCGCCGGGCAATTCTTGGGTTTCATGGTTCATGAGCGTGGGATAGAGATCAACTGGAAGACTATAGTGGCTATCAATAAAGTCGTGGCCCCGCAGAATAAAACCGAGTTGCAGTCCTTGATCGGCAAGGTCAATTTCATCAGAATATTCATATCCAACCTGTCCGGACGTATCCAGGCTTTCACACCGCTATTGAAATTAAAACCCGACCAAGAATTTGTATGGGGAGAAGAGCAACACAAGGCACTAGAAGACATCAAGCAGTACTTGGCCTCGCCACCCGTGTTGGTCCCACCACAAACTGGTAAGCCATTCAAGCTATATTTATCGGCCGATGAGCGAGCTATCGGGTCGGCGTTAATCCAGGAGTTTGAAGGAAAGGAACGGGTGATATATTATGTTAGCAGAAGACTTCTGGACGCTAAAACAAGATATCCCCCAGTAGAGCGGCTGTGCCTATGTCTTTACTTCTCATGCACCAAACTTAGGCACTACTTATTATCGGCAGAATGCGTAGTCGTATGCAAGGACGACGTAGTGAAATACATGCTGTCATTGCCGATTTTGAAAGGGCGGATCGGAAAGTGGATTTTGGCTTTATCGGAGTTTGATCTACGATACAAATCGGCAAAAGCCATCAAAGGTCAGGTCATGGCCGATTTCGTCACTCAGCACTGCGGACCAGAAATCACCGTCGTGGAATCAGTGCCGTGGACCTTATATTTTGATGGCTCATCATGTGGGGCTGGATCGGGAATCGGCATCGTTCTCATATCGCCTCGGGGGGCAAGTTATGATTTCTCTCTGCCGATAGAAGCAGCCGCCACCAATAACCAAGCGGAATACTAGGCCGTCCTAAAAGGGTTACAATTGTTAAGAGAGATTAAGGCCGACGCCGTTGAAATTTTTGGAGATTCCATGCTCATCGTGGACCAATTGACTGGAAGATCCGAGTGCAAGGATGACGTATTGAGGATTTATTATGAAGATTGCCTCCAGCTTCTGAAAGAATTCAAATCCGCGGTTATTGAGCATATCCCCAGGGATTATAATGAAGAAGCCAACAGGCTTGCCCAGCACGCGTCCGGGTATCGGCCGATTCAAGGTGCCATGATTCTAGAACTCGCGGCCGACGACTGGTGAAAAGAGATCGCCGATTATTTAAAAGACCCATCTAAGAAAGTGGATCGGCGAGTGCGATTTCAAGCCACAAAGTATGTGTTACTGGAAAATGACTTGTTCTACCGGACGATTGATGGTGTTCTACTCAAATGCCTAGGGATGGAGGAGGCGAAAACCCTGATGGGAGAAATCCACGAAGGGGTGTGCGGAGCCCACCAATCGGCACATAAGATGAAGTGGATGATTAGGAATAATGGCTATTATTGGCCGACAATCCTTGAGGACTATTTCAAATATTATAAAGGATGCCAAGATTGTCAAAAATATGGGAACGTGCAACACGCGCCCGCATCGGCTATGAATCCAATTATCAAGCCATGGTCGTTCAGAGGTTGGGGAATAGACCTCATTGGACAAATATATCCTCCATCAAGTAAGGGACACAAATTCATTCTAGTAGCAACAGACTACTTCACCAAGTGGGTGGAAGCGATTCCATTAAAAGTCGTAACATTGGCTGTTATGGTCGATTTCGTAAGGGACCACGTTGTTTATCGCTTCAGCACCCCTCAGACCATCACGACCGATCAAGGAACGATGTTCACATCGGGCGAATTCGAGGAGTTCACGGCCAATATAGGGATCAAACTGCTAAATTCCTCCCCATATTATGCTCAGGCTAACGGCCAGGCCGAGTAGTCCAATAAGGGGATAATTAAGTTGATCAAGAGGAAAATCGAAGAACAACCCAAAAAGTGGCACTTATGTTTAACCGAAGCCCTATGGGCGTACAAAATGGCTTGCCACGGGGCTACCAAGGTATCTCCTTATCAACTGGTGTATGGTCATGAGGCGGTATTGCCATGGGAGTTGAGAACGGGCTCAAGACGAACATCGCTTCAAGATCAGCTGACGGCCAATGATTACTCCTCCCTTATGAAAAGGGAACTCGATGATTTGGCGGGTCAACATCTGAGAGCCTTGATCAGTATTGAGGAGAACAAAAAGAAAGTAGCCAGGTGGTATGAAAAGAAGGTCAAAGTCAAGCAGTTCTCCCAAGGGGATCTGGTATGGAAGTTGGTGCTGCCGATCGGATCTAAAGATCCTAAGTTCGGTAAATGGTCCCCCACTTGGGAAGGGCCATATAGAATCGATCGATGCACTACGGGAAATGCATACATTCTGGAGACAATCGAAGGGGAAGAATTTACTAGGGCCTTGAACGGGAGGTACTTGAAAAGATATTACCCCAGTATATGGGTCGATGCATAAGAATCATTATGAGGCATGGCAAGACAGAACGATTATTTCCTGGATAATCATGTAGCTGATGCAGGAAAAGGAATCGTCTAGAGGAGAAAAGTAATCGTTCAGGTTGGCCGATTTATCATTCGGTACGAACGATAAGTTACACGGCCGACGCGGTACAAGTCTCCCTTAGAACAAAAATACTCAACTACGCTTCTTCTTGAGTTCCCTCTCAATCCGACCTAATTCTATCAGAAGGCGGGTGCTTCGTTCTTCCACATCTTTCATCATGGCCTCTGCCTCAACCTGGCGAGGAAGAGGATGGCTCCGATCCAGTATCGCGCGAGATGTTCCTACCGCGGCGTCTTCAAGGGCGACCGGACGAGGGAGTGGGTGGCTCCTATTGACTGGCGGCTGCCTGTAACAGCTGCTGTCGATGTGATCCCAGATCCATTGAACATCGGCAGGATCGTGATCTCTGAGTTCTTCACGGTGTGCCTTGATCAGTTCCCTATCCTCTTGCGACAATGGCTCGTCGGAGTGCATGAGTTCGATCGCCTGTTCGAGTTCGGGGCTGAGGTGCCTTGGCTGAAAAGGTTAACATATAACCGCCTAAGAGTTAGGACGGTTTAAGGGAATCAAACTAAAAAGAAGGAACGAAGACGGATCTTATACCTGATTGACGGAAGAAGAGGAGAAAGAAGAAGAAGAAGACATGCCTGCAAATGTGCCGATGAAAAAGTAATCGGGAAAGGAATCGAGTGGGGCAAGTATTCTTGAGAGCGAAATTAGGGCCGGTATTTATAAGAAGAGAAAGGGCGGAGGTTTGGTAAGACGCGTCCCGTCGGAATAAAAGGGTAATAAATAAAAGCACGCCGCGAAGGATGGTCAAAAGGTATTAATGTTCTTACAAAACGGCCAGTACTTTTACAGATCATCCTAGAAGGGCATTAATGGCCGCGATCGCTCGTCGCCTGATCTGATCGGCCGAGTCTAAGACTCGCTGGTCGTCCTCCGCTGACCCCGGGACTTCTAGCATGTGACGATGAAGTCTGAGGGCCTCGTGGGCCAGATGCTGCCTCTCCTGCTTCAAATTGGCGATAACGGAAGGGAGCTCCTGAAGCTTCTTCTCTTCAATGGCTATCTCTTTGGTTACTTTCTCCATCTCTTTGGTGAGTTCTGCCCTTCGGCGCTTGAGGCGATCTATCATGCCAACAATCCCAGGATGGGAGTTCTCGAGGAAGTGAATCCGGTGGTGTACCTCTTGGGCCCGATGCTTGTATTAGTCCTCCTCCTCATGAGTCTTGGCCAGCTTGGCACGATCGGCCATGTGACGCAGAGCCCTAAAAACCGGGATCCGCATCGATTCAATATATGCGGCAGGTGCCAAGGCTTCTTCGGCTTCTTCTGGGACTCGGCCGCTGACGTCACCAAAGAGCTGCCGAATTGGCGAGGTGTCCTCTACCAATCGGCCAATGTCTTCTTGAAGGAGGGTCCGTATACTTTCGAGCTTGGCACGGATGTCGTCAGCAACTGAGCTCAAGGTAACTTGATGAGAGGCGACTTCTTCGTCGTCAGAGAGCACAACTACAAACGAGAAGGGGCTGTTATTGGTTGTGTCCTGTTCCTGCAAGATGATAAATAAAAGGAAAAAATAAGTCAGCCAATGATGATAGCTAATCGGCCAATGTGGGTTATGAGACTTCTTACTTCTTTGAAACGAATCTCTTCCATCTGCGTCTGCGGAATCACTACCCTCATCTCGGGGAGTGGTGCGATCGGCTCGTCGGAAGAAGATTCAACGATGATCGGCGTTCTGCTCGGGCCGGCTTCTTGAGGGACTTCTCTGACAGACGGCTGTTCAGGGAGCACAGTTAGCACGCCGATGACATGCGTCAAAATTAGTAAGTTTATCATTTAATATTAAAAGAATTAAGATGAAAGACCCTATACCTCAACAGGAGGAAACGCTGGTGCTTCAGTTTCTGCTTGAGGCGTCGCCGATTGCTGTGGGTCCTCCGGAGCGGTTTGTGCAGCCTGGTATAGGAAAAAGTCAGTATTGAAGCGATGACCAGGAGAAAGTGAAAAGGTGAGTTTACCTAAATGGCCTCCACCAACAATGATGCGATAGCCGCTCCAGCTTCCGTAGCAGCTTGGAGGTCAACTTCTTCAACGACCGAGAGGGTCGGCGCGGCCAAAGTTTCCACCGATGCGGCCACAGGAGGATCGGCCGATTCTGTGCAGGCGCGCACCCGGCGGCTTGTTTTCTTGACAACTTTCTTCTGCGTTTGCTTCAGTCGTCCAGCAATGTCGTCAACAGAAGGGACATGATAGCCGATAAGGGGGAACTCCGTATACGGATAGCGATCCTCTATCGGTCGACCGCTTCGGCTACATTTTGGGGGAACGCGGCTCTCAGACTGAAAGAAACAATAAGAGTCAGTAGCATATAAAAGGAGGGAGTTGAAAATTGGCTAAAAAAGGAGCAATACCTCTGCGTTCGGGTCGATGTGGTCAGGGTCCAGGATGTTGCAATATATCACCGCAGAAGCACAGAATAGATGTTGTTTCCATTCTGCCCACCATAGCTTAAATTGCTGGACGGCGAAAGGAGCTACTATCCAATCGGCTAGGTCTATGGTGCTGGAGTCTGGAATCCGGTCGTACAACCGACTGTAGTCGAGACCTTTGGTGAGCTCATTTCTGAATTGTACTCGGCCGGTGAAGTATGCATAAATCGGCAGTTGACCCAGGCCGAATTGCCGTGCTGCAACAGAAGGGTTGTAAAACTCATAGGTGGGGGCGTCCTTTCCCGAAAAGAAGTTCGCCAGCAGGATCCCTGGCTTGATCAATTCATCCGTGAGCTCCTCATCAAATGTACTGGTCGTCGAGTCAAAGCAAGAGGGGAGTTCAAAGAGTGGTTCCTCCCTTTGATAAGGGAACCAGCTGGTTGCATCTTCACTGAAGCCATTGTAGAAGCATCTGAAATACTCAGCCACCTTGGTGGCAGAATATGGGCAACCAGAGATGGCCGATGCTGCTTCGCCAAAGGAAGTGCACCGGCGTCGTACCACTCTACCAATTCGATGTTGGGGAACATCATGTATTCCACCCGCTGCTGAGAGATCTTGCTCATATACAGATTGAGCCACAAATTGATGAACCACCAGGGTCCACCTGGGTTTCCGATTGGCTCTCCCTTAGATAATTTGATGCCGATCTGGTGGAGCATGTGGTAGGCCGATCCCAGTAGATGCTTACCGAGAGGGACAAAAGCTCCTATCGATAGTGCCTCGGCCAGAGCCTGTGTATTAGAGGATGGACCAGCTGCTCTCCCGCAAAATAAATGCTTCTCCAGCCACATCATCAGGAAGGCCGCGTGCTCTCTCTCTGCGACTGTCCCGGTCCTCTTGTTGCTCTTGATGAATCCTTTCCACCCGCCAATTCCCTTTGTCTCCAGCCGATGGGACGTTTTGACCTGATAACGAAAAGGAGTATCGGGAGAGGAGATGTCAAGGCTGGTCAACATGACCACATCGGCCAGGGTGGGAGTCATGGGCCCATGTCCGAAGAGGAACGCGTTGAGGGCGTCAGATCAAAAGTAGGAGGCTGCTATTACTAAATGCTCATTCCTCTCTATTTGAGACAAGGATAGGTCGATGCACTGGCCGATTTTGTGTTCATCCCATTGAACTCTTTTGGAGGCGGCTATCCGTTGATACCATTCTCTCCAGCCGAGGGTTTCATTCGGCCATGATCTGAAGGTACCTGACAAGTGATCTAGGTCCATGGTTGATTGCTTGAATGGGATCCTATGGGTTTCCAAATTGATTAGGTCGGTTGGATCTGGGTTTCCCATGGGACCAAGACAGATAAGGCCAGGAGTTTCAGTGAGGCGAATAGTAATCTGGTGCATAACCGCCTAAAAAGGTAAAAATGGAGGGGAAGTAAGAACAGATCTAAGGTAAATGCATTGGCATTAAGGAGTGGAAAGGAAAGTCTCTGTAAGAACCTCTAGTATAAAGCTCATTGTGGTTGGCGGGATTGCCGGCAGAGCTGCAGATGCCGAAGCTATCGGTGA
Source organism: Setaria italica (assembly GCF_000263155.2). Classification (NCBI taxonomy): domain Eukaryota; kingdom Viridiplantae; phylum Streptophyta; class Magnoliopsida; order Poales; family Poaceae; genus Setaria; species Setaria italica. The sequence goes on from NC_028454.1 coordinate 19,821,159, forward strand.
GGCCTCTGACGTCGATGAAGCTCCTGCTCCTGCCAATGAGGCTCCCGCTCCCGCCGATGGAGCTCCCGCTCCTGCCGATGGAGCTGCCGCCATTGCTGCTGGAGCTGCTGCTGGTGGAGCCATCTCCGGGACCTCGGATGTTGGTGGACTTCCTGAAGGTGCCGCCATCGGGAAGGTGGGATGGAATGTAGATGGAAGAGCTCGCCGGAGGGAAAGATTGGAGGCTAAGGAGACGCCGGAGGAGGAAGGAGATCAGTGCGCCAAAGAAGGAAGACGTGGGCTCGTGGAAAAGAAGTACGGGACGTGCTGATATTTAAGGACGGTCTGAGAAGGGGTAAAAGCAGGATTTTTACCGCGCCGGCGGTTCGATTTTTGGGAAGAAGTGGTTGTCGTGGGCGCCCGTTCTGAAAAGATTGCAATCATCAGGCAGAAGACCACGAAACGGATGGATATTTTTAATGCATTTGTTTCGGAAGGGAAGTTGAAAGGAATTTCGAAGTAAAGATTATGTTTTACTCCGAAACTAGGGGGCATGTGTTGACGCCAGATTTTGACACATATGGAATCAGCGTCAAGAAGAGAGAGAATTGGCTGATGCGGTGAGGCAAGAAGGTCACGATTGAGAATTGGCCGATTGGTGCTACAGTTGGAGATCGGCCAATTGATGCTGCAGTATTTTGGCGGACGGAGTCGGCGGAGATCGGCTAGTTGGGGGGCTGGGGCAGTTAGGCCAATATGAGCTTAAAGTGGATTATGAAGATAAAAAGGAGATCGGCCCATAGGAACGCGATGACCACCTCCGATACGAGTTATGCTTGTAAATATTCGTTTTCGTTTAAACTTAGAGATAATGTCCTAGTCGGTTAAGAGATTGGTTGTAACAGACTTTAAATAGCCATATTTAGAGATCTGTAATTATCATCAAATCAATACAACAATCTACTATTTCCTCGCACTTTACTCTCAAGTTGACGATTTCATCAGTACTTTTCTTCTTTTCACGAGTTCGTACGGGTTGGTGGGGCTGCATCAGCTTGATCTCTGGCCGATTCTGTAAGTTCCATTTATCGAGTAATATCTAAGCTTTAACCTCGGGCGCATCGCTGTCGTTTCGTTTAGATTTATTCATCAGTTATCGATAGTAACTAGAATTCTAGGTTTTACTTGTTGTTCTAGTTTTATCACCAGTTATCTAGCTTGGAATTAGAGTTTTCGGCTTACTTATATTTTATCGCTTAATCTACTGCTTTTTGCATAGCCGATTAGATCTGTTCCTAGTGTTGCTACTGTAGCGTTGTTTAGTTTACTCTAGCAGTTTTCTTCACCAATGTTGCCTGGTAATCGGTTGTATTATAGCCAATTTCTTTATTACAGCAAATCGGCCGATTCACTAATAAGCTTCCTCGAGATCGGAACCTTAGCCGATCGCAACCTCTGGGATGTGACACGTTTCTTTCCTTGCCAATCAACAGGTCAGATTGGCTGGCACGCCGCGCGAACTGCACCAGGGCGATCACCCGAACAGGAGTTAAGCAGATTCTCCCGGGTCGTGTATCCGACGCTAGAGATTCAATAGGTTAATTTCTAGCTCCAACAGGTAGGTGGATAACTAAAAAGTATTATACATTACCCCTTAGCGTGACTATTTTGGTATACCCGTACAATAAGAGAAGAGTAGAATGTTCGTGCGCTACTATATGGTGTATTTTTAATATTTTATTTAATTCTAAAACACATAACCTTTTTTATTCCTACCATAAATGTCAACTGTTGTGATTCCGGCCCATGAAAAATTTATTTTAAACATGGGCCAAGTGATGCATGCAGGCCAACCAGCGTCGACCGTGAGGTGAGTCATGCATGAGGAGTGCGAGGGACTAAGGGATTCTAACTGCTGTGTGCCGAGAGGACTCAATGCCCTACAAGGTTTTGTCACTAGCACCATGGCATGAAATTGTTGCAATACGGGTCGTTTCATTACAATAGCAAGCTATTACGATGATTTCGTGTCGTTGCCTTAAAAATGATGTCGTTGCTTAAACTTGCGTTGTAATATGGTATTACAACGACACAGGAAGGCATGGGCATAAGGGTGAGTTATTGCAACGATGTGTGTCATAGCAATCAGTGGAAATTACAATGCCTATTGTCATTGCAATTTTGGTAATTGCAACAATAGGCGTCGTTGCTATAGTGGCTATTGCAACGACATTGCGCTGTTGCAAACAAGTGTTAATACAACGCAAGAATATTGTTGTAATACGAGACTTATGCTATTGCAATATGCTAACAGGATATCTCAACGAAATACTAGTTGGTTCTATATGCGTCAACCATATCCCAATGAAATATGTCATCGTGTTACAAATACAGGGTAGCGCAACGAATCATGTGTCGTTGTTATATACTCAACAGATATCGCAACGACGAGAAAGCGTAGTTATATGCTGACAAGGTATCACAATGAGGTTCGTGCTGTCGTTATATACTTCAACCATATCACAACGAAATATGTCGTGGTTATATGCATACAGGGTAGTGCAACACAATACAGGTTGTGGTTATACGCTCAATGGATATCGCAACGATGAGAAAGCGTCATTATATGCTTACAAGGTATCAAAATGAGGTACATGCCGTCGTTATATGCATCAACCATATCGCAACGAAATATGTTGTGGTTATATGCGTACAGGGTAGTGCAACACAATACGGGTCATGGTTATACGCTTAATGGATATGGCAACGGAAAATATGTCGTCGTCATATGCTTGTGGGGTAGTGCATATGCTTATTTTTTAATACAACAGAAGATCCAAAACAAAAATTGATGCCACATATATATCATTAATTAAATCAATCCATCATTCACGCACACCATTCATGATAAAACAGAATATTCGACATATGAAAATACTCTTGTCCATTCATCCACATGACTCCCAATAGTAAAGTATGTAGAACACCTATATTATTTGTATGCATCTATAATCTTGATCACTCCCAGCATTCATGATGATCAACTTTGCTTGAAGGTCTGCTTGTAACCTGTAGGCAACCTTGTGATGTAATATTGGCCTGATCTTCCAAAAGGTAGTGATAAATTCAATTGGTGGAGACTTGACATTGACGATCCGGGCTGCTAATCAGACACGATTCGAATCCTTGCAACCGCTACACCACTGCTCTGTTGGTTATCAACCAAAGCACAACTTGATTGACCTCGCCGAGAAGGCTTTCCCTGCAAGCGAATTGAAGGACACAAGCAAGAAAGTATAAATGCTCAATCTGATATTGCAAATATGAATGAAGGAAAGAAGGGTTCAAGCTCTCAATTCGAAAGGACTAATCGACACAGTTGAGGAGAATAAGAACAGGGGCCCTGGATCACTGTAAAAGGACTTGTCGCCATAGTTACAACGAATCAATCTCAGTTTCTCAAAGGAAAACTAGAACTAAACAAAACTCATGTTTCTAAGGCGGCGGCTACTGAGTTTATATCAAAAGGGGTGAACTAGGGTTGGGGGAGATAAGGAAGGGGGTGCCCACAACTTGGGCTTAAGGCCTGACATGATACAAGGCCAAGTTGGCCCAAAACTAGTGATGCAACACCTTGTCGTGGTCATGCAGAATGATCCATGAACCATCTGGAGCTAGGACTAGAACCAAAAGAACGACATTGTCGTCCCTGTTCCAACACATCAAAGAACACCTCGTTTTGATGTCGTATGAGGGAGATATGGCTGAAACTGTGCAGGAGTGTCGGCTGAATCCGAAATGAACGCGACGACCGAGTTGGTGACGAATTGTAACTTGGGGAAGACCATGACTCGTGCGTGTCCAGCATGGCGATATCCTCATCATTCTCCCCTTATTGAATTGGAGTCGTCCTTGACTCCATCCCATCATCAATCTCCTATAAAAGGTTAGGCACAACAGGATGCAACGTACGAGACATAGGAGTATTGGTAACACAAACATCTCGACAAAGCATAGTATAGCAAGGTGCATCATGATTATCACATAAGGCAACAGTAGCAGCAGTGGTGGCAAGATAAACACCCTCTTTTAACTTAATCCCATTATGTGTAGAATGAGATGGAACTAATGCATGACCCTTCTTAACAATTTCAGCAAGCTCGTTATGATGTTTCCAAATATCTGCAGGAGATAAAGGAAGGAAAGTAATATTCTTATTTTACAGGGTGGTACAATCTGTTGTCAAGCTTGGGTGTAATAGTTGCAAGGTGAACCTATACTGACAGAAGTATATGTGGAGCTTTGGGCAGGCACAATATGGTAGCAAGGAAAAACAATAGCCGAAGCAGATTAGCAAAGTTCAATAAATATCCAAAGTACAAGCCACAGTTGCTAGCTAAGAGGTGTCCCTAGAAGTAGCACAACAAGATGGAATGAGCGATGATGGATAGAACTCAAAGAACAAGCAACCAGCAACCATGCAATTGTTTTAATTCTTTTCCCTAATTTTCCCTCCACGACTAGTAGGATTCCACTTTTTTATTTTTCTCAACTATTTTTTATATTTTTTTCTGAATAGGAATCACACAAGATGGAACCACAAAAATTTGCACCTTAAATAGAGGTGTGATTGTTGGGATACGAGGTAGGCTACACTAGCGCAAATCAAAATTTCTACCGCGTAAAACCAGGAAGAACTGCCGTATAAGGATCACGGGATTACCACTTGACGCACTACTGGTGCGGAAGATGTAGATATGCGTCGATGCAGTGAAGACGATCACGTAGTCGTACGTAGTCGATCAACGTAGTCGTACGTAGTCGATCACGTCAACGTCCAGCAGCTCCTCAGCAGCTCGTCCACGTGCAGCAAGATCGCCCCCGGTGCCGCGGCTCGTCGTCGGCTCGTCGTGGCTCATCGGCGGCTCGTCGGCGGCTCGTCCAAGTGCTGCAGGCGCAACACCTCCAAGGTATCCACACGTGCAGGGAGGAAGCGTCGCAAGCCGGACTGCTAGATCCGCGAGTTGCAACAGGCGAGGGCGTGGGAGGCGCGGCAGGTGTGTTTCGCCAAAAGGTGTAAACCCTAGGGCGCCCCCACCCCTCTATTTATAGAGGTTCCTAACGAGCCTCTGGGTCCGAGGCCCATTAGTACTTCTAAACCTAATCCAACTCGGATCAGATCCGAATTGGGCTTCCAGCCCCTTAAGTGTGTGACCCTATGGGTTCGGATACGTATAGACATGGCCCGAGTACTCCTACTCGGCCCAATAGTCGGTAGCGGCCTCTAGCAAGACGTGCCAACTCCTATACGCACACGAAGATCATATCAGATGAACCATCACAACATAATATACATGCTATTCCCTTTTCCTCATGATATTTTGTCTAGCTTCAAGCCGACCGCTCTTTCTCGATCCTGTGATTTGGAATCCCTTTGTAGGTTAACTCTTAACCGTACGTAGCATGGCCATGCATTTTCGGATCCGATCACTTGAGGGGCCCAGAGATATCACTCTCAATCAGAGAGGGGCAAATCCCATCTTGATTGACCATGTCTCATAGCATGCTTCTTGACAAACCCGAAAGCTACCTTTATAACTACCCTGTTACGGCGTAGCGTTTGATAGCCCCTAAGTAGGTCCATCCACATCTAGAATACATGCGACAATCTCAGGTCTAAGGACAAAGCGTATATGTTGTTTAAAGAGAGAACTACTTCTCGTGTTGGCACGTGTGTCTCCACATGTGTCCACATTATTAGTTCAACATCTCCATGTCTATGACTTGTGAAACATAGTCATCAACTAATACATGTGCTAGTCTAATATTCATGTGTGTCCTCACATGAACTCCGACTAGGGACAACTTTAGAATAACCATACAAGTAAAGAGTTTCACACACAATTCACATAATTGCAAATCAATTCAAGTAGCCTTCAATGGATATTCAATGAACACAACATACAAATCATGGATACAAATGGAATATCATCATCTCTATGATTGCCTCTAGGGCATACCTCCAACAGTGATGCGGTCTATAGAAAAACAGGCACGTTTGTTGAAAACTGTGCAACAACTTAGAGGCTTGAAAACTCCCACTTCCTTATTTTTTTTTGGGAAAACTGAGAAACACAAAAAAACCAAAGGCATTGAATCGTATGTGTAAGTTTTCGTTCAAAAAGTTTGAATAATGAATTCATCTCAATCGGAGTTCTAAGCAAAAAGTTATGCCTGTTTTAAGGAAGGTCGCCCGAATCAGGGTTTCAGAGAGGCACAACATTGCTGGTAAGGCAGCGGCGGCTAGGGCAAAGCGTCCCTATCCATCCAACGCTGATCACGGCTGAGCAAAGCTTCTCAACAAACAATATAGGGGTACCAACATCCATGGTATCCAGCAATTAGGTATTCGCCAGATGAATCAAGTAGGGCTGCGATGCAAAGGCGACATAATGCGTCTTGCAACCTATCTAGGGATTGCGCGGCGAGAGTTCACACAAGGCGGCTAGCGGGGCAAGTCAAGTAATGTGGGGGCTCAACTTGTTGTTTGGGTAAAGGTGGATCGGATAGCAGCGGAAACAATCAAATAGCGACGGGCAGTTGAAACTACAACCACGAACACATTAAACCAGCAACAAGACTCGACTACGGACACAAACTCAACAAAGCGAATCTGAAATGGAAATTGCAAAGGCTAAAAAAGGCAATAGGATAGCGAAAAATGTAAACATTTTTGGGCTGTTTGTGGACTATAGTTGTTGGATAGGAACTGAATCTAAAGGGGAAACACGATAGTATACCTCACGGGTAACCTGAAATCCTGATACCACTTGATGTAGCACTGGCCCGATCTTTCGAAAGGTAGTGATAAATTTGATTGGTGGAGACTCGACATTGACGATCTGGGCTTCTAATCAGACACGATTCGAATCCCTGCAACTGCTACACCACTACTCCGTTGGTTATAAACCAAGCACAACTTGATTGACCTCGTCGAGAAGGCTTTTCCTGCAAGCAAATCGAAGGACACAAGCAAGAAAGTATAAACACGCAATCTGATATTACAAATATGAATGAAGTAAAGAAGGGTTCAATCTCTCAATTCTAAAGGACTAATCGACACAATCGAGGAGAACAAGAATAGGGGCCCTGGATCACTGTAAAAGGACTTGTCGCCACAGTTACAACGAATCAATCTCAGTTTCTTAAAGCAAAACTAGAAGTAAACAAAACCCAAGTTTCTAAGGTGGCAGCTACTGAGTTTATATGAAAAGGGGCGAACTAGTGTTGGGGGCGACCAGGAAAGGGGCGCCCACAACTTGGGCTTAAGGCCCACGATACAAGGCCAAGTTGGCCCAAAACTGGTGACGCAGCAACTTGTCATGGTCACACAGAATGATCCACGAACGTTCTTGAGCTAGGACCAGAACCAAAAGAATGGTGTTGTCATCCCCCTTCCGTCCATGGATAAATCTATTTCGTGGATTGGATTTCACCTGCTTGTCTACGGTTCCCTTGTGTGTGCTTGTGGCGGAACCACCTCGGATTAGCTTGATTAAGCAGGGTTAAGTCGCCTAACATGCGACACTCCTGCCTAAACCGAGTTAATACGAAGTGCCATCGGATTTCATCCGATTTAACCACTTAAACAGGATCGAGTTCAGCAAACCCACACGAAGGTGAGTGGTTACAGAGAATACAACAAGTCCACTGAGTTGAACAAGTTTTACCCATTTTAGTTCGGCCATAAAATCCAACATCGGAGTTTTACAAGTTTTCAAGAAACAACAGAGAAAACACTAGCGGAAGACATCGTCGGGGTCAGACATCCCTGTTGAGGCCAACCGGGACATCACTGGCTCCTCTCCTCGCCGTCTGAGGAAGGATCCCACTTGACCGTCCAGCCTGGCGGGAGCTGGGGCGGCCAAGCACCAACTAGAGAGGAGTCGGAAGCAGCAACTTCACCTGAAAAACAGGAGCCACAACAAGGCTGAGCTACTAAGCTCAACAAGACTTAACCGATAGGAGGAAGGGCTACTCCTCCTTCTAGACATGCAAGCTGTTTGGCTGAGGGTTTGTTTGCCAAAAGCACTAAGTAACCCTATTTTCAAGTTTTAGCTCCGGTTCTAGGTTCATTTACCAGTCTAGGTTGTGCCACCTATTCTAAGCATTCATAGAACCAAGCAAGATGTGTAGATATAACAACAAACATTGCCATCATCAGATTCCTCATTTACTCAGGGTGACATAGCGATCAAGCAATCTCAAACTGTGAGAGGCAGACGAATCGATTCGAGTTCTTTAACCATGCATGGTGAACCTAGCCTCACGACATCCGCGCACCCGGAGGTCGCTTCCTGTGTCGGCCTTCCCCATCAATCCCCTAACCCGTGTCGGGCCCATTTCCTTTGGTGCAAGGTTCCACAGACCCGGCCTCTGCCGTTCTGTGACCACGCTTGCCACCACGTGCGACAACCAGCAGGGGAAACTCCGTTCCAAGAACAATGGGGCGACCGCTCACGTCTAGGTTCAATCCGGTACTAAGCTTCCTCATCCCATACTAAGTATGAGGCTAGTACTTTCAAACACTAGATCACGAACACCACCACTGTCGGGCCTTAGCAAGATTTCATAGACAGACGGGGCAACCATCCGACCACCAAAAAGTTACCAAAACCCTGCCCCGTCCACCGTCCTTATAGTTATAACAGGAGAGTAAACATGCAACTCCTACAACTCGCGAGTGACAGGAAATCACTCGACTTTTACCGTCTCCTAGTTAAGCAATGCAGCTACTCGGTCCAACAGCTAGTGCTCAGATCACTGGGATAACTAAGTCATGCATCTAAGGTTTCACACAACTCCTATACGTAAATGCACAAGCATGTTACAGAAGGCATGCGCAAGTTTGGCAAAACACGTAGGATTTTTATGCAACCAGGGCTTGCCTTCAAGCAAGGAGGACGGGAACTGCTCGACTTCGGGGGCGATTTCGGCTTCGGAGGACAGGAGCTCGGCTACAGCTTCTTCTTCTGGCGCCGGGTGAAGCTCGTAGAAGCCGTCAGCGAGGTGCAGCTCTACACGAATGCAATGCAAGGGTTAGCTTAGACGGTTATTTCAACAGCAACACTGGCTCGCCTGAGCCCAGAAACTTGCGACAAAGAGCAGGAGGTTATGGTGGTTCGAGAGCTGATGATGATCAAGAGGTAAAGGTAGGAAGGGAACTAGTGGTCTGATCCTTGAACTAGAGGATGTGATAAACTGAGGGTCCTTAGACGCAAGCGCTGAAGGGTTCCCAAGTTTTACACATACACCCTCGAGTTGAAGAAAAAGATCACAGCCAAGCCCTCGGGCGAGGCGGACAAGGGTCGGCGGAACAGACAGGGTCGGGCGAGATGGAACCGGGGTCGGCAACTCACCTTCTTCCTGAAAGGAAAGCTTGGGGCCGGGAAGAGGCGAACTTTGGGCGGAGGGACTACGGTTTGAACAGAAGCTAAGACCGGAGATGCTCCGGCGGCGGCGCTGCTTCTTGCGGATCACAAGAGAGCTTTTACACAGCACGGAGGAGCAAGCTGCTGGGTGACTTGGAGAAAACTGAGAGAGAACTGAGGGAAGAACTCCTCAAGAACTGGGTGGGTGGCGCTAGGAGCTTGAGCAGGGAGCTAGAGAAGGCTGAAGACAACAAGGGCGGAGGGAACTTCGGCGACGGGGGCATTCCTTTTATAGCTGCTGGAGCAGAGGAAAGGAAACGGCGCGGAGAGAGAGAAGGGGAGCGGCGCGAAGGCTGGAGAGAGGCAATGGAGTGCTCTATCGGGGCGGCGATTGAGCGAAGAGGGCGGTGGTGCAGAACTCCGGGGGTGACGCCAGCGATCATTACGTTCTGCCGTCAGGGCGGCGTAGGAGCGGGTAGACTGGTGGTTGAGATTTGGCGGAGAGCGGGCGTCGCCGTGCGGGAGATTTGATAGAAGCAACCGGCTTAACGGCGCTAGAATCGAGGGCGCACAGGTGAGAAGACAGGCGGACGTGGGCGCGGGGGAGAGCGCGGAACAACAAATTGTCGGGCGGCTTCTTATAGAGCGGGGGAAAGGAACTGTCGCGGCCGCGGTCGGGGTTGGCGGTGGAGGAATCGTCGTGTAGCGGCGACCAGGCAGCGCGACTGTGGCTGAAGGGACGGAAAAGACGGGCGACATCGGGCTCTGGGGCCGGGATCTAGTGGCGTGATGATGAGCGCGGGAGGCGAGGCGCTGCAGAAAGGGGTGTAGAGGGCTTCCGCTGCCATTGGGGAAAGGGGGCGCGGGAATCCACTTGGTCGCTTGCCAGAGACAAAACTGAGCGGCAGGCGTCGGAGAAGACGAGCCACGCGGCAGGATGACTCTGAAGCAGCCATGCAACTCGAGTGCGGCTGTCGCGGGGATCTGGAAAAGATCTCGCGGGTCCACTGGTGGATAGATCGGATGGGTGAGGAAGATTAGCAGAATCCGATGGTGGGCTGCGCTCGCCGGGGTCGGGAGAGGAGCGAAGCGGGAAGGGGTCGGATCTCAGGGGTCGGGACCAGGCGGATAGCTGAGCACTAGGCACGGTCAAGCAAGACAGATGACTAGGATCAAGGGCTTGATCAAGACTAACTCGGGAAGGTTTAGGGTCAGTCGTTACAGCCTACCCCTCTTAAAAAGAATCTTGTCCCGAGATTCAGAGATCAAGGGGGTGTGCTGTCCTTACCTCCTTGAGGGGATAGAAAACCTGGGAAACGCTTGTTCAGATATTCGTCCGTTTCCCATGTTGCTTCAATCCTCGGTGTGGTTTCTCCAGAGGATCTTGTACATCTTTACCACTTGGCGTCGGGTGTGCCTTTCCTTTTGGTCAAGAACTCGATCTGGGTACTCGGCGTAGGTCAGGTCGGGCTCTATCTGAAGCAGTCCTTGTTCTAAGATCTCTGCTGGAACTCGGACACATTTCTTCAGTTGAGACACATGGAAAACATCATGTATGGCCGATAGCTGTTCTGGGAGTTGGATCCAGTAAGCAACGGGTCCACATATCTCCACAATCTCATAAGGGCCAACATAGCGGGGAGCTAACTTGCCTTTTATTCCAAACCGTTGCACTCCTTTGGTCGGGGAGACTCGAAGGTACACATGATCACCAAGGTCGAACTACAGGGGTCATGGCTCTTCCCTGAAGCTCTATCAACCGGTAGAGAGCGGCCATGCACCGGATGTTGGTGGAGATGGTGACCATGGCGCAGGTGGTGGCTAACACCTCGATATTCCCGACGCGGTCAAGCCATGCCGGGTCTAGCCGGTTCCTGACGGGGAAGAGGCCGATCGGGTCTAGCGTGATCTCCACGGGATGCAGCTGACAGAACTGGGTGAGCAACTGAAGGGCGGCGGACTCCCATGTATCTCCCGGGGCGAGACCATAGGCTATTATGCCAAGAGAGGGCCAGTCGGGCCGGGCAAGGGGAGGTGGTACCAACACTTGCACTTGGCACGTCTGAATGCCCTGTTCCAGATATAACCGCCCGGCATACAAGGGCGGGGATTGGTACCCAAACCACTTCAGCGTATCCCACAGAATCGCGGGAAACCCCTCAAAATGCAGGCACGTCGATTGGAAGGTACCATCCGCTCCAAAAACAACATGTCCAGGAACAGCCATCTGGAACCAAGAAAACCGAAAACCACGTGAGATAGATTCCAAGGATCAGGGGTCGGATAGAGAAGCATACGGCTTTAACCGAGAGCAACTAAGAGAAACTAGAAATCCTTAGATCCAAAAGAACTCCTTCGAACAGGGTTGCTGTTGAGAAAGGGAACCGTACAACCTTTTAGATATGATGCATGCACGGCCTACCTTGCTCTTAACCAAAAACAACTGCCCGAACTTTGGGTCTTACGTGGTCAGCGCCGGTGACAAGGCAACAATACGTCTCTCCCTATAATAACTAGTCGGTTCTAGTAACGTCTTCTATACGAACGCGGTTAGCAACCTGCAGAAAACACCCCACACACGAACCTTTCGTGCCAGCACCCACGAAAGCGTTCCCAAACATTACCGCTCACTATAGGAACGGCACCCATGCGTTTAAGGCTGCATGGACAGCACCCAACCGTGGAAATAGGCTCCCTTTGAATGGAATCATATAACCCTTCGCATACTCGCGATGCGGGATCGGCGCACGTATGACAAACGTGGCGAAACAACCGTGCTGATAGGTTCGTTGGAATCGAACCGTACCAACCTTCGTATGGGACACATACGGAACCTGCGCACGTGTAATAGACGTGGGCGAAACAACCACGAAGATAGGGTCCTTTGAATGGAACTCCCTATCAACCCTCGCATGCTCGCGATGCGGAACTCGGCACACGTATGATAGACGTGGCGAAGTGCTGGAAGGGTTAGCAGGATAACCAAGTAATTATTAGTCACCTAAAACAACCCCAAAATCCCCTAGGGCCTCTCGCACTAAGTCATCCTTAACGATCGTACGGGATTTTCAAAAGTTTCTTGCAACTTTAATCCTTTTAAAAGAAGTGTTTTAGGGCTTGTTGGGTTCTCTGAAATGCTAAACACGGCTCTGATACCAGCTGTGGTGGAACCACCTCGGATTAGCTTGATTAAGCAGGGTTAAGTCGCCTAACATGCGACACTCCTGCCTAAACCGAGTTAATACGAAGTGCCGTCGGATTTCATCCGATTTAACCACTTAAACAGGATCGAGTTCAGCAAACCCACACGAAGGTGAGTGGTTATAGAGAATACAACAAGTCCACTGAGTTGAATAAGTTTTACCCATTTTAGTTCGGCCATAAAATCCAACATCGGAGTTTTACAAGTTTTCAAGAAACAACAGAGAAAACACTAGCGGAAGACTTCGTCGGGGTCAGACATCCCTGTTGAGGCCAACCGGGACATCACTGGCTCCTCTCCTCGCCGTCCGAGGAAGGATCCCACTCGACCGTCCAGCCTGGCGGGAGCTGGGGCGGCCAAGCACCAACCAGAGAGGAGTCAGAAGCAGCAACTTCACCTGAAAAACAGGAGCCACAACAAGGCTGAGCTACTAAGCTCAACAAGACTTAACCGATAGGAGGAAGGGCTACTCCTCCTTCTAGACATGCAAGCTGTTTGGCTGAGGGTTTGTTTGCCAAAAGCACTAAGTAACCCTATTTTCAAGTTTTAGCTCCGGTTCTAGGTTCATTTACCAGTCTAGGTTGTGCCACCTATTCTAAGCATTCATAGAACCAAGCAAGATGTGTAGATATAACAACAAATATTGCCATCATCAGATTCCTCATTTACTCAGGGTGACATAGCGATCAAGCAATCTCAAACTGTGAGAGGCAGACGAATCGATTCGAGTTCTTTAACCATGCATGGTGAACCTAGCCTCACGACATCCGCGCACCCGGAGGTCGCTTCCTGTGTCGGCCTTCCCCATCAATCCCCTAACCCGTGTCGGGCCCATTTCCTTTGGTGCAAGGTTCCACAGACCCGGCCTCTGCCGTTCTGTGACCACGCTTGCCACCACGTGCGACAACCAGCAGGGGAAACTCCGTTCCAAGAACAATGGGGCGACCGCTCACGTCTAGGTTCAATCCGGTACTAAGCTTCCTCATCCCATACTAAGTATGAGGCTAGTACTTTCAAACACTAGATCACGAACACCACCACTGTCGGGCCTTAGCAAGATTTCATAGACAGACGGGGCAACCATCCGACCACCAAAAAGTTACCAAAACCCTGCCCCGTCCACCGTCCTTATAGTTATAACAGGAGAGTAAACATGCAACTCCTACAACTCGCGAGTGACAGGAAATCACTCGACTTTTACCGTCTCCTAGTTAAGCAATGCAGCTACTCGGTCCAACAGCTAGTGCTCAGATCACTGGGATAACTAAGTCATGCATCTAAGGTTTCACACAACTCCTATACGTAAATGCACAAGCATGTTACAGAAGGCATGCGCAAGTTTGGCAAAACACGTAGGATTTTTATGCAACCGGGGCTTGCCTTCAAGCAAGGAGGACGGGAACTGCTCGACTTCGGGGGCGACTTCGGCTTCGGAGGATAGGAGCTCGGCTACAACTTCTTCTTCTGGCGCCGGGTGAAGCTCGTAGAAGCCGTCAGCGAGGTGCAGCTCTACATGAATGCAATGCAAGGGTTAGCTTAGACGGTTATTTCAACAGCAACACTGGCTCGCCTGAGCCCAGAAACTTGCGACAAAGAGCAGGAGGTTATGGTGGTTCGAGTGTTGGGATACGAGGTAGGCTACACTAGCGTAAATCAAAATTTCTACCGCGTATAACCAGGAAGAACTGCCGTATAAGGATCACGGGATTACCACTCGACGCACTACTGGTGCGGAAGATGTAGATATGCGTCGATGCAGTGAAGACGATCACGTAGTCGTATGTAGTCGATCAACGTAGTCGTACGTAGTCGATCACGTCACGTCCAGCAGCTCCCACGTGCAGCAAGATCGCCTCCGGTGCCGCGGCTCGTCGTGGCTCGTCGGCAGCTCGTCGATGGCTCGTCCAAGTGCTGCAGGCGCAACACCTCCAAGGTATCCACACGTGCAGGGAGGAAGCGTCGCAAGCCGGACTGCTAGATCCGCGAGTTGCAACAGGCGAGGGCGTGGGAGGCGCGGCAGGTGTGTTTCGCCAAAAAGGTGTAAACCCTAGGGCGCCCCCACCCCTCTATTTATAGAGGTTCCTGATGGGCCTCTGGATCCGAGGCCCATTAGTACTCCTAAACCTAATCCAACTCGGATCAGATCCGAATTGGGCTTCCAGCCCCTTAATTGTGTGACCCTATGGGTTCGGATACGTATAGACATGGCCCGAGTACTCCTACTCGGCCCAATAGTCGGTAGCGGCCTCTAGCAAGACGAGCCAACTCCTATACGCACACGAAGATCATATCAGACGAACCGTCACAACATAATATACATGCTATTCCCTTTGCCTCACGATATTTGGTCTAGCTTCAAGCCGACCGCTCTTTCTCGATCCTGTGATTCGGAATCCCTTTGTAGGTTAACTCTTAACCGTACGTAGCATGGCCATGCATTTTCAGATCCGATCACTCGAGGGGCCCAGAGATATCACTCTCAATCAGAGAGGGGCAAATCCCATCTTGATTGACCATGTCTCATAGCATGCTTCTCGACAAACCCGAAAGCTACCTTTATAACTACCCTGTTACGGCGTAGCGTTTGATAGCCCCTAAGTAGGTCGATCCACATCTAGAATATATGCGACAATCTCAGGTCTAAGGACAAAGCGTATATGTTGTTTAAAGAGAGAACTACTTCTCGTGTTGGGTCAGTTCTAACACATGTCTCCACATGTGTCCACATTATTAGTTCAACATCTCCATGTCCATGACTTGTGAAACATAGTCATCAACTAATACATGTGCTAGTCTAATATTCATGTGTGTCCTCACATGAACTCCGACTAGGGACAACTTTAGAATAACCATACAAGTAAAGAGTTTCACATACAATTCACAAAATTGCAAATTAATTCAAGTAGCCTTTAATGGATATTCAATGAACACAATATACAAATCATGGATACAAATGGAATATCATCATCTCTATGATTGCCTCTAGGGCATACCTCCAACAGTCTCCCACTTGCACTAGAGTCAATCTAGAAGGTACCTAATACCCATAGCTCTTACATGCGCATCATGCTTAGCCTGCGGGAGTGGTTTTGTCAACGGATCAGAAATGTTCAGATCTGTGTGTATTTTGCATATCTTGATCTCACCCCGGTTAACAAAGTCTCGAATGAGATGAAATCGCCGCATTACGTGTTTGTTCTTCTGGTGGTTCCTTGGCTCCTTTGCTTGCGCAATTGCCCCATTGTTATCACAGTAGAGATTCAATGGGCTGGACGCATTCGGGAACACACCAAGCTCAATGAGGAAATTCCTTATCCAAACACCTTCCTTCGCGGCTTCCGAAGCCGCGATGTACTCGGCTTCTGTCGTAGAATCGGCCACCGTCTCCTGCTTGGAACTCTTCCAACTAACAGCACCACCATTTAGCGTGAACACAAATCCTGATTGTGACTTTGAATCATCTCTGTCGGTTTGGAAACTAGCATCGGTGTAACCTGTTACAACGAGCTCCTCCTCACCTCCATAGACGAGGAACATATCTTTAGTCCTTCTCAAGTACTTAAGAATGTTTTTCACCGCTGTCCAGTGACTCTCACCTGGATCAGATTGGTGTCTGCTTGTCATACTTAGCGCATATGAAACATCTGGGCGAGTACTTATCATTGCATACATGATAGATCCAATAGCCGAGGCATATGGCACTCTACTCATGCGATCCCGCTCATCAGCAGTCGAAGGACACTGAGTCTTGCTGAGATGTATGCCATGTGACATAGGCAAGAACCCTTTCTTTGCCTCTTCCATGCTGAACCGCTTCAACACTTTGTCAATATAAGTATCTTGGCTCAAACCTATAAGCCTTCTCGATCTATCTCTATAGATCTTAATGCCCAGAATATATGCCGCTTCCCCTAAGTCCTTCATCGAAAAACTATTTTTCAGTGAAGTCTTTACGGACTCAAGGATAGGAATGTTATTTCCAATCAGTAATATGTCATCCACATATAAGATTAGAAATACTACAGAGCTCCCACTAACCTTCTTGTAAACACAAGACTCTTCTTCGTTCTTGGTGAAGTCAAACCCTTTGACCACTTCATCAAAACGAATGTTCCAACTCCTAGATGCTTGCTTCAATCCATAAATGGATCTCTGAAGCTTGCATACCTTTCCAGCATTTTTCGGATCGACAAAACCCTCGGGCTGTATCATATACACGTCCTCAGCTAGGTTTCCATTCAGGAAAGCTGTCTTGACATCCATCTGCCATATCTCATAATCGAAATATGCAGCTATAGCTAGAATAATCCGAATGGACTTAAGCATCACTACGGGCGAGAAGGTCTCATCGTAGTCAACTCCTTGAACTTGTCGAAAACCTTTTGCGACAAGTCGTGCTTTATAGATGTGAACATTTCCATCCATGTCCTTTTTCTTCTTATAGATCCACTTGCACTCTATGGCTTTAACACCATCAGGCAGGTCAACCAAGTTCCAAACTTGATTGTCTCCCATGGACTCTATTTCGGATTGCATGGCACTCTGCCATTTTTCGGAGTCTGGGTCCATCATTGCTTCTGCATATGTCGCAGGCTCATCATTGTCCAACAATAATATTTCCCGCATTTCGCGGAGCCTTGCCGACCTTCGTGGTTGTGGCGGTGCTTCTCTTGCCATGGGTATCTCAACTTGTTCTGCTACGTTAGCATCACTCATTGATTCTTGCCCGATCGGCTCATCTTGAACTTCTTCAAGATGCACTGTCTTTCCACTCTTTTCTCCTTTGAGAAACTCTTTCTCTAGGAAAACCCCGTTCCGAGCGACAAACACTTTGCCTTCTGATCGGTTGTAGAAATAATATCCCAAAGTTTTCTTTGGATATCCCACGAAAATGCACTTATCCGACTTGGGTGTGATCTTGTCCGACTGAAGTCGCTTGACAAACACTTCACATCCCCAAATCTTTAGAAAAGACAAACTGGGAACCTTTCCAGTCCATATCTCATATGGTGTCTTAACTACGGATTTAGATGGTACCCTATTAAGTGTGAAAGCTGCTGTTTCTAGAGCGTATCCCCAAAATGACAACGGTAGGTCCGATTGGCTCATCATTGATCGAACCATGTCTAACAAAGTTCGATTACGTCGCTCGGACACACCGTTTCTCTGAGGTGTTCCAGGCGGCGTAAGTTGTGGAACAATTCCGCAACTCTTTAGATGATTGCTAAACTCGTGGCTCAAATACTCGCCTCCACGATCAGATCGTAAGGCCTTAATTTTCTTGCCATGATGATTTTCAACTTCATTCTGAAATTCCTTGAACTTTTCAAAGGTTTCAGACTTGTGCCTCATCAAGTAGACATAGCCATATCTACTAAAATTATCAGTGAAAGTTATGAAGTATTGGAATCCTCCTCTAGCCGTCGTGCTCATTGGTCCGCATACATCACTATGTACGAGTTCCAACAAGTCTACTGCTCTCTCAGGAAATCCTGTGAAAGGCGTCTTGGTCATCTTGCCTAGCAAGCAAGCCTCACATGTCTCGTATGATTCAAAATCAAACGAAGTCAGAAGTCCATCAGAATGGAGCTTCTTCATGCGCTTTTCACTTATATGACCCAAACGACAATGCCACAAATAGGTAGGACTCAAATCAGCCGAGGCCTTTTAGCACTTACATTACAGACAGGTGAACCATCAAGATTTAAAATAAATAATCCATTCACAATGGGTGCAAAAGCCATAAACATATTATTCTTAGAGATCACACAACCATTGTTTTCACTCGCAAATGAATAGCCATCCTTCATCAAGCATGAAGGAGACAAAATGTTTCGACTTAAACTAGGAACAAAATAACAATTATTCAATTCCATAATAAATCCTGACGGGAGGTGGAGTTGCATCGTCCCGACGGTCAAAGCAGCAACTCTTGCATTATTGCCCACGCGGAAATCAACTTCTCCTCTTTCCACGCTTCTACTTCTTATCATTCCCTGCATCGAATTGCAAATATGAGCAACCGATCCGGTATCAAATACCCAAGAATTAATAATTGTATCAGCGAGAAATATTTGTCTATAACATTAACAACAAGCGTACCTGAGGTAGAAGTACTCTTACTTCCGCCATTCTTCAAGGAAGCTAGGTACTGCTTGCAGTTTCTCTTCCAGTGACCAAGTTCATGACAGTAAAAGCACTCTTTGTCTGGAGCAGGTCCAGCTCCAGCTTTAACCTTGGGCGGTGGGTTTGGCTTGGACGTTCCAGCCTTGCCCTTCTTCTTCCAAGAATTGCCCTTCTTCTTAAAGCTGGGCTTGTTCTGTATCGCCATCACATGGCTGGTACTAGCGCTTTTCTTAATGTCAGCCTCCGCTGTCTTGAGCATACCACACAGTTCATTCAAACCCTTCTCCGTCCCATGCATATGGTAGTTCGAGATGAAGTTCCCATAGCTAGGCGGAAGAGATGAAAGAATGAAATCAGTGGCCAACTCTTGGCCCAGTGGGAAGCCTAGCTTCTCCAACCGTTGAGTGTAACCAACCATCTTGATTACGTGTGGTCCTACTACTGCGCCTTCTGCTAGCTTGCTCTCAACAAAGGCCTTAGACACATTGAACCTTTCAGTCCTGGCCTGTGTTTGGAACATGTCTCTAAGCGCCACGATCATATCGTGCGCCTCATGGTTTGTTTCGAACTGCATCTGCAGCTCGGGTTCCATGCAAGCAAGCATAAGGCAGCTTACTTCGAGGTTAGCATCACATGCTTTCTTGTAAGCATTCTTAGCAACAGCGGGTGCATCATCAGCAGGTTCTTCTGGTAATGGGTTGTCTAGAACATCTTCCTTTTTCTCAGCCCTAAGAACAATTCTCAGGTTACGGATCCAATCCGAGTAGTTTGTTCCATTCAACTTGTCCTTCTCAAGGACCGAACGCAAAGCAAACGATGTGGTGGTGTTGCTAGGTGCCATTTAATCTACAACAAAAGTAATGCAAAATACACTAAGACAAACGTATCCATGATAGAGCAAATTACATTAAACTATTTTAACAGAATCTACTCCCACTAAAATCAATATCCCTCTATTGAAACTTAGTGATTCAGGATCCACAACTAACAAGTCCACTAGTGAGCTTTAGCATCACCGCTAGCAAACGAGGTAGATCGGTAAGCAACTTTTGCTAATCATATCACATATGACTCCTGTTGTTGGGTGACATCTCCATGTCTCGGCGCCCAACCTTTATGCCCCAAGGTCCTTAACCGTTAAGATAACCTTGTCAAGCAAACCAACCCTTATGCGTGTAAGTGTCCGACACAAACCCGTCTAGTCAAGGAAAACTAGTGGCACCCTAATTTCATAGACCCACCACTAATTGTACAAGACATGGGACGGTGCAAGTTTTAGTTGGGAGGGCATACTAACTTAAACTTTGTGAGGGATCGTTCTACTTCTAACATCACAGCATGCAGAAAATAAAACATAAACAGAATAGCATTCACATAGTTGTGACACAGTATGGCCCGTTTTCATATGGTGATCTCCATCTCCATAGAACCTGTTCACCATGGTGATCTCCATCTCCATGTTCCATGTGCGCCATTCTCCTGGTGATGAGTCCTCCAAGAACTAGAGCATGCTATTACACCTAATAGCTAGTAAAGAATCTAGTAATGAAGATTACATAGTTGCTTGGATCATCACAGATTGGTACGCAGACCATTAAATACAATAAAGTGACAACACATATGGCTCCTGCCGTGTTGCCGTACGCGTGACACGCTGGTCACGAATGAGTTACACACATGCATCACATACACAAGGGGGCCATACTGATCACAAGATACATACATACATCCTGCAAAATAGAGTTAGGCGTCCTAACGTTCCAAACTTCGGAGGCCCGAAACTCCATCTTCCAAGCCGAATTTGGGGAATCTAATTTCGCCGAAAAGTTACGGCTGATTTACCGAAGCATACGCATACGGCAAAATCCCGACCCCGGCAGTAGATCCCATCTACTATTGCACATCTAATGCGCCTGGCGTATGACCCTGGATCTCGATTCGACCAATCATATTGATCTTTGCTCACTGCAACTGGATTTACGTGTATCACTTAACTCCGATGGCGGAAATCGACCGGTAGGAGTATGTCGTTACACTACCATTGCAGCAAGGGCACGAAATCAGGACATAGATCAAACAGAGAACTCGCATATCTCCATATGCACACATCTCGAATCCAAAACTAAGCAGCTACGGCTCTTGATACCACTGTTGGGATACGAGGTAGGCTACACTAGCGTAAATCAAAATTTCTACCGCGTATAACCAGGAAGAACTGCCGTATAAGGATCACGGGATTACCACTCGACGCACTACTGGTGCGGAAGATGTAGATATGCGTCGATGCAGTGAAGACGATCACGTAGTCGTACGTAGTCGATCAACGTAGTCGTACGTAGTCGATCACGTCACGTCCAGCAGCTCCCACGTGCAGCAAGATCGCCTTCGGTGCCGCGGCTCGTCGTGGCTCGTCGGCAGCTCGTCGATGGCTCGTCCAAGTGCTGCAGGCGCAACACCTCCAAGGTATCCACACGTGCAGGGAGGAAGCGTCGCAAGCCGGACTGCTAGATCCGCGAGTTGCAACAGGCGAGGGCGTGGGAGGCGCGGCAGGTGTGTTTCGCCAAAAAGGTGTAAACCCTAGGGCGCCCTCACCCCTCTATTTATAGAGGTTCCTGATGGGCCTCTGGATCCGAGGCCCATTAGTACTCCTAAACCTAATCCAACTCGGATCAGATCCGAATTGGGCTTCCAGCCCCTTAAGTGTGTGACCCTATGGGTTCGGATACGTATAGACATGGCCCGAGTACTCCTACTCGGCCCAATAGTCGGTAGCGGCCTCTAGCAAGACGAGCCAACTCCTATACGCACACGAAGATCATATCAGACGAACCGTCACAACATAATATACATGCTATTCCCTTTGCCTCACGATATTTGGTCTAGCTTCAAGCCGACCGCTCTTTCTCGATCCTGTGATTCGGAATCCCTTTGTAGGTTAACTCTTAACCGTACGTAGCATGGCCATGCATTTTCGGATCCGATCACTCGAGGGGCCCAGAGATATCACTCTCAATCAGAGAGGGGCAAATCCCATCTTGATTGACCATGTCTCATAGCATGCTTCTCGACAAACCCGAAAGCTACCTTTATAACTACCCTGTTACGGCGTAGCGTTTGATAGCCCCTAAGTAGGTCGATCCACATCTAGAATATATGCGACAATCTCAGGTCTAAGGACAAAGCGTATATGTTGTTTAAAGAGAGAACTACTTCTCTTGTTGGGTCAGTTCTAACACATGTCTCCACATTATTAGTTCAACATCTCCATGTCCATGACTTGTGAAACATAGTCATCAACTAATACATGTGCTAGTCTAATATTCATGTGTGTCCTCACATGAACTCCGACTAGGGACAACTTTAGAATAACCATACAAGTAAAGAGTTTCACATACAATTCACAAAATTGCAAATCAATTCAAGTAGCCTTTAATGGATATTCAATGAACACAATATACAAATCATGGATACAAATGGAATATCATCATCTCTATGATTGCCTCTAGGGCATACCTCCAACATCGAGAGCTGATGATGATCAAGAGGTAAGGGTAGGAAGGGAACTAGTGGTCTGATCCTTGAACTAGAGGATGTGATAAACTGGGGGTCCTTAGACGCAAGCGCTGAAGGGTTCCCAAGTTTTACACATACACCCTCGAGTTGAAGAAAAAGATCACAGCCAAGCCCTCGGGCGAGGCGGACAAGGGTCGGCGGAACAGACAGGGTCGGGCGAGACGGAACCGGGGTCGGCAACTCACCTTCTTCCTGAAAGGAAAGCTTGGGGTCGGGAAGAGGCGAACTTTGGGCGGAGGGACTACGGTTTGAACAGAAGCTAAGACTGGAGATGCTCCGGCGGCGGCGCTGCTTCTTGCGGATCACAAGAGAGCTTTTACGCAGCACGGAGGAGCAAGCTGCTGGGTGACTTGGAGAAAACTGAGAGAGAACTGAGGGAAGAACTCCTCAAGAATTGGGTGGGTGGCGCTAGGAGCTTGAGCAGGGAGCTAGAGAAGGCTGAAGGCAACAAGGGCAGAGGGAACTTCGGCGACGGGGGCATTCCTTTTATAGCTGCTGGAGCAGAGGAAAGGAAACGGCGCGGAGAGAGAGAAGGGGAGCGGCGCGAAGGCCGGAGAGAGGCAATGGAGTGCTCTGCCGGGGCGGCGATTGAGCGAAGAGGGCGGTGGTGCAGAACTCCGGGGGTGACGCCAGCGATCATTGCGTTCTGCCGTCAGGGCGGCGTAGGAGCGGGTAGACTGGTGGTTGAGATTTGGCGGAGAGCGGGCGTCGCCGTGCGGGAGATTTGATAGAAGCGACCGGCTTAACGGCGCTAGAATCGAGGGCGCACAGGTGAGAAGACAGGCGGATGTGGGCGCGGGGGAGAGCACGGAACAACAGATTGTCGGGCGGCTTCTAACAGAGCAGGGGAAAGGAACTGTCGCGGCCGCGGTCGGGGTTGGCGGTGGAGGAATCGTCGTGTAGCGGCGACCAGGCGGCGCGACTGTGGCTGAAGGGACGGAAAAGACGGGCGACATCGGGCTCTAGGGCCGGGATCTGGTGGCGTGATGATGAGCGCGGGAGGCGAGGCGCTGCAGAAAGGGGTGCAGAGGGCTTCCGCTGCCATTGGGGAAAGGGGGCGCGGGAACCCACTTGGTCGCTTGCCAGAGACAAAACTGAGCGGCAGGCGTCGGAGAAGACGAGCCACGCGACAGGAAGACTCTGAAGCAGCCATGCAACTCGAGTGCGGCTGTTGCGGGGGATCTGGAAAAGATCTCGCGGGTCCACTGGTGGATAGATCGGACGGGTAAGGAAGATTAGCAGAATCCGACGGTGGGCTGCGCTCGCCGGGGTCGGGAGAGGAGCCAAGCGGGAAGGGGTCGGATCTCAGGGGTCGGGACCAGGCGGATAGCTGAGCACTAGGCGCGGTCAAGCAAGACAGATGACTAGGATCAAGGGCTTGATCAAGACTAACTCGGGAAGGTTTAGGGTCGGTCGTTACAGTGCTCGGGATAAGTGTTTTGTATAAATGTTTCGCCGTATTATTAAGTATTCTCCTTTAGTTTGTTTCTCTATCAGAAGTGGAATAGAATAACCTAGTTGAAGGGTAATGATCATACGTCTGTAATGCATTGTATGTCCCAAAATAGGTCCCATTCTTCTACCCTTTCCGGGTAGTCGATGGCTATTCACAACTACTACCTTAACACCAAAGAAGAGTTCGACCCAATGCTTTATTTCTGTCTTAGTGAATCCCGATTCGACATTAGAAGTATATTGATTCTTTCCCAATAAACGAAGACTAACCCAATAACGAAAGTTTTGTAAGGGGACTGGAGCAGGCTACCATGACACAAAAGATCTTCTTTCTAAAGAGATTTGATTCGGAACTTGCATCAAAGAATGCCTTGTTTTGATGTCATATGAGGGAGATATGTCCGTAACCGTGCAGGGGTGTTGGCTGAATCTGAAACCAACGCGACGACCGAGTTGGTGATGAATTGTAACTTGTGGAAGACCATGACTCGTGCGTGTCCAGCATAGCGATGTCCTTATCACCTTGAGTCTTATTGCCCCACCATAGCTTCACTAGCCTGCTGAAGCGAAGAGAAACAAATAAGTGAATTAAAACTTGTGAAGCTACTTTGTCTTGGAATCAATATGCAGCAATATTGAAAGCACAATTCTAGTTCATACCTGTTGTAATTTCTTTTTGCCTGCTCATGTTTTAGCACCAGATATAAGTTGTTGTGTACTAATGAATCTAGATCCTGCAACAGCTCCTGCACCTTTACCATGATTCTCATTGAACAGACTCTTTGCAACGTTAGCAGTTTTAGCATTTCTAGTTGGTGCCAAAGTGCTTTTTTCGGTTGTGACAATGGTCCTTGGAGCATTCTGGATCATAATAAAGAAGTTCTTGGAACAATGTTAGCTGAAATTTAATGCAAAAAACTATGATGATTGGAATGCTTGTTCGATGTTGTTACCTGGTTTGATGTTTCTTAACTATGCACTACTTGTGTTGCAGCAAGGTTTTCCTTAGTGCTCCCAGCTTCATCATTAGTTGTACTATTGTTGGTTTGAGGTGTATGCTGCACAATTTAAAAGCAGACAGACAAAAGATTAGTGACATATGTATATATATTTTCAATCACAACCAATTATTGTCGATACCTGGTTCCTTGTTTCTTGGCTGTGCAGTACTGGCCTTGCATCAATGTTATCCTCGGTGGTCCTAGCATCAAGTTCAGTTGTATTGTTGTTGTTTGCCGGGGTACGCTGCAGATTTTAAAAGAGGGGAGGCTAGATATTAGCGTCATTATGCAAATTTAGAACACAACAAAAATAAACATGCACAAATTATATTCTGGTCACCTCTCTCAGTAAAGGAGGCTAGATATTAGCGTCATTATGCAAATTTAGAACACAACAAAAATAAACATGCACAAATTATATTCTGGTCACCTCTCTCAGTAAAGCCTGACGATAAGGCGTGATCATTGTTGCAACTTCCCCCATCAATTCTTGTCTAAGCGCAGCTTTAAGTTGTTCTCTCTCTGCTTCCTTTTTAGCTTCATGCTTCTGCATTTTTTCCTATAACTGACGTTCTTGTTCTTCGAGCCTCTCTATTCTCTCTTGAATCATTCTCTCCTGAAGGGCTTCCTACTTTCATTTTGGATTTGACAAGTAACTATGCCCACGTGACCTGTTGTATTTGGCTCCTGTTGTTTCCCTGTACGTTTTCTAGAAAACTTGGTCTTCCTTAGCAGGTCCAGAATTGTGACTTGTTTGTTCTTCTTTATCTGATTATGTTTGAGATAATTTTCTGGATGTACTAGTCTGATGGCAAGAAACAATTAATTGTAACATTAATTTGGTCATGTTTTCATACCAAAAAATAGCTTGTAATTCCAAATCAATGTTAGGATCAAATTAGCACTCAGTACTCACATAAATACTCTCAACCAGGTGACTTATCCATCTTCCTTCCCTAGCGTGAGTAGTCTTCTAAAGTTCCAAAAGGCGTGCCTCAGCACCAGTTACTAAATCTCTCTATGATTGCAACATTAAACGCCATTAATATATCATTGTGTAATGTACTTAAAGTTGAGAATAAGTAAACAAATCTTTACCTTTTCCCAACTCCACTGCGAGAAAGGTTTGGAACCCCTCGAGTGATTTGTTCTCAGTTGGCTGCGATTCGAAGAGTTCATGCTGCTCCTACTCTACACAGTCATCCCGTAAAGTAATGGTTAGTGAGGAAAAGTTGAACTCATGATTGTGTTCTTTTACTTACAAAAGAGGGCGTACCTTGAAGTCCTTAGTTCCAAAGTACATGTTCAAATAGTGCCACTCCACAATGTCTATGTCTTCAGGCTTATGTTTCATTCTCTCACAATAACTGTCGTATGCCTTGTATGTAAAATGCAAAATGGATCGCCAACTTTTGTAGCGTTCATTGGCAACCTTCCATATCTTTTTGTTCCAACTCTCAGTGGTCTCAAGGTCCCAATGATTCTAGTAGGAAAGAAAACTTGTTATGTATGCTACATTCATAATATATATGTTTCCAAGAAAATATAGGGAACAAGACTAATATATAACATTATAATGCAGCATGAGGTGGCCATTGACATACCATTACAGATTCTGCAATATCATCCTTGACATGTTGACACACATCTTTCCAATTTCTAACTCCAATTAATGGAGCCTTCTGCTTTGTAAACAGAACAACCTCATCCACAAAGGTACATTTATTATCTCCACAGGGACCACCCACATTTTCGGAAAATTTGATTTTCAGTTTCTGTGAGCTAGTCTTCGATCTCTTGGCCACCATAGCTAGCCCATTTTCTTGCCACCTACTTACAATCAAAAATAGAAACTTACATTAAGTCGTGCACAATAAGAGCATAAAAAAGTGCAGAAGGTGTGAAGCTTTTAGGACCTTTTGTCTGCTTTGGTTTCCTAGCATGAGTTGGCCATTGTGATGGCAGCGTGGTACTACTACCATTTCTCTCATCACGTACTTCTGTAGACTTTGCTTGACCTCTATTATAAGCCACTGAACAAATGAAAAACAAGTGCACTTTGAGGATTGTACAATTTTCATCAAAAATAAGAATTAGTTCAGAGGAAAAAGGATTTACAAAAATCTCTCATAAGGCCTTTTTGCCTTAACCATTTAGAGTATGTTTTTACTGTTTCTTCCCTATAGTCATCATATAGATCTGTAGGTTACCAACACAATTATGTGAGTACATTGTACAGTTATAGACACATGTGCATAGTGTAGTACAAACAACATACATACCACAATCTAGGTCTTGGTATTGAAGCCAATCTTTGTATTCATCAAATGATTCATCATTACTAGTATCATCATTACTAGGAAAAAATAATGGAGGGAACATTGCACTAGTACTAAAAATTTGAGGCACAACCTGGCGGGATGTAGTGGGTCCCACCTGTAGTAGGCACGCGAGAACATGTGGCAGCGAAAACTTTTCTTGTGGTGAATACGTTTTCTCGAACAAACACGTAATGCGGCGATTTCATCTCATTCGAGACTTCGTTAACCGGGGTGAGATCAAGATATGCAAAATACACACGGATCTGAACATTTCTGATCCGTTGACAAAACCACTCCCGCAGGCTAAGCATGATGCGCATGTAAGAGCTATGGGTATTAGGTACCATAACACCTACATACAGGGAGGTGTAAGTGTTGGAGGTATGCCCTAGAGGCAATCATAGAGATGATGATATTCCATTTGTATCCATGATTTGTATATTGTGTTCATTGAATATCCATTAAAGGCTACTTGAATTGATTTGCAATTATGTGAATTGTATGTGAAACTCTTTACTTGTATGGTTGTTCTAAAGTTGTCCCTAGTCGGAGTTCATGTGAGGACACACATGAATATTAGACTAGCGCATGTATTAGTTGATGACTATGTTTCACAAGTCATGGACATGGAGATGTTGAACTAATAATGTGGACACATGTGGAGACATGTGTTAGGACTGACCCAACACGAGAAGTAGTTCTCTCTTTAAACAACATATACGCTTTGTCCTTAGACCTGAGATTGTCGCATGTATTCTAGATGTGGATCGACCTACTTAGGGGCTATCAAACGCTACGCCGTAACAGGGTAGTTATAAAGGTAGTTTTCGGGTTTGTCAAGAAGCATGCTATGAGACATGGTCAATCAAGAAGGGATTTGCCCCTCTCTGATTGAGAGTGATATCTCTGGGCCCCTCGAGTGATCGGATCCGAAAATGCATGGCCATGCTACGTACGGTTAAGAGTTAACCTACAAAGGGATTCCGAATCACAGGATCGAGAAAGAGCGGTCGGCTTGAAGCTAGACCAAATATCGTGAGGCAAAGGGAATAGCATGTATATTATGTTGTGATGGTTCGTCTGATATGATCTTCGTGCGCGTATAGGAGTTGGCACGTCTTGCTAGAGGCCGCTACCGACTATTGGGCCGAGTAGGAGTACTCGGGCCATGTCTATACGTATCCGAACCCAAAGGGTCGCACACTTAAGGGGCTGGAAGCCCAATTCAGATTTGATCCGAGTTGGATTAGGTTTAGGAGTACTAATGGGCCTCGGATCCAGAGGCCCATCAGGAACCCCTATAAATAGAGGGGTGGGGGCGCCCTAGGGTTTCACACCTTTTGGCGAAACACTTCTGCCGCGCCTCCCACGCCCTCGCCTGTTGCAACTCGCGGATCTAGCAATCCGGCTTGCGACGCTTCCTCCCTGCACGTGTGGATACCTTGGAGGTGTTGCGCCTGCAGCACTTGGACGAGCCATCGACGAGCCGCCGACGAGCCACGACGAGCCGACGACGAGCCGCGGCACCGGAGGCGATCTTGCTGTGCACGTGGACGAGCTGCTGAGGAGCTGCTGGACGTGATCGACTACGTACGACTACGTTGATCGACTACGTACGACTACGTGATCGTCTTCACTGCACCGACGCATATCTACATCTTCCGCACCAGTAGTGCGTCGAGTGGTAATCCCGTGATCCTTATACGGCAGTTCTTCCTGGTTATACGCGGTAGAAATTTTTGATTTGCGCCAGCGTAGCCTACCTCGTATCCCAACAGTAAGGTGTGCAAACACAAAAGCACATTGCAAAAATACAACTCCATTGGATAGACAAAACCTTGTGGTGACTACAAGTTGAGCCAAATTATCCACAAACATAGTTCCAGCACTACAAGTTGAGCCAACCAGTCATGGACACCATCAGGCAAAAGCAAAAGAAATGCTAAAACCACGCTACTTCATAGCTGCATACAAAGAGAGAATTAGTTTTCGATCCCCATTCTCCTTTCGAACGCCACAATTTCGTGGCGTATCCTGCAGTCCTTGTTGCAAATCAGCGTAGTTGTCCCCAGCCCCTAACCATGTCGCAGTCGCCTCCAGCGCACGGGAAGTCGCTGCAAACTGGTGTTAGTGGAAGCGGATCAGCATGCCCACGCCACGTAACTCTGTTGACTACGTAGGCGACCTCCTCACAGCACACCCGGCAGCCATCGTTGCGCAGCTTCTTTGCGCCTACACTCCCGCTCACCGCCGAACCATCATCGCATTCGACGCGGTGGATATACATCTTCACAATGTCGTCGTCCACGGCGCCACCATTGTTCCTGTGCATCATTAGGGCGTACAGATAGGCCCCCACATTGTGCCCACCCACCGCAGCATAGGAGAGCTCGTGCAGGGATGGCTGGGGGGTGGCAAAGAAATCTACAATCCCTTTGAGGGTGCCCATAGGCTGAGTTCTTGAAAACCTCTTTTTGCGATATGGCTAGGAGACTGTGGAGAGGGGCCCAGGTACAAGAGGAGTTATAGATATTCCCCGTTGTCGGTGCCTTGGGAACTACTGAAGAACAAGCGGAACAGCCAAGGAGACGGGGAGATCAGGCGACGCTGACTTTTCTTGGGTATGGTAGGCGACCGCTGGAATAGGCCCTGCAATAACTTCCCACATCCCATCCCGTCCCATCCCGCTGCATAACACAATAACTTCCCACATCCCGTCCCACAGGCCTAGTACTCAAAAACTCTGTTGACTATGACTAACATTACACGGTGACGCAGTAAAACATGCATGACATGCCCCGAGATGGTAGATGGTGGACATGACACATCAGTCTTAATTATGAAGATAGCTTTTGCATGCTTTCAAACCTAGCATGAAATCATCTACGTCTCGGTATCAATCCCCTTGCCCCTCAATATTCTTTTTGAGTTTCCCTGGGTATAGGAAGGCTCTTCGTGGGGATGTGGCACGACCAGACTATGGACCAGGTAAACGACATAGATCAAACACAATGCTAGGACATAGGTAAGTGTATGTTTGTGTCACGAACCCAAACCTTGGTAAAGATGTCACACTGCAAAAAGAACAAGTACCTCAATGGTTTGTGCGATAAATCATGTCCTTGAGGAGATCGATTACCAATTTGCACCGAAACATTGTCTGTTAGCTCCCACATGAAATCACCTCAAGGCAAAGAAGGTGTGACATTGAACATGATACACCTATATGATATGCCATATATATGATACACCTATATGATACACATTTGACCATAAAAGATTCCAACTTGCCTATTCACAATGAATCAAAATAAAAGAAGAAGAACACCATGAACCGAACTAGAGCAGCATATGAACCCGGTGCCGACAAGTGGATCCTGCATGTCAGTCACACACCGGTCCAAAACTATGTAGAAGAAGGTTGAAAAGCTAGAAGTGAAACAAAACAACCAGTAACTCAATGGTGTCTGCGACATTGATATAAATCGACGATCCAGGTTTGATCCCTGCGCTCCACCCTTTTTCCATTTTTTTTGGCATTTTCTTTCAATTTATATTCCTTCATTTTTCCAAGTTTTTAGTCCAAATTTTTTGCCAATTTAGGTTTATACAATTCCAATATATATTTTCTTAAGTCCTAGCACAATGTGCATGAGTGAATTCTATTACAAATACAAATATAACTGTATCACTAGCTTGGTGTATCACAAATACAAATACAAAGATAAGTGTATCTTGGTGTCATGAACCCAAACCTTGGTAAAGATGTCATGCTGCAAAAAGAACAAGTACCTCAATGGTTTGTGCGATAAATCATATCCTTGAGGAGATCGATTACCAATTTGCACCGAAACATTGTCTTTTAGCTCCCACATGAAATCACCTCAAGGCAAAGAAGGTGTGACATTGAACATGATACACCTATATGATATGCCATATATATGATACACCTATATCATACACATTCGACCATAAAGGGTTCCAACTTACCTATTCATAAGTCCCTGGTACGTTGGACACATTCGAAAAAGTTCCATTCATTGTAGAGTAAGTAAATAGTGAAGCAAATGACA
Organism: Setaria italica; assembly: GCF_000263155.2. Classification (NCBI taxonomy): domain Eukaryota; kingdom Viridiplantae; phylum Streptophyta; class Magnoliopsida; order Poales; family Poaceae; genus Setaria; species Setaria italica. Next base: position 19,852,320 of record NC_028454.1, read on the forward strand.
AAATGTTAATACAAGGGGTCGGGTAACACAATGTAAATAACACCACGTGAAAGGGAAAAGTTGTCCAAGAAATTGGAAAAAAGAATCAACGGATTTGGACAACAAATGCGAAACCTAAACATGTTTAATGTTTTCACAATGAATTAAAATAAAAAAATAAGGACACCATGAACCGAACTAGAGCAGCATATGAACTCGGCACCGACAAGTGGGTCCCGCATGTCAGTCACACACCGGTCCAAAACTATGTATAAGAAGGTTGAAAAGCTAGAAGTGAAACAAAACAACCAATAACTCAATGGTGTCTGCAACATTGATATAAATCGACGATCCAGCTTCGATCCCTATCCTCCACCCTTTTTCCATTTTTTTTTATTTTTGCCGAAAATTGGGTTGGCGCCGGCATGCAGCCATTTACCAACTAATAACCCGCACATTGTGCGAACAAATAAAATGTTAACCTCCCCACTTCGTCATTATCCTCCCTATCTCCAATTCTTTCCTTTCCCTCCTCCAACTCGGTTCCCGTCAGCGCGCGTGGGGAGCTGGACCCACTATGTCATAAACACGTGGGAACCGCATATCACTGGCTCTTGCTATGAAAAGTATTCTACGCTTTTAGAAACAAAATCTACTCATTGTCCCCTCCTATTCCTGGATGCGCCTTGTCTGTAGGGTGACTCGTGTCACTGTCGAGTGGGCCCAATTGCTACCAGGCCCACACGTCAGTGATACCTGGCCTACATAACTAAAGGCGTGGACTCCCGCTTCTAGAGTACGCTTCCATAACTAAATGGCCCCTTTGTCTCCGCCCCCTTTCAATGCCCACCTATCTCCCCCAACACGTCTCATCACAATCCCGCACGTGCGCCTCGCTCGCCCTGCTCTGCTTCCCTTCCTACCATGGCTGACCGCAAGAAGATGCACAACTCTAGTTGGCAGCTGCGCGACAAAGCCACCGGGCGATTCAAGAAAATGATCCCGGGGATGGTTCCACCATGGCTGTCAGGGAGAAGAAGGGACTTGGCACCTCCACCAAGTGTCGGCCGAGGTGCTCGATCCCTAAGGAGGTGATGCTAGAAAATTAGATTTAGTATACCACATATTTAATTTCTTGATTCGGTGACATGTTAAACTTTGCGATCTCATGATAGGCGTGAGTAAGTAGTCCACATGACCCGATTCGAGCCTGCCACATCTGCACCGAGTCTTCTCCCTCCAAGGACAAGCCATACGTCCAATATGACTGGCTAGACATGGCAGCAAGTCTCAAACCAGTATGTGTTCTTTATTTCTAATAAGTTCTAACACTATGTGTTGCCATGTCATGATCCTATTAAAATTGAGCAACACTTTATTTAGTTTTGTGACCCTATTTTTCCCTATAATGAAGGTCGCCGAAGATACCTACGAGGTCGTTTTCCCAAAGATGTCATGTACAATGATACTCACTTAGGGGAGCGATGATGAGCTCTACGATGGACCTGAGCTGTCTGGTAGGCAGGTGATGTTCCTACCCTTTAAGTTAATCATCAATTGGTTTCTATTATGTGCTATTTTGGTTTATCTAGTTAGTTTATCTTTTTCATATGCTAAGTAACCCCCTTCTAAAATGTCAGGTGCGAGAGAAGATAGAAGAGGTTCGCGTTGCTATCAAGCGCAAGCTGCGGAAGGGCCATTTCTACACTATGGAAGGTAAGGACGACTAATGTTGAGGAGGGAGTAGTCTTTGTTGATATAGAAGTATCATTACTCTTAGTTATTAGAGTTATGTTAGTTGATCATGTCGTGGATGCCTCTTCTTTCTCTTGGTAACATGAGAGGCATAAACCATGTTTATTTTGCTAACATGTTAGTTGATGTAGAAGTAATGGATGCCTCTGCTTTATTTTGGTAATATGAGAGGCATGCACCTACTTTATTAAACTAGATGCAGTTCGTATGAATTAAGTAATTTTTATGTATGGGAGCTCTATCTCGTCTAGTTTAGCATTTGATAAAGTTCATGGTTCATGGTATATATAATATCTTAATATTTTCCAGAAATCAAATGCACATTAGTTCACGAAGTAAACTTTGCAACTCCAAATTACACAAAGAAAATATCTTCATCTTCTCTAGGTACATTGACTGGAGCAACAACTCCATCACCAATGTAGGTGTCATCAGAATCACCTTCATCTTCTGATATATCCGCACGATCCGGTTTAGGCATAGGCACCACCTTTTGAAGTACAAATGCATCACCAGTTAACCCTTGCACGTCTGGCCTAATCTAGTTTGTCAAAGCCTCCTGCTGGTCCTCAACATTAATTTGTTCCACTCCTATGATAACTGAGTCCACATTGGTATCACCAACACTGTCCTCTACTTCCGGCATGGGAAATAGGGTCCTAGGTTTCATTTTGAGGACACTGAACCATTTAGTACCTTTCTTCCTGTCTTTCACATAACACACTTGCTCCGCTTGTATTGCCAGGATGTATGGATCATCTGAGTAGCGAAATTGAGTGGTAGCAATATTGATAATTCCAAATTTATCTTTTTAGTACCCTCTAGATTTGCTCTTAGTTGGTGCAGGAACATCATACTAGTCACACTCGAACAATGTGACTTCATGCTGGTTAGGAAAATCAAGGATGATAATTTTTTTAATCACTCCATGCCATCATTGCCCTTGATGACAACACCACTATTCTGTGTTGATAATTTTTTCTCTACATCTGATGTCCGAAAGAAAAACCCATTGATGGAACACCTATTCCTCACACTAACTATTTTTTCTGGACCATGAGATAGAGAATAAAACATTTCATCTGCTTTTCCCTCTGCATGTAGGTTCCTGATCTACACTCAAAAATGTTTGGAAAATATGTTACGAACAATTATATTCAAGTGTGATGAATAAAATTGAACAGAAATATATATGACTCACTTTACGCTCAAACCAATGTACAAATTCAGCCTTGTGCCTTCTATCAACAGTATGCGAGTTGGTGTTCCTCAATTCGTCCATGCGCTCATTGCTGAAACAATAAACTTATGTTAGTTAGATAGTGAACACAATATAAAAAACACATAGGATTACATGTAGCTTACATTATCCATGGAGTGGCCTTATCATAGTAGGATATTATATAGTGCCTCATCCTGCGCCAGTCATTAGGAGAAGGTATCTCCATATTGTGCCTATGACTACTTTTCTTTCTAGTGAAGTCCATGCTTGCAAATACACTTAGACCAGCAGGTGGTTCACTAACAGTGCTCCTTTCTTGACGCTCTGGCCGATTCAGCTTTGTACTAACACCTTCAAAGAACCAAGAACAGAATGTAAGGCACTCCTCCGAGATGTACCCCTCTGCTATTGAACCCTCACATAGCCTTTGAGGGTACATAGGTACCTCTCAACAAGATACATCCATCTATAGGAAACAGGGCCCTCGAGTTCAGCCTCCCAAGCAATATGAATTGGTAAGTGCATCATAATATCAAAAAATGCTGGAGGGAATATCATCTCAAGCTGACAAAGGGTCTCTCCAATCGATTTGGTAAGTTCTTTCATCTCAGTTTCCTCAAGCTCCTTTGAACATACCGAACTAAAAAACCTGCTGAGCTCGATCAATGGGATCACTACTTCTTCAGGCAATATTTGGTGCACTACCAAGGGTAAAAGTTTTTGTAATATAACATGGTAGTCACGACTTTTAAGTCCAGCAACCTTAAAACCATTGACATCAACACATCTCTTGATATTTGAGGTGCAAGCATCGGGCATCTTAACACCTTGAAGAAAATTGCACAAAATTTCCTTCTAATCATCACCTAACTTGTACAACGCTGGTGGCAAAGTGTATTTTCCTTTATTGTCGAACAATAGATGTTGATCCTGCCTTATACCCAATTTTTGCATATCAAGTCTAGCCTTCTCACCATCCTTACTTTTACTAGCCAAATCAAGCATAGTCCCTAGCAAGCTCTGACATATATTCTTCTCAATATCCATCACATCGAGATTATGGCGTATATGCAGATAATCCCAGTAAGGAAGGTCAAAGAAAATACTCTTCTACCTCCAGTTGTGCCATCTATTATCTTCATCGCGCTGCTTCCTCTTCCTTGAAGTAGTTCCTCCAAAAGTGACTTGCTTGAAACTCTTGTACTGCTCCACTACTTGTGCACCACTGAGGGGAACTGGAGTCTCCCTCATTTCTACCTTGTTATTGAAGTTGACCTTGTTCCTCTGCCACCTGTGGTTCATAGGCAAGAAACAACGATGGCCCATGTAGTAATGCTTTGAACCATATTTTAACCACAAGTAATCAGTATCCTTGTGACAATAAGGACAAGCAAACCTGCCTTTTGTGCTCCAACGAGACAACATCGCATATGCAGGAAAATCATTAATTGTCCAAAGTAGCATTGCACGCAGAGTAAAATTTTCCTTTTTTTTCCGCATCCCAAGTATCAACTCCATTGTCCCATAGCTCTTTAAGCTCATTGATCAGAGGCTGCAAATATACATCAATGTTAATTCCTGGAGATTTAGGCCTAGGAATTAATATCGACATCATCCAATAGGATTGTTTGAAGCACAACCAAGGAGGCAAGTTATAAGGAATTAGGATCACTAGCCATGTAATGTAAGTCACATTCAACATTCCAAATGGATTGAAGCCATCCGATGCAAGTTCCACCCTAACATTACATGGATCACTTGCAAATGCACTATACTTGGCATCTACGTGCCTCCATGCTTTTGAGTTAGCTGGGTGCCGCATTTTCCCATCTTTAACCAATTCTTCTTTGTGCTAACGCATATGCGCTGATGTGGTCTCGTTCATATATAATCTCTGCAGTCGAGGAATAAGTGGAAAATACCTCAGTATCTTACGAGATAAGAGCTTCTTCTTTACTCCACCAGTGCCATCACCACCACACTCTAAATATGTATCTTTCCACCTACTCTCCCCATATTTTGGACATGCATTCAGCTTCTCGTACTCTTCTCCATGGAATAACACACAGTCATTGAAACAAGCATGAATCTTTTGGTAGTCCAAGCTAAGGTCTCAAACTACCTCTTCAAACTTTGTCCAGGATATCTGGGACACAATGGTCCTTAGGGAGCACATGGCAGAATAATAACAATACTTGCTCTAGAGCATTCTTGCTAATACTGAACATGCACTTAATCTGATATAGCTTCACAATAAAAGATATTTGGGTAGCCTCCTTGCAACCCAGGTACAGTTCTTTCCTAGCTTCTTCCATTAAGTTGAAAATTTTTCTTGCTGACTCATTTGGCTCCTCAATATTACCACCTCTAATTTCACCATGTATGGCACCACTAATTAGTGATGAAAGCAGTTTAGTGGATGAGACGCCATCATCATGATCACCTTCTTCACCTTCACAAACGTCCCGATCATCATCGTCCACAACAATATGTTTAGCAGATTTGCTAGTATGATGCTGTTTTTTGTAATATGGCGCAGTCTGTCCTGGAAAAGTGCCATCAAAGGTATCTTCAATGAATTTAGCAACTCCGTTTTGCCACGCAGCATCTGTATGTGACAATTCCATCCAACTACGATCCTCATGATCATGTGCCATATTGCAAAAAACCCAACTAATAATTTAAGCATAGGTTTGTACTACTATACAACTCCTGAATAACCTACATAAAATATAGGTTCCTCCATCGGTATTATTACTATCAACAAGTATTATAAAAACTGAATGAATATATATACTAATTGAAGAACTCAAGTTTATCAGCATGCACATTAATTGTGATAGGTCTGGATCGATTTTATACCCTGCATTGAGAGGATGGTATCGGACAATGCTCATGTCGTCCCGCGTCGAGAGATCGTGGAGGACTAACAAGGGGACTCTTCCTTAGTACTCGGCAACTCGCGCGCTAGGGAAGACGACGGCAGGCGACGATCGTGCGACGAAGGCAGCGCCATGCGAAGAAGGGGAGGAGTCATGCGAAGAAGGAGGGGAGGAAACGAGAGCGTGGAGGACTAACAAGGGGACTCTTCCTTGGTACTCGGCAACTCGTGCGCTAGGGAAGACAATGGCAGGCGACGATCGCGCGACGAAGGAAGCATCACGCGAAGAAGGGGAGGAGTCATGCGAAGGAGGAGGGGAGGCAACGCTAGGAGATAGATCAGGATTAGGCCTCTCAGCTCGTGAAAGAAAGGCCTACCGTATGTGTGGGCCAAAATAAAGGCCCACCAACATAACCAAGCTGGCGGCACCCACAAACTCATCTATTACAACCATGCGTTCCCCTACATTGCAATGACTATATATTATTGCAATAGCACATTCTGTCTAGCAACGATTCGAGTGTTTGTTGTTATAACCAAGATTTCTTTTGCAACAATACCATTTTTGTTGCTATATCTAATACTAGTTGCAACGATTCATATTAGCGTTGCACTATCTAAGACTCATTTGCAACATTTTCTATTTTCGTTGCTATAACCAAGATTTCTTTTGCAACAACACCATTTTCGTTGTAATAACCACGATTTCTTTTGTAACAACACCATGTTCGTTGCTATTGTTACGATACGAGGTAGGCTACACTAGCGCAAATCAAAATTTCTACCGCGTAAAATCAGGAAGAACTGCTGTATAAGGATCACGGGATTACCACTCGACGCACTACTGGTGCGGAAGATGTAGATATGCGTCGATGCAGTGAAGACGATCATGTAGTCGTACATAGTCGATCACGTCAACGTCCAGCAGCTCCTCAGCAGCTCGTCCACGTGCAGCACGATCGCCCTCGTGCCGCGGCTCGTCGTCGGCTCGTCGTGGCTCGTCAGCGGCTTGTCGTGGCTCGTCGGCGGCTCGTCCAAGTGCTGCAGGCGCAACACCTCCAAGGTAACCACACGTGCAGGGAGGAAGCATCGCAAGTCGGACTGCTAGATCCGTGAGTCGCAACAGCTGAGGGCGTGGGAGGCACGGCAGATGAGTTTCGCCAAAAAGGTGTAAACCCTAGGGCGCCCCCACCCCTCTATTTATAGAGGTTCCTAACGGGCCTCTGGGTCTGAGGCCCATTTGTACTTCTAAACCTAATCCAACTCGGATCAGATCCGAATTGGGCTTCCAGCCCCTTAAGTGTGTGACCCTATGGGTTCGGATACGTATAGACATGGCCCGAGTACTCCTACTCAGCCCAATAGTCGGTAGCGGCCTCTAGCAAGACGTGCCAACTCCTATACACACACAAAGATCATATCAGACGAACCATCACAACATAATATACATGCTATTCCCTTTGCCTCACGATATTTGGTCTAGCTTCAAGCCGACCGCTCTTTCTCGATCATGTGATTCGGAATCCCTTTGTAGGTTAACTCTTAACCGTACGTAGCATGGACATGCATTTTCGGATCCGATCACTCGAGGGGCCCAGAGATATCACTCTCAATTAGAGAGGGGCAAATCCCATCTTGATTGATCATGTCTCATAGCATGCTTCTTGACAAACCCGAAAGCTACCTTTATAACTACCCTGTTACGACGTAGCGTTTGATAGCCCCTAAGTAGGTCGATCCACATCTAGAATACATGCGACAATCTCAGGTCTAAGGACAAAGCGTATATGTTGTTTAAAGAGAGAACTACTTCTCGTGTTGGGTCAGTCCTAGCACATGTCTCCACATGTGTCCACATTATTAGTTCAACATCTCCATGTCCATGACTTGTGAAACATAGTCATCAACTAATACATGTGCTAGTCTAATATTCATGTGTGTCCTCACATGAACTCCGACTAGGGACAACTTTAGAATAACCATACAAGTAAAGAGTTTCACATACAATTCACATAATTGCAAATCAATTCAAGTAGCCTTCAATGGATATTCAATGAACACAACATACAAATCATGGATACAAATGGAATATCATCATCTCTATGATTGCCTCTAGGGCATACCTCCAACAGTCTCCCACTTGCACTAGAGTCAATCTAGAAGGTACCTAATACCCATAGGTCTTACATGCGCATCATGCTTAGCCTGCGGGAGTGGTTTTGTTAACGGATCAGAAATGTTCAGATCCGTGTGTATTTTGCATATCTTGATCTCCCCCCGGTTAACGAAGTCTCGAATGAGATGAAATCGCCGCATTACATGTTTGTTCTTCTGGTGGTTCCTTGGCTCCTTTGCTTGCGCAATTGCCCCATTGTTATCACAGTAGAGATTCAATGGGCTGGACGCATTCGGGAACACACCAAGCTCGATGAGGAAATTCCTTATCCAAACACCTTCCTTCGCGGCTACCGAAGCCGCGATGTACTCGGCTTCTGTCGTAGAATCGGCCACCGTCTCCTGCTTGGAACTCTTCCAACTAACAGCACCACCATTCAGCGTGAACACAAATCCTGATTGTGACTTTGAATCATCTCTGTTGGTTTGGAAACTAGCATCGGTGTAACCTATTACAACGAGCTCCTCCTCACCTCCATAGACGAGGAATATATCTTTAGTCCTTCTCAGGTACTTAAAAATGTTTTTCACCGCTGTCCAGTGACTCTCACCTGGATCAGATTGGTGTCTGCTTGTCATACTTAGCGCATATGAAACATATGGGCGAGTACTTATCATTGCATACATGATAGATCCAATAGCCGAGGCATATGGCACTCTACTCATGCGATCCCGCTCATCAGCAGTCGAAGGACACTGAGTCTTGCTGAGATGTATGCCATGTGACATAGGCAAGAACCCTTTCTTTGCCTCTTCCTTGCTGAACCGCTTCAACACTTTGTCAATGTAAGTATCTTGGCTTAAACCTATAAGCCTTCTCGATCTATCTCTATAGATCTTAATGCCCAGAATATATGCCGCTTCCCCTAAGTCCTTCATCGAAAAACTATTTTTCAGTGAAGTCTTTACGAACTCAAGCATAGGAATGTTATTTCCAATCAGTAATATGTCATCCACATATAAGACTAGAAATACTACAGAGCTCCCACTAACCTTCTTATAAACACAAGACTCTTCTTCGTTCTTGGTGAAGTCAAACCCTTTGACCACTTCATCAAAACGAATGTTCCAACTCCTAGATGCTTGCTTCAATCCATAAATGGATCTCTGAAGCTTGCATACCTTTCCAGCATTTTTCGGATCGACAAAACCCTCGGGCTGTATCATATACACGTCCTCAGCTAGGTTTCCATTCAGGAAATCTGTCTTGACATCCATCTGCCATATCTCATAATCGAAATATGCAGCTATAGCTAGAATAATCCGAATGGACTTAAGCATCACTACGGGCGAGAAGGTCTCGTCGTAGTCAACTCCTTGAACTTGTCGAAAACCTTTTGCGACAAGTCGTGCTTTATAGATGTGAACATTTCCATCCATGTCAAAGGAGAACTACTTCTCGTGTTGGGTTAGTCCTAGCACATGTCTCCACATGTGTCCACATTATTAGTTCAACATCTCCATGTCCATGACTTGTGAAACATAGTCATCAACTAATACATGTGCTAGTCTAATATTCATGTGTGTCCTCACATGAACTCCGACTAGGGACAACTTTAGAATAACCATACAAGTAAAGAGTTTCACATACAATTCACATAATTGCAAATCAATTCAAGTAGCCTTCAATGGATATTCAATGAACACAACATACAAATCATGGATACAAATGGAATATCATCATCTCTATGATTGCCTTTAGGGCATACCTCCAACAGCTATATCTAAGACTCTTTTGCAACGCACGATAGTACTTATCACAATGTATTGTAATCATTACAATATGGACAACTATTGCCACCACTATAAAATAGTGTGGCAATAACATCACCACAATTACAACCAACATATATTTGTTGCGATATAGCGTACCTATTGCAACCACTAAAATTGTAATCGCAACACTACAAAAATGGTGACAATATGGCACCCTATTACAACCAACAAGGATTATTGTCGTAATAACCCCTATGTATTGCAACGAAAATCGTCCGTTGCAAAAAAAACCGTGGCATTAGGGACAAAACCTTATAGTGATGCTTTATTTTCTTGGGCCGTGTGTGCTTTTAGCCTAGAAACTAATAAGGGCAAAAACCATCAAGCCCGTCAGGTTAGGCTAAAAAGAATATGGAAAGATAAACGATAAAACTTGGGCCGCATGAGACCCACTAAATCAAGTTGGTAGTTGGACCCATCTAACTGGTGGGTCATTTTTGCCAGTAGAGATGACATTATTTGGGCCATTTGGGCCAAAACGGGCTTGGTTCATTCCTTCTCTACTTAATATTTTTCTTTTTCTTTTTTCATTTCATTTCACCATTGTGAAGTAACACACAAAATTAATTATCTATTATGCACCAATATATTTTTTATATACAATAGACTACATATAAGTTGCCTTGTAGAAGTTTCAATAAATTTATAACTCATTTACTATTTCCAACGGTTTAAATGGTTTTTTGCAGGTTTATTGAAAGTAATTACAATTTGAACTATATGTATCTCAAATAATATTTAAAAAATTCTTAAAAAATATATTTTAAGTATCTCTGTTCTATTATAGCTCATATATTAAAAATAGATGATATGTTCAAATTTTTGCTAGGGATAATTCAAACTTCTACTTGCAACCTTATTATAAAATAATGGTAATAATATCTAAAACTTCTCCGAAAAATCTGTCATACAATCAATTTATTAACATATAAGCTTGACATAAAAGTTTCATAAGATTTTTAAAAAATTGGAGTGTACGTTGTTCAGAAAATGGATAGACCTCTCACATTGTTTCATACAACTCAAGTCAAACTTTGAGATTTGAATACCTCGTAATATGTTCGAACTCGTACGCATCTCAAAATTGGACACAACCTTACCTTTATCATATTGACATTTGTGGATTTACATTGCCACGTGTTGTGCAAAAAAGTTATTTCTTAACTGCTTGTTTTAAACTTTAAAACAGATGTAACACTGGAGCACATCACATATACAACATTACCATAGTGGTGGGTTCTCTGCCCTTTGTAACCTGAGGTTGTGTGGGTTCGATTCTTGTTGAGTGCAGTTATGCTGTTTTGATATTTGGACTTTGGGAGGAAGCGAGCTCAGCCCAGGTCAATGCGCCAGAGTATTTTTTTTCCAGGATCCACCGCTTAGCCTAGGAAGGCAGCCAGGAGGTTTTCCTATGCAATAAAAATTATAGAAATTTTAATGAAACTAAAATTCAGGCTGAATAAATTGTCTTGTAAAAGTTTAAAAAACTTTGAAACTGATTTACTATTTTTTTCTTTTTCCCTACCTAGCACAACACTATTGTAGAAAGACTAGAAGATGATTTCTTTGTTTAAATACTTATCTTTTGTTCAACAGTGATGTGTTTCTGGATTTTTTGTTGAAAACTACCACATTGTTTGGGATAATGAATAGCTGGAGTTGGTCTTTAAATTGTTATACTCATGTTTGTTTTCTATCATAAGCACAAATATCAGCAAGCTGGACAATTTTTGTTTTCTGAAATTGTCATGGAAGATGCGGATGGTGATCGTCCATGTTGAAAAATTAAGTGAATTAGCTATCTTCATCATGTAAACAAGTAATATAAAGGCTGCTTAATGTCAAACACACCTCAGTACCCCAGTGGTAGATGAGGGTTTGCTTGTACTTTAGTTCCTGGGACCAAATCCTTCATGGAGCATTTTTTTGTTAATAGAATATATTATTCAGAAATGTGTGGAGCATTTTGTCTATTGCAACCATTTTTGGTATATTGCAACACTTTTAGGCTGTTGCATCAGGGGTACTCTATGCGTGGAGCATTTTGTCTATTGCAACCATTTTTGGTATGTTGCAACACTTTTAGGTCGTTGCATCAGGGGTAGTCTATAGCAACACAAAAAAATCATGGCAATATTAACATGATATTGCGTCCATTTAGGATTGTAGTTGCAATAAGTAGCTAACAATTGCAATGTCATAGAAGATTATTACAACCCCAGAAAACCGTGGCAATAGAGCATGCTATTGCATTTATTTAGAATTCTTGTTGCAATAACCACCCTAGCAATTGCAACACCATGGAAGATTATTGCAACCCAGAACAACCATGGCAATAATTACAAGCAAAAGCAACCAAATCCAATATAGTTGCAATAACACCAAATAATTGCAACAAAAATCAATACTAATGCAACTCAAAAGTGCCATGGCAATAATGCTAACTAATTGCAACACAATTCTTAAATGGTTGCAGTAGCACATTCCTGTTGCAACGACAAACCACACATATTGCAACACATTTAGTATGTTGCATTATAGGCACATATTACAACCATTTTATGGAAAGGTTGCAATATGACCCTCCTATGGCAACCAAATTAGTGGTGTTGCAATCATGTGGTGTGGCATTAGAGGTGGATCCTTGTAGTGTCCAAAGAGACAGCGACTACGTAGATTCTCCCAGGATAGAAGAGAAGCCATCAAAAAAGAGTTAGCAAAACTACTCACAGTAGGCTTCATAAAAGAAGTCTTCCATCCTGAGTGATTTGCCAACCCAGTCCTGGTCCACAAGAGAACAAAAATGAATGGAGGATGTGTGTGGGCTACACAGACCTCAACAGCATTGTCCTAAGGATCCCTTCGGGCTCCCAAGGATTGATCAAGTCATCGATTCTACAACTGGATGCGTATTACTCTGCTTCCTAGACTGCTACTCAGGATATCACTAGATAGCCCTCTACGAAGAAGACTAAGTCAAAACTACATTTATCACCCCTTTTGGAGCTTTCTGCTACAAAACAATGTCCTTCGGGTTGAAGAATGCAGGAGCAACGTATCAACGCGCCATCCAGATGTGCTTCGAGAAACAACTCCACCGCAACGTGGAAGCATATGTGGACGACGTGGTAGTCAAAACTAGAAATCCAGATGATCTCATCGCAGACTCGGAAGAGACCTTCACCAGCCTGCGAGCATTCCGATGGAAACTCAACCCTACAAAGTGCGTCTTTGGTGTACCGTCAGGGAAACTACTCGGGTTCATCATCAGCCACAGAGGCATTGAAGCAAACCCTGAGAAAACCACCACCATCACCAATATGCAAGCTCCGTCTAGCATTAAGGACGTCCAAAAGCTGACAGGATGCATGCAGCCCTCGATAGATTCATTTCAAGGCTTGGAATGGCAAGACAAATTCTAGTGGACAGAGGCAGCGGACAAGGCTCTACTACAGTTCAACGACTTCCTATCAAAGCCACCGATCCTCACAGCGCCAACTCAACATGAAGACTTGTTGTTATACATTGCTGCTACTACTCATGTCGTAAGCACAGCAATAGTAGTCGAAAGGTCGGAACCAAGCCATGTATATAAGGTCCAGAGACCAGTCAACTTCGTCAGTGAAATACTCTCAGATTCCAAGACCCGGTACCCACCAATCCAGATGCTACTTTACACCATACTACTCACCTCGCGAAAATTGTGACACTACTTCCAGGAACACAAGATCTCCATGGTCACTGATTTCCTCCTAGGCAAAATTCTCCATAACCGAGATGCCACGGTGATAGAGTCGAAGTGCCCGATCTTTCGGTGAGTGGAGATAAATTCGACTTGGTGGAAGTAGACCCTCACGATCCGACTACGACGAGCGAACCCGAAGCGCCAATGCAATCGCTGAACCAACTTCCTGTGGTTACCAACCTTGCGAAGATCAATTCCTGTCCGCAATCGAAGAACGAACAAGAAAGAGAGGCAAGCAATCTAAATATCACTCGAAGGTGGAGTTCTGAATCACACAAGGACAACGCATATTTGCGCATGTTCGAGAGTAGCTAAAGCTAGATGTAAAACAAAACTCAAGTCGTAAACAAAAAGGACTCCGACTAAATAAAGGGGGCGCAGCCCCTGGAGTCCGGAGGGGTCACGCGCGCCCAACCCTAGGCGCCCCACCTGGGCTGCCCTGTTGGGCCATCTTCTTATTCCGATGGGCCTTCGTTCCTTAACACCATGATGAAGTTTAATTCTCTCACACGGGCCCGAGTGATTGGCCCAACTGGATGATCAACTGTAGGCGCCTGAGGTGGAGGAGCAACTGGAGGCGCCTGAGGTGCTGCTGGTGTAGATGTACTCGTGGTGTCCTCATCATCCTCCCCTTCTTGAACTGAAGTCGTCCTCGACGGCAACTCCTCATCTTCGCCCACATACGGTTTCAAATCTGCAACATTAAAACTCGTGGAAACACCAAACTCCGCAGGCAGGTCAAGGATATAAGCATTATCATTAATCGTGGTTAGCACTTTAAAAGGACCAGCAGCACGTGGCATCAATTTAGAACGACGTAAAGTAGGAAAACGATCCTTTCTCAAATTCAACCAAACCAGATCACCCGGTGCAAAAGTAACATGTTTTCTCCCTTTACTACCCGCAACCTGATATTTAGCATTAGCAGCAGCAATGTTTTGTTTAGTTTGCTCATGCAAGCTAATCATTTGATCAACATGTGCAGCGGCATCTATGTGTGGGGCGTCCTCAGCATCAAGTGCAAACAAATCAATAGGCGCCCGAGGAATATAACCATAAACAACCTGAAAAGAACACATCTTTGTAGAAGAATGCGTTGCATGATTATAAGCAAACTCAACATGAGGCAAGCAATCTTCCCAATGTTTCAAGTGTGTATCTAAAACAGCCCTAAGCATAGTGGACAAGGTTCGATTAACCACCTCAGTTTGTCCATCAGTCTGAGGGTGACAAGTGGTGCTAAACAACAATTTAGTTCCCATTTTATTCCACAGTGATCTCCAAAAATGACTGAGAAACTTAGCATCACGATCAGAGACTATTGTATTTGGAATACCATGCAAACGAATAATCTCGCGAAAGAACAATTCAGCAACATTGCTAGCATCATCAGTCTTATGACAAGGTATAAAATGAGCCATTTTGGAGAAACGATCAACAACCACAAAAATACTGTCCCTCCCCTTCTTAGTTCTAGGCAATCCCAAAACAAAGTCCATAGAAATATCAAGCCAAGGGGAAGTAGGAACAGGCAAAGGCATGTACAAACCATGGTTGTTCAATCGTGACTTAGCTTTCTGGCAAGTAGTGCAGCGTGCAACAAGGCGCTCAACATCAGCACACATCTGGGGCCAAAAGAAGTGGGCAGCCAGCACTTCATGCGTCTTGTAGACGCCAAAGTGCCCCATGAGACCGCCTCCATGCGCTTCCTGTAACAACAAACGACGAACCGAGCTAGCTGGAACACACAGCTTGTTAGCGCGAAATAGGAACCCATCCTGTATGTGAAATTTGCCCCATGGTTTGCCATGAATACAGTGGGCGAAAGCATCTTTAAAATCAGCATCATCCACATATTGATCCTTCACAGTTTGCAAGCCAAAGATTTTAAAATCTAACTGTGACAGCATGGTATAGTGACGAGACAAAGCATCAGCAATGACATTTTCCTTCCCGCTCTTGTGTTTAATAATGTAAGGGAAAGACTCAATGAATTCTACCCATTTAGCATGATGATGGTTCAGGTTTGTTTGGGTACGAATATGTTTTAAAGCCTCATGATCAGAATGAATTATAAACTCGCGATGCCAAAGGTAGTGCTGCCAAGTATGCAAAGTGCGCACTAAAGCATAAAGCTCCTTATCATAAGTAGAATAATTCAAGCTAGCACCACTTAATTTCTCGCTAAAGTAAGCAACCGGTTTTCCTTCTTGTAACAAAACAGCACCTAGCCCAATACCGCTAGCATCGCATTCAAGCTCAAACACTTTAGTAAAATCAGGCAACTGCAAGAGAGGAGCATTGGTTAACTTATCTTTCAAGGTGCTGAACGCAACCTCTTGCGAATCACTCCAAGCAAAGGGAACATCCTTCTTTGTAACCTCATGTAGAGGCGCTGCAATGGAGCTAAAATCACGAACAAACTAGCGGTAGAAACCTGCAAGGCCAAGAAAGCTTCGAATTTGTGTGACCGTCGTCGGTGTAGGCCACTCCCGAATGGCATCAATCTTGCTGCTATCCACCTCAATGCCCTGTGGAGTAACAACATAGCCAAGAAACGAGACACGTTGTGTGCAAAACATGCATTTTTCGAGGTTAGCAAATAAATGGGCCGCACGCAATGTATCAAAAACAGCACACAAATGTTCTAAATGCTCTTCCATAGACTTGCTGTAAATGAGGATATCATCAAAATAGACAACTACAAACAATCCTATGAAGGGCCTCAGAACTTCATTCATCAAACGCATAAATGTGCTGGGAGCATTTGTCAAACCAAACGGCATAACCAACCATTCATATAACCCAAATTTCGTTTTAAAAGCTGTTTTCCATTCATCACCTAATTTCATGCGAATCTGATGGTAGCCACTACGCAAATCAATCTTAGTGAAAATAATGGCACCACTAAGCTCATCTAGCATATCATCAAGGCGTGGTATAGGGTATCTGTAGCGAATGGTAATGTTATTAATAGTACGACAGTCTACACACATACGCCATGAGCCATCTTTCTTTGGAACAAGTAACACGGGAACGGAGCAAGGGCTAAGAGACTCACGAATATAACCCTTGTCAAGCAATGCCTGTACCTGGCGCTGGATTTCCTTCGTCTCATCCGGATTTGTACGGTACGGTGCGCGGTTCGGAAGCTGTGCACCGGGAATGAGGTCGATCTGGTGCTCAATGCCACGAAGTGGTGGGAGTCCCGGTGGCAAATCTTTTGGAAAGACATCAGCGTACTCCTGCAAAATGTTAGCAACCGCAGGGGGAATATCCAAAGATGGTGCATCATCAAGTGAAACGAGCACACTAGAGCATATAAGGGCATAGCATGGCAAAGGATCATCGCGTAACTCATCAAAATCAGCACGTGTGGCAAACAAAATATGCTCGTCGTAGAACTATGTGGAGTTCTAGGAAGGCTGCACTCAAATGAAGGATTAGCACAATCAAACAATAATGCAAAGTTGAAATATAGTGCCAAACACGTAACAAGAGTTGCTGGTAAGAAGGGAAATCGAAAGAACAGAGGCAAAGGTGGAGAGGGCGCACCTCTTTTGTTTTTTTTTCTATTTTTTTTTCACAGAGGGTGCCCCAAAATTGATAATATGAACACAGAGGATCTCAAATAGCAAATTGTGGCACACACACACACACACACTCTCTCTCTCTCTAGAGTAAGGCGGACCTCAGAAAAATGTACCAAGAAAGAGAGATACGGATATGAAAAGCTGGCACGGTATGCGTGGGGGGGTGCGGAGTTGTCCCGGAGTGTCGTGACCCGGGGGGTTCACGGCGCGCGCAAAGGGAGTTTCCACCGAAACAAAACCGGATCACCTTCCTTCTCCCTGTTGGATTCTGTTTTTTTTTTGCTTCTTACCTTTTTTTTTTGCACTTTCCTTTTTTTTGATTGCTTTCTATCTTTCTTTTTTTGACAGGGGAGGGGCGATCGGAGGGGTGGGATGGCGCGGCACGGTTGTCGCGAGGGAGGGGCGGTGGGCGCAGCATGGTAGGGTTGGCGAGCAGCGGAACGGCGGCGGCGGCGAAAACTAGGGTTAAAGGAAAAACGAGAAACAAGAGATTAAACACAAGTAGCTAGCAACAATTGAACGAGTAGGCACACAAATTCAACAAAGACACTTATTGAAAGAATGTGCGAGGCTAAACGGTTGCTGGGAAAAGGATCTAACCTGAAAAAAATTTCCTTTATGTTTTTGTGGACTGTAGGAAGGGAAAAACACTCGGTAAAACTCACTGATCAACCTGGAAAGCTGATACCACTTGATAGAGTCGGAGTGCCCGATCTTTCGGTGAGTGGAGATAAATTCGACTTGGTGGAAGGAGACCCTCACGATCCGACTACGACGAACGAACCCGAAGCGCCAATGCAATCGCTGAACCAACTTCCTTTGGTTACCAACCTTGCTGGCGCAAGATCAGCCTGATCACGAAGATCGATTCCTGTCCACAATCGAAGAACGAACAAGAAAGAGAGGCGAGCAATCTAAATATCACTCGAAGGTGGAGTTCTGAATCACACAAGGACAACGCGTATTTGCTCGTGTTCGAGAGTAGCTAAAGCTAGATGTAAAACAAAACTCAAGTCATAAACAAAAAGGACTCCGACTAAATAAAGGGGGCACAGCCCCTGGAGTCCGGAGGGGTCACGCGCGCCCAACCCTAGGCGCCCCACCTGGGCTGCCCTGTTGGGCCATCTTCTTATTCCGATGGGCCTTCGTTCCTTAACACCATGATGAAGTTGAATTCTCTCGCACGGGCCCGAGTGATTGGCCCAACTGGATGATCAACTGTAGGCGCCTGAGGTGGAGGAGCAACTGGAGGTGCCTGAGGTGCTGCTAGTGTAGATGTACTCGTGGTGTCCTCATCACACGGGCAGAATCTCCAAATGGGCAGTAGAACTCGGAGTGCTCTCCCTGGAATTCAGGCCACAAACCATGATCAAATCCCAAGCTCTAGTCGATTTCATAGCAGAGTGGAGGGAGAATCAATTACCAACACCAGCAGAACACCTAGAGCATTGGGTCATGTATTTTGATGGGTCACTCAAGCTCGAAGATGCTGGTGCAGGAGTACTCTTGATATCCCCCAAGGGTGAACAACTCAAATATGTTCTCCAGATATTCTGGGAGGTGTCTAATAATGAAGCTAAGTACGAAGTGCTACTACATGGGTTATGCCTAGCAGTCTCCCTAGGGATCAAGAGATTACTAGTCTACGGTGACTCATTAGTAGTCATCAACCAAGTTAATGATGAGTGGGACCGCAACAAAGAAAAAATGGACTAGTAATAATGCATCCTCTCGGGTACACTCGCAATAATGCAGAGAAAAAGGATGACTACTTCCATTGCGAGGCTATGAGTGGTAAACTACTACAGACTACTCATCAGCCGAACTCACAAGTAGCCCGCAGATACGGCTCCTGCCAAGTCAACAATAGACAAATGCTCAACAAAGTATTAAGGATCATCACGGATGCACTAGTCAGAAACTGCAATACAATATTTCAGTTCCTCCAAAAGATCATTGTTCAAAGGCACAAAGTTCAAGGGCAGTTACAACCGAAAGAAACCCATAAGACTATTGTAGGTTGATGAACTTGGCTACTTCCTTGGCTATAGGGTCCAATTGTTCCAAGTATTGCTGATAAGTCTCATCCGAGCAATCCGTAGCAACACCCTCCACCACTGAAGACAGGTCAGCCTTGGGATAGAATGACCTGAAGAATCTCAGCAATTGCTTGGACACCGACTTAGCCATGCCTTGTACTAGGCCATTAATCTTCGCCGGAGCATCCCTGACCCTCTCCAGCAGAGGACGAGGCTCTACTCCATCTTCAGGGGGCTCCACCATGTCAGCCAGAGGTCGTGCCGCATCAGACCACTCCTGGAGAAGTTCTTGTTACGCCTTGAGAGTAGTCATGGCCCCAAATAGGCCACCATCACCGTCTCGGCACATCTTGGACTCCTTCTCCAGATCGCACTCTTTTTTCTCCAACTAGCTTTTAAGCTCTTCATGCTCCTCCGTCAGCCTACAGAAGGCATTCTTCTAGTCAGTGATTGTGTTCTTCAACACAGTCTCTTCGCTTTTCCACTCTGCAAAACAACAACGAGCAGTTAGAGGACATATGACATACAACAGACAGCTCAAAGACTGCATGCACGAGTACTCACCCTCAACTTTATGGTGCAAGGACTTGTTGCGCGCAACAATATGGATCTTTTCACCTTCGAACTCCGGCCGCTCCACCTGGAATGACGCAACGGTGCTCTCATACTGCTCCAAAAACTGGGCAGTCCGTTGATGCTCCTTGCTAATTTCCTTCTCCAGAAGCTACTCCCGCAGAAGTTGGACATTTTGGTGAGACTTCTCAAACAGATCTTGAGTATAGAAAATCAGTATGGAAAACTAGTCACTCAAATCAAGCAAGAAGATTACAAGAGTTGAACTCACCTTAGTATAAACCACGATACACTGATTCATCTCCAAGATGGAGGATATGGCCTGCGGTTCCAACATGGGGCTCTCAAAAGCCTTGACTTCCCTCGTCGGTGATGGATGCTCTGCCGCTGAATCAGTCTTTGCGCCGGGCACCAAGTCAAGTTCCTGACTAAACCATAGCCCTACCTCCAACGACGTCCCTGCAGCCACCGCAATAGATCCAAGGGAGCTTGCGGCCTTGGGGGCTTCAGTACCCGTAGAGTTGAGAGGAACAACATCCAAGACGTCTGGCGCAGATGGGTCTTCAATTGATGCGGCCTCAGGTAGCGGTCCGGGGGCACTAGTCTGGGGAGCTGCCAATGCTACGTCCTGGAGAGAACTGATCACGTCCTGCAACAACTCAGCCGCCAAGGACATAGTGTTTGCCCCCACCTACGGCACTAAGTTTCCCTCCATTAATTCGATGACAGGCATGAGGGCTGGGTTCGTAGTTGAGTGGCTTTCATCATCAATTGTTGGGCCTGTGCCTGCCGCACCAAGGTCAACACTTGAAGATGACCTACACAGAACAAAGCATAAGAACCAGAGAGCAACTACTCGATACAAATTCAGTACTCAAACATAGTGCCAGGGTACTCACCTGGTGGACCGATGAGGCAACAGAGGAGCTTTCCTCACCAAGCGCATTGGCAAGATACTAGGAATTGGCATACTTGATGGGCTAGGCAGCAGAGCTTCAGGGTTGTCGCCAATACCCGCAGCAATTACTTGGGCAGCGGCAGCCACGCAATTGCCACTAGTGTCCATGCGTTCTCTGCCTCTAGAAATTTCAGACAGAGTAGCATCAAACACAGCCTCCAGCGTCTTAACTGCTTCACTCATGTCCGTCTCCGTTGATCCGGCTACACCGTTAGCAGTCACCGCTGCCTCCAAGGTCATGCATGGAGTAGTTGCCTCTGGAGCCATGGTCATATCACCGACGGCCGCATCCGCCGCAACAGTCCCATCGTCAGCAGCTATTTCTGCAACTTCACCGGCATTATTGGTAGCCATCTCCGCAGCACCAACAACCTCATCAGCAGCTGCCTCTACAGTCTCGACTACTTCACCAGTAACCTGCAAAAGAAAGAACTTAAAGATAAGTACTCAAAACTACACACAACAAGTACAAGAGTACTCGCACCTCAAGGCCTTGCCCTTCCGCAAAAGCTATTACCGGCAGGGTTGCATCATGAATGCGAAGATCGCGCCTAGCGCACCTCTTGGGCACAGCAGTTCGCTGCATCTTTGGTGGTGGCACCAGATCAGCATCTACGTCATCATCAGCACGACATCTCGATGCGACAAAAGACAACTTGTGTTGCTCCGAGGTGCGTGGCTGCAATACAAAGTCACCCTCATCGTCAGAATCAGAGCTGTCAATGGGATCGTTCTCCTCATCCTCCCCCTCCTCTTCCTCTTTTGAGGAAACCCTAGGCAATTACAGTGAATACACTAGCATTGCATTCTCTGCAACATCCGCACCGGGGGTAGGAGGAGGCTAATAATACATGAGTGCATCTGCCTGCACAAGAAGAAACAAGTCGGAAAACAACAGATCAAAATAATACCAGTACTCGAAGCACAACACTGATGAATACTTACTTCATTTGGTTTGTTCCGGCTGTCGAACTCTTCAACCGCTCCGGGTTCGCCCTCAAGTTCTTTGAACATCCGGCACAGTCGGGCTCCAACCTCTTCAGCAAAGATATCATCGGGCAACATCCATGAGGGATCGTCAAGCCCAGAGTACTCATATGGTGGAGTCTGCCGAAACTACAATGGCTACATCCATCTTTTCAGAAAGTTGGTAGCTACGACTACTCCTGTCAAACCCTGCTTCTTCACAAAGCAATCTTGGTCAATAGATCAGGTACTTGAATACTTTCAGCAGTTATTGGTTCATCAAGCCACCGGCTGCTGTACTTTGGATGATGTCCAGTAATCTTGGGCAGAGACGATATGTGATCTTCAATATGAAACCACTTCTCCTTCCAACTACCATGAGATTTCACCAGCTTATACTCCAAATACAAATCTGAGTACTACTCATGGATCTGAAAGCTGGTACCTCCAATAACCTACATATTCTCCTAACTAGACTGTGGCTTTAGGCAAAAAATCTTGTGGAAAAGATCGAAATGGGACAGAATCCCTAGAAACGATTCACACAAGTGAACAAAGATGGAGATATGCAAAATACTTTTGGGATTCAGATGGATGAGTTGCAATGAGTAGTACTCCAAGAGGCCTCGAAAGAAGTCAGAAGTCGGAATAGCAAACCCGCGCTCCACAAACCGAGCAAATATAACCGTCTCATTGGGGTGCACTTCAAACATCCAAGCATTGCCATAGGAGGACCTCCAACCCACGATTGCCTGCTCCTATAGTAGCTTGGCGTCCACCAGCTCTTGGATTTCCGCATCCTTCACGCTGGATCGTTTCTAGGCCATCGCCTGATTGGGCGGCGTGGTCTGATTGGTTTCCCAACACTTCGGCGCTGGCAGTCCTGGCTCCTTCCACTTCCTCAAAGTTCCCCTCTAGGAACCCTGCTTGGGTGCCTGCATGGCATCCTCCTTGGACCCCTTCTTTGGACCTTTGAGCTTCCTCCCCATCCTGATTATTGCCTTGGTCTTCCCGCGCATGCACTCAGAGGCTTCGAGGAGGCGTCGCAGGCGATGGATAACGTGGCGGCACTAGCGGTTTAAGATGAGATCGCGACGGCGCTGAGAGCTAGGGTTTTTTCAACCAAGACAATTGATAGATGCAAAATGGCAGCGTAAAGGGCAGGGGTATCTCTCCCCTAACTTTTATAACCACAGCGGAGTCTCCGGGGTAACGGCCCGATGTTTTCGCTAATCAGCGGAAATTACAGCCTTATCCACGCAAGACAGGTTTTTTCCAAACCAGTAGAAGCAGAAAGGTCACGGTAACAGATTGAAAGACCCTTATACCTCTCGAAACTAGTCGGATAATGGCTCGGGGGCTACGTATACTGTGCCAGTTGGATAAAAATTTCTTTTTCTTCAAAGATCGAGACGAAGATGGAACAAATGCAGATTGATCCTCAGCCAGATTCTTCGATTCAACCTAAGGCTCGGGGGCTACTCCATATGGAGTGCAATTTTCATCGCACCTCCATATAAAGGTTTCAAGATAGACTTCTCAGAAACAAAGTCAGATAAGGCTAAAGTACCTTCCAGCTGCATGACAATACTCAAGTACTCAAAAACTTGGCCACAACCAAAGTACTTAAAGAACACCAGAAACTAGTCGAGCAACTTGTGCAGAAGTACCTGAGGCTATTACATTTGACTACAAAGTACTTAGGGGCTTGTCGGGCATACATCCATGGGCCCACCAGAAGGTTTGTACAAATCCATACGAGGAGAAGTACGCCGAGACATATCAAGACATGGAGACTACGATACAGAGTGGCGTATTCTAAATGAACTACAAAGAGACTAGTCATAGACAAAGAAACTACTCTTCCAAGTTACAATAGAACTCTGTAGTCATATCGGACTAGTAATCTTGTAAAACAACTACCATGTAACCCTGCTCCCCTGGTATATAAGGGCAGACAGGGACCCCCTCCAAACAAGTTCAATCCAATACAAGCAAAACAACACATAGGACGTAGGGTATTACGTGATCTAGCGACCAGAACCTGTCTACATCGCGTGCCTACGTACACCATCGAGCTCCTGATTTTGGCAACACCCACCAACCAAAACTCTACCTTGGGTACTCCCTTGGTAGGTTGCCGGGTTAAAACACTGACACTCCCCCATGGAAAAGATGCACCATAGACTACTATATGGGAAGGCCCATAAGTTCGGGTATCCCTAAGGTGGTCTATACGAGTTAGGTTTTGCCTCTTCTACACTATTGCGCTGCCACTGTAGTCTTGTCCATTCTGTTGCGTCGAGCGCACCGGCGAGCGGGAGAGTAGGTCTCCGGAACCACTCATCCTTGTGATCCTGCACTGGGAGAGGGCGAATAAGTTTTTTTGGGAAGCCCTCCGCGCGACTGCTGAAGATCATCATCATGGCTCATCCTCCGTCCAAGTCAAGCACTACACCGTCATCTTCAGTGCCAGTTGCTATGATCCGTCTACAACACCGTTGTCATCCCATCAGCACCACTCGTCATCACGATTTCTCGATATGTGTGCCATGATTTGATCTAATTTTTAATCATGTTTACTAAGATCATGATTATGTTGTTCCTGTTGCCTAGTATGTTAGAGTTTTGCATGCTATGATTGTCTCTTGTCATGATTTATTTATTTTGCAAATTAATATAGCAATTGCCTAATTATCCAAGAATCTAAAAACCTTATAATAGGTAATCTATTGATTTTTTGATGGCTGGTTTTGCTGAGTCACTAAGGCCAGAAAAGTTTTCTGGTGTGAACTTTAAGACATGGCAATCAAAGGTCCGTCTGTGGCTTAATGTGGTGCACATTTGGGACACGAGAAAAGGCAAATCAGAAGGCAAACTGGCTGCTGAGCAGTAGTAGAAGTTCACGAATACCAATAATCTTTTCGTGGGATGTATTATCAGCGTGCTCTCTGACCGTCTGGTCAATGTCTATGTGGACTCAACAGATGCAAAGGAGTTGTGGGATGCTTTGGTTACAAAGTATGGTGCAACAGATCCATGCAGTGAAATGTACCTCATGGAGAACCTCCATGACTAAGGATGGTGGATAACCATTCTATAGTAGAGCAAGCGCATGAGGTGCAGTGCATTGTGAAGGACCATGAGCAGCTCAAGTGTGAATACCTGACAAGTTTGTGGCTGAATGCATTATTGCAAAATTGCCTTCCACGTTGAGGAATTTTGCCACAACTCTAAAACATTGGAGATAGGAGATATCAGTGGAAACCCTGATACCATCTCTTGATGTTGAGGAGAAGGCACGGATGAAAGATGCTACTGATAAAGGAGATCAAGGCCAGTTTAGCGCCAAAATGGTGCAAAAGTTCCCACGCAACAAGAATAAAGCGAAAAACAAGGTTGTTAAGACTACTACCTTCAAGAAGAAGATGATGAACAAAGTCAAGTTGTCTTGCTAAACCTACGGCGAGCTGGGACATTTCTCAAAGGATTGTCTAGATTGCGCAGATGCAAGGATAAAAGGGCTACTCATGGATCTGGATCCAAGGATTTCAACACGGTGACCATAGGCAACACTGAAGATGGGTATGGTAATTTATTACCCACTGTTCTTTCAGTTTTTTCAATATACCAGTTGGTGGCTTGATACGGGTGCCAATGTTCATGTGTGTGGTGACATATCTATGTTCTCTTCTTATCAGGTCGCTCATGATTGCTCTGTCCTAATGGGGAATGGGTCACATGCTTCTGTTCATGGTGCTGGCATAGTAGATTTGAAGTTTACTTTGGGAAAGATCGTGCAGCTAAGGAACGTGCAGCATGTCCCTACTATCAACAAGAATCTTGTGAGTGGCTCGGTCCTGTGCAAGGATGAGTTTAAGTAGTGTTACAGACCAATAAATTAGTCATGTTGAAACATGGACAATCTATTGGTAAAGGCAATGATTGCGGAGGCTTATTACGCTTTTCCCTTGTAGATTTTTGTAATAAGTCAGTGAACCATATTTGTGGAATTGTTAGTGACGATGTGAGTACTTGGCATTCATGTCTAAGTCATGTTAATTTTGATTTGATATCTTTGCTTTCCAGCATGTGTTTAATTCCAAACTTCACCATTGCCAAAGGTTCTAAGTGCATTACTATGTGCAATCGAAGCAACCTCGAAAGCGTCACAAGGAAGCTAAGGCTAGAAACTTGGCACTTGTAGAACTCATACATTCTAATCTTTGAGAGATGAATGGTGTATTGATAAAAGGTGGAAAGAGATACTTCACGACATTGATTGATGATGTGACTAGATTTTGCTATGTTTATTTGTTGCAAACTAAGGATGAAGTGTTAGACTAATTTAAAATCTATAAGGCAAAAGTTGAGAATCAACTAGAGAGAAAGATCAAGCGTCTAAGGTTAGATCATGGTGGTGAATATTTTCCTAAAATCTTTGATGAATTCTGTGAGGAACATGGTATTATTCATGAGAGGACGCCTCCCTATTCGCCCAAATCAAACGGGGTTGCTGAGAGGAAAAACCGCACGCTAACAGATCTGGTTAATGCCATGTTAGACACTGCTGGTTTATCTAAGGCATGGTGGGGGGAGGCTTTATTCACTTCATGTCATGTCCTGAATAGAGTTCCAAACAAGAATAAAGAGCAAACTCCATATGAGATGTGGTTTGGGAGAAAACCATCACTTTCTTATTTGCACACTTGGGGGTGCTTGGCGAAAGTCAACGTACCAATTTCTAAGAAGCACAAGTTGAGACCTAAGATGGTGGATTGTGTCTTTTTAGGATATGCTCAGAGGAGCACTGCCTATAGATTTTTAGTAGTTAAATCAGAGGTACCTAATATGCATGTTGATACTATTATGGAATCTTTTGATGCAATATTCTTTGAGAATATTTTTCCTACGAAAGATATGCATAGCACTTCTATATTTTCCTCTGAGATAATTCTTGAACCAATTGCATCTATTGAGTCTTCTGAACGATCTGATGAGCATGAGGAAGTCATTGAGAAGCATGACAGTGAGGCGCCTATAAGGAGTAAGAGACAAAGGATTGCAAAATCCTTTGGTGATGACTTCACTGTGTACCTTGTGGATGATACACCTACATCCATTGCTGAGGCATTTGCATCTCCAGATGCAGATGATTAGAAAGAAGCTGTCCATAATGAGATGGACTCGATTCTTTCCAATGGAACCTGGGAGCTCACTGAACGATCCTATGGCTGCAAACCAGTGAGTTGTAAATGGGTGTTTAAGAAGAAGCTTAGGCCTGATGGTACTATTGAGAAGTACAAGGTGCGGCTTATGGCTAAAGGCTACACACAAAAAGAAGGTGAAGATTTCTTTGATACCTACTCACCCGTCGCTAGATTGACCATAATTCGAGCACTACTTTCTTTAGCTACCTCATATGGTCTTATTGTCCATCAGATGGACGTAAAGATTTTCTAAATGGAGAGTTGGATGAGGAGATCTATATGGATCAGCCTGATGGATTTGTGGTGAAGGGTCAAGAAAGTAAGGTGCGTAAGTTATTGAAATCTTTGTATGGTCTCAAACAGGCACCTAAGCAATGGCATGAGAAGTTTGACAGAACTTTAACTTCTATAGACTTTGTCATAAACGAGGCTAATAGATGTATGTACTATCACCATGGTGGGGGCGAAGGAGTTATATTATGCTTGTATGTGGATGACATACTAACCTTTGGCACCAATAGTGATGTGATCAATGAGGTCAAGTGTTTTCTATCAAAGAGTTTTGATATGAAAGATCTAGGAGAAGTTGATGTTATTCTAAACATTAAGTTGATTAAGGATGAGAATGGGATTACTCTTTCGCATTCCCATTATGTGGACAAGATCTTGAGCCGCTTTGGCTACACAGACAGCAAGCCTTCTCCAACTCCTTATGATCCTAGTGTGATACTTCGAAAGAATAGGAAATTTACAAAAGATCAACTGAGATACTCTCAAATTATCGGTTCACTCATGTACTTAGCTAGCACAACAAGACCTGACACATATTTTGCCGTGAGCAAAATTGAGCAGGTTCATGTCAAACCCAGGTTCTGATCATTGGCATGCTCTTGGAAGGGTTATGCACTACTTGGTGGGTACTATGAGTTATGGGATTCACTATTCTAGGCACCCTGTTGTGCTTGAGGCATATAGTGACTTGAACTGGATTTCAGATGCTGATGAGTTTTATGCCACGAGTGGTTATGTGTTTACCCTTGGAGGTGGTGCAATATCATGGAGGTCTTGCAACCAAACCATTTTGACGAGGTCAACCATGGAGGCATAACTTATTGGTGCTAGCCATCCTTATGAACTGTGATAATCAAACTATAATAGTAAAAGTGAGCAGTACTAAGGATAATGCAAAGTTATCAAGACATGTCAAGAGACGACTGAAGTCTGTCAGGAAATTGAGAAACTCCAGAGTAATAAGTGTGACTTATATTCAAACAGATAAAAACCTGGCAGATCCCTTTACAAACGGGCTATCACGAAATGTGATAGAAACTGCATCGAGAGAGATGGGTATGAGATCCGTTTGAGTTGCCATAGTGGTAACTCAACCTATGTGATCGGAGATCCCATGAATTAGGATATGGGAAAAACAAGATTTTGGTTAACTAAGGAGATTAATTATTTAACCCTCTCTAAGTGAAGATGCAACACTCTGAAATGTTGTAAGGCATGTGTGCTATAAGGCAGGTTGGCTATATGCCTTAATGTGATTCTATTGGCTTTGGTAAGCGAAGATGCTGTCCTACAAAGCATTCTTGAAAGAACACACCTATATGAGTTCGGCTATTAAACATCACAGTCTATGAGACTTGGTTGATCTCTAGTAAGCTCATGAAAGAGACTAGGGAGTACGACATATATGCTCCACCCGCGGGGTAGGAGGCAGCACTACTAGGATCCATCGCTGTCATGACACCTATATTGGGTTGCAATATTACTATTTTGGTTGTAATATGGATCAATTGTATCTATGTATGGTCATTGACAGATGGTTGCATTTGGAATGGTGCAATAGGTTTTTGCATCCTTTTTGGATGTGGTGTTGCAATATGGTAGTTTTGCAATGCACATAAAAAAACTAATGCAACCGGGATATGGTTGCAAGCACGGATATTGTGACAAGCAGAATGGTTGCATAAGTTATTGTTGCAATGAAAGACGTGGCTGCAATATGATAGTATTGCCACTAATGAACTTATTGCAACATAGCTTTATTGTCACCCCATAGTTACATGGGAATATGGCCATATTGCCATGCAGTGTGCTCCATTGCATCAAATAAATATTGCAACGTAACAAATTTGGTGGCTAGAGTCACAATTGCAATGTTCATTTGCTAGTGGCAATAAAAGGTAATGCAACGAATCATTGTTGGTGGTAATAGATGGAAACTGCAACAAATCATTGCTGGTGGTAATAGATGGAAAATGCTTAGAGGATATCGCAACACAATCACGAGTCGTTGCTATTTTCTTAAAGGATATCGCAACACAATAAGAGTCGTCGCCATATGCTTAAAGGATATCGCAGCGGGGTTGTGTATCGTTGTAATAGCCACATGTAGCATCAGCTAATCGTTATGGCAATATGCGCAATGATTGTTGCAACACTGAATTCACACCAAATTAGAAACATTGATTCTCGCAATGATATTGATTCTTTAATGCAACAAAATTTTCAAAAAAACTGATGCAACAAATATATATATATATATATTATTAATGAAATAAATCCATCATTCACTCCCAGCATTCATGATACAATTGATGCAACAGAAAATTCAACATATGAAAGTAAAAACTCTTGTCCTCAAAGCCTTGCAGCTGCTACTTCTTTTCATCAAGAACACTTCCCATCTTCCCCATCATTGATTAGGACCTACAAATCAATAGAGCAAACATTATTAACTATCACTATCTTCGACACACTTACCATAAGGATATAAGAAAAAATATGGAAGCAGAAGGATGGAGGTAGCAGAGTCAACAATGAGTTCTATTAGTGTATCCATGCATTGCAAAATGATGAAACATATACGTTTGGTCAATGAATCTGCTTGCAGTTCAATTTCATGTACAAAACATTCGCGAGCAAGCTCAATTGGGAAAATATTAGGCCACATATTAGCTGCTCATATTAGTTGCTCAAGTTCAGAAGCTACACATGAATGTCATTGAGAGAATTACATACAAGTCGATTTATTGCTAAACTGTTGCAGTATTGGTTGGCTAGAATAGAATAAGCATACACATTTCATAAAAACATCCACAAGGAAGATACCAACAAAATTACTAGTAGGAACAGATGGCAGGATAAAACATGCAGGAGCATAGTTTATCATCCAGGCAAAATTTGTTTAGCATGCAAGCACCATATTGCAGTCTCATATGACTAGAATGTTTTCAACAAATTAGGAAATTAAAATATGACTTCATAAGTCTTTCAGTTCAGTGAAGACCAAAAGTATATAAGAAAATAGATGCCAGAATACTAGTATGCAAGTTAAAGTGCCAAATCATAAAGTGATCAACTTAAATCAACTACTTTGAAATAGAGAACATCTAGACCGCTAAGATACTTCTAAAATATTGATGTTCTAAATAAATGTACAAGCAAGCAAGACACAAAGTACTGAAATAAAAGGCACAGATCAATTGCCATAAAGAATTGGATGGAATATCATGGCTTGAAACCCACCAGAAAAATCATGCAAAATCTCTCCAAAGTGGGTAGTCTGAAATAAACAGATCTCTCGGTAGTTACATAGAACTTGCAACGCGTGTATAGATCAATGTTGAAAGACAGCTGCCCAGACCCCAATCCCACGTTCCTTTCTCCTCTGATGAGCACACACCACCAAATCAACAGAAAAATTTTCGGAAGTTGCAGAACAAAGAAATAGGCAAGACGCGCCTCGCCTCGAGCAGCCACCGGTCATCCAAAATGGTAGTGTATAGTCTCAAAACTTAGTAACAGTTGTGGAAAGGTAAGGCAGCACATACTGGACGCATCTCCAGAATTTAGGGACCAGCAAAGGGCACCTACACATCGAAAATCATGAAAGATCAGAGTCAAGACAGTGAGAGATAAGATCATGTCATATAATCACTATATGAAAGCTAACATGTATTGGCACCAGGTCATATTATCTCACAATTTATCAATTCTACCTCTACAAGTCTATCACAGCCATCCAAATCAAAGCATAAGCTATCAGTTTGCAAGATCAGAAACTCAAATCATGAACTAACATTCCAGTTCTGTAATTTTTCACATATCCTAGATGCAGACTTTGAAATTGCAATTGAACCATGCCTATTGTTGGCGAGAACTTTGTTTGGAGTACTACGCTACATGGAATAGAATCGAAACATGCAATCCACTTGACCTCGATCTGAAGGCTGAAGGATGAATTTAAGGTGGCTAACATACCAATATTTTTTGCATGTCCTTTACAGTGAGGCAAGGCCATCCTTTTATAGTGCCCAGGCAACTTTTTTACATGACTCATTTACCCATTCTCAACCACTACATTCCTGAAATATGCCTTACAAATTGGTCATAAAAGTGTCACATTTTCTTCATTACCCGACAGCCCCGTGATCTGCGCTCTCACATGGTCCCGCAAATCACGCTTCCTTGCCGTTCCCATTGTTGGGCAAACTAGCTTCGCATTCGAAGTTCGACGTGGCTTCGGATGCTTCGAAGGGTTTGACGAGCTGGATTCACATACAAAGTTCAATGTGGCTTTGAATACTTCTTCACCTCTGCTTCACTTCGCACATCGGTAGCTCATCCTCGAGCGTTCCCCTCTTGTCATCCTACACAGACATGACTCATTTGGAAAGATGAAGTCATTTTTATCAGAGAATGAGATAGAGGTTACGAAAATGGTGGGACATTCTTCCTTAGGTTTCACCCGAAGCTCGCGCGCTTTGGGACCTGCCCGAGGTAATAGGCATTGACCCGAAAGTGAAATAGGCTGCGACTCGCACGACCTCGAGGTTAAACATTATTTTGGGCTATCCCCAATAGTAGCCCCTCATGGGTGAGTCTAGACACCGACGACCAAACCTGCGAAACAAAGATCCACCAAAAAATGTCACCCTTGAGCGTCGGTTTGAGTAAAGCCAATGGTTAGCCTTTTCTTGCAAGGTGACACATTCCTATTGGTTGACGCTTTTTAGTCCGGCGCGGTTACTGGTGCTTTTTACCGCGGTTACAAATAGGGGGGTCGGGCTGCTTTCTTGTGTTACTATCACGGCTGTAAGCTGTTACAAGGTTACTCCATGCTCTAGTACATTGGCCATATGCGAGGCTTGCCGAGTGTTTTGTTGTGACGACACTGGCCTCATTGTCTTGGAAGGTAAACAAAGCTGCCTGGCTCCTAGAAAGATTTTGGGCTCAGCTGTCGGCTTTGTAGCTGGTTAAGGTTGCTGGTTTGCATTGTCAGGTGGCTCATATTAGGCACACCGTCCGACTCATGTCTGCAAAAGAGATTGTTAGTCAGGTCGGGTCTCACCACAAAGCTAAGAAAGCGGATTTGTCTGAGGATATTGACATTGAGGAGGTTTCGGAAGAAGGAGAGATTGGAAAGGCTAGTGCTGAGGCCTAAGGCTCTGGTTCTGGTGGTGAGGAATCATCTAGTAGTGGACTTTCCGAATTCAACTCCAAAGACAACGAAGGTGGTGAAGGTGATGGGGGCGAAGCTGAGAGGAGTGAAGGTGAGGAACTTAGGGGAGTTAAGCGGATGTGACTAAGCTGGTGCCTGGAAAAGAGGTGCTTGTTCCCACCATGTGTTTCGGGCGGTCTCTAGTCACAGAGAAGATGATAAAACTTTTCGAGAAGAAAAGATATTTTTCCGAAGGAGTTGGCATGGAGCCCGGCGATGAAGAGGTTCCTAAGCCAAAACATGGCGATGCTATCATTTTCAGGGATTTCTTCACTACTGGTCTCCGGTTCCCGTGCGATAGTACGCTTCCCTGAATACTAGACCATTTCCAAGCGAAGCTACAGCATCTTACCCTGAACTCCTTCGTTGCCCTGTCGAAGTTCTACTAGGTGCAATGGACGTTCGGTGGGATTATTCATGTTGATGGTTTTGCAAGGCTCTTTGAACTGCATGTTTAGAAGAAAAAAGTTGTTTTCAAGGGCAAGGCTGATATATATGAGAACCACTTTGGTTGCTGTACCTTTAATACTCGGAGAAAGAACCAGTGGGATGATGACTGGCTTTGTCACTAGTTTTATGTGATGGTTGAAATGGCTGGAACTTCTATAGATGGCCACCCAATTCATCCTTTCTATGCTCCATTGGGCCCTATGGACATTGCCACTACTCCTTCGTTCACGAGGTCTAAAGTAGTAAAGAAGTGCAAAGCCGCCTTTCTTGCAACTTCAGGCTCAATCTCAGAGCGAGACATTGTAGAGGAGTTTTTTGCATGCAATGTGTGGTCGCTATCTGAGGGCTGGGGACCATTTGATCTTGAGATGAAGCAAGTTCCATGGAAAAATAGCCCAATGCCCTATCCAGTTATTGACTTTGATATGCCATCGGAGTTGGTTGATGCTATTTATGTTGAAGAGGTTGAGAGGCATGCTATCAACATTATCGGTCTAGTTCAAAAGTTGAAGTGCAATTGCTGAATAGAATTGTGAAACACGAGGTTCGGTTGAACCGAATATTCGAGTCATTCAACATTGAAGTGCCGCCCCGTATGCATACTGTTGGCAAAAGGTCTCGTGGAGCCACCGATGGTGGTGCTGGGAAGAAAAGGAAGCATGAGAGCAGCCCAGCTCAGGTCACTGGCCAGTCTGCAATCATACGCAAAGCAGCTAAGGCAAAACTGAAAACCTCTAGCCTCGAGGCACAAAAGAAGAAAGAGAAAACCATGTCCGGCGCTTCTGGTGTTGCCAGGGCTTCGGCGGCCCTTACCGCCGCCATGGGCGCCAAACAGAGCTCCGCCAAAGCTGAGCCAAAACTTGTTATCCCAGTTTCAATACTGCCACCTCGTGCTACCTGTGCATCCAAAGCTAAAACTGCTGCAGCGGGGCAGAAAACTAAGCAGCCCGGGGCGAAGCCCCGATTTATTCATGCCGTCACTATTAGTGATGCAATTGACGTGGATGTGGAACCAAGCTCCACTCCTGCGTCTGCGCCCAAGGACACGACTAACTAGACTATTGTCACAGCAAGCTCCTCCGAGACAGCGTCTGCTTCATCGGGACCCGAACCTAGCACAGAGAAAGAGAGAATCTTGGTGGAGCTATCGTGTGCGAAGGAAAAGGTGATCGATGCTATTGCCAAGGACCTGAAGGACCCTTCTTCCGAAGCGGTAAAGGCAGGTAATGAGGTGGTCATTCGCTTGCCTAGGTTAAGGTTCTTTAGATGATGGTGCTTCATATGAATTTTTAATGGCATTGGAGGAAACCATTGGTACTCCTGGTGAAAAATATCGGGAAACTCATCTGAAGCTAAAGGTTAAACATTACCGTGCAGATGCTGAGCTGTCAACGAAGCTGAAAGGTTTTAACTAGGTTTTCAGGACCAATTTGAGAAAAGAGGTTATCACGGCCCACGCTCCGGGGGCAGGTGAAGATTACAACCCCTATCACTTGCCTTTGGTGTGGGGATCTAACCTGACTATGGAGAACCGTGGCACAGATACCGCTGGGGGGGCAAGCACTCAGTGTCCTTCTAAGGTTACCGCGGGGAAAGGTATCATGCTGGTTGTGATTCATGAGGGAAGCAAAGTGTTGGCTAGAAGCGAAGATGATGAGAAGTCGTTCAACTCTGGAGGTGAGCGTTCATGCTTTCTATTTTGCTTGTTTTCGAAGTCTTTGTAGTCTAAAACTTGAATGTATTTGATGGCAAAATTTTTAAAGTTGGTTAAGAGCTTGGGGGACGGAGACCTTGCGAGGTTAGGTGCTGACCTTGGGCAAAAGGTATGTTTGACAGTTTTGTCCTTTTTATGTCACCAATTTTAGCCTCGTTGCCTTTCTTACTGGCTGGGGGATGGTTTGTGCAGATTGCTATAGCAAGCTTCATTGCCAGAGAAAGGATGGAGGTCGAGGAAAAAAAAGTTCTTGCTTGGATGGAAAGGGTATCCACACTCGAGGCAAAGGTTGCAGATCTTGAGCAAGAGAACGCGACTTTGCATAGCTTGAAGGATGAAGTCAAGGAGATTAACTCTGGGTTGAAAAAGAACAATGATCTACTAATGAAGACATGTTAGAAGCTTGGAGAAAAGATGGAGAAGCTTGAAAATGAAAATGCGCAGCTCAAGGAAAATTTGGAAGGCAACACCAAGATTATTGATGAGCTCCGATCTGCTGCTGATAGAGACACCTAGACTATCGCGGAGCAAGCAAAATTTATTTAGGTTATGGCCCTGAGCTTGAGGAGAAGACCAAATTCATAAAGGAAGCTGAGGTTCTTCTGAAAGATAAATTTGCTGAGCTCTATAAAGAGTACAGGGCTGCTCTCTCGGTCTACGGTGCCGAGCCTGTTCCTTTTCCCGGCGACGAAGATGTTGTGAAGATCTTTGAGTGCATAAGAGAAGAATTCAAGGTTCTTCCCGAGGTTATGGCCTGTTTAAACGAATACTCCGTATCCTTTTGTTTTGATAGCATATTTCAGCTTCTTGAGAAAGAGGGGTGCGAACACTTTCTGACTTTCGCGTGCGACGGTTACCCTATTCCCACGACTGCGGAGCTTGCAGCTGCGGGAGTCTCCAAAAATGTGAACATCGCGATGTTGAGGATGTTCAAGCGCCTTTGGCTAGCCTCTGGTGAAGAACATGTTAAGAAACTTTCTAGGGATAGGTTGGCAGAAGGCTAGGCGAGGTGAGAGCGCGAGGAGAAAAAAGAGACTGAGGAAGGAAAACAATCTTAGAGCTTTTAGGACGAAACTTCAACATTTATGGGGCTTGACGTAACTCTGTGAAAAACTTGGTGAACCTTTGTGTACTAGCTGTAAACTATCCTGGTAGGGTTTATTATTATTATTATTATTATTATTATTACTATTATTATTATTATTATTATTATTATTATTTATCTGGTATTTCATTTGTTTTTGAGTTTCTCATTGCAGCTTTGCACTGAGGGGAGATTACTAGAGGGTGGTATCCATAGCTTCGGAGCTAAGCCGGTTGCGGGTCACCTACAAGTTTTTGTTTTAGGTGAAACTCCATGAATGCTGCGACCGTGAGTTGTTGTCTTGAGGTTCGTTGATCCATGGTGAGCAATAGCTCGGGTAGCACGACAATCTTGCACTGCCGTAAACTTAGATGGTTCTTTGGGGTGTATAACCTAAACACGAACTTGGGTGGGCTGAAGCAAAACATAAAGTTTTGAACAAAGCTAGCTCTCTCGGTCAGTTGTGCCAGGCCAGCTCTAGCTTAAAGAGATAAGTGGACAGAAACTTGGCTACGAGTTTTGTTGACTTAGGAAGATGAAAGTTCAATTGATATCGCAACTTTCAGTTGTTTCAACCATGATACTGAGCAAGCCGGGATTGTTTTAAGCAGTTGGGAACAATTTTTCAATCGGGCAGTGAGGTTTTTGCCTGAAGTTTCTTCTCTTGGTTGGCGTTCTGAAATTGGGAAGACGTCATCCTTGCTTAACCTCATCTTGTGAATCGAGGGACCCGCAACAGCTGTTTTGAAATGTTGTGTTTTTGAATAAACTACAGGTAGGACTTAGCATGTGAAAAAAAATGTCACCCCCCTTTGCACTCGTGCTTGAGCGAGTTTGGCCGAGGCTGTCCTATGGTGAGGGTGACTTTCCGCATTCTTTCTGAGAAAACATCATAGTGAAAGGAGACACTTTCAGTCACTGCGCTTTGTTCGGAGCTTGTAGGAATTTGAGTGAAACAATGTGTATTTGAGAGGCGTCAAAAGGGAAGATTGGAGAGCATTATTAGTAGCTTGATGTGATGGGACTAGCTTAGGGTTGAAGATGGAGTCTGAACGAAGGTACTTAATAGGGGAGATATGCTCTAATGAGCTTATTCGGGGCCATAGACATTAGGCCTAAATAAAGGTGTTGCCACTGATTTGCACGAGTGTGCGAGGCTAGATAACTTATTTGCACGGAGCTCTCTTAAATAGAGGCTCAAATTTGTTTGTCTGCATGAGGCTAAATAACTTGGTTTTGTACCCAAGCCTTTTTGTTGAGCGCACATTCTTGCTCGCAACTTGTTGTTGCACTGAATCAGAGATTAGAGGGGAAATTCAATTTCTTTAAATGATGATAACTTTACATGGATCTGCCTCATTAAGAACCTTGCCTCCAGAATGGAGCCCCTCTAGCAAGGAAAAGAGTACAATCCAGACTCGATAAAAACTGAAAGGTTGCTTAAAAAGTAAAGTCTTTTACCTTCGGCGCTGTTTATAGTTCCACGGCCTGAAGGAAAAGTGAGTGAAGCTTTACGAGTAATACTTGCGGAGACTGTCGATGTTCTAGGGATGCGGTAGCTCTATGCCGAGCTGGTCCGCTAAGTGGAATGATCCCGACCTGTTACTCTTTGTGACAATGTATGGCCCTTCCCAAGACTCTTGGAGTTTTCCTAGGTTTTCCCAGTTCTTCTTCCTTTTTATGACAAGGTCACCAACTTTGATGTCCCTCTAGACGACCTTTTTGTCCCTCCATCTTCTAGTTTCTTTTTGATATTTGTCAATGTTGTCCGGAACTTGCAGTATTTCGAGCTCGATCATGTCTTTCTCAATTTTGATTGCATCTTGTATGTCTTCGAAGCATAACACTCTTAGGCTGCCATTTTTTATTTCCTCCGGTGTCACAGCTTCAGAGCCAAATAGTAGTCTGAAAGGTGTAAAACCCGTCGCCCAAGACTCTGTGGTGTTGTGTGACCAAACTACCTTAATTCATCAACCCATTTGCCTTTTTTCTGATCGAAGAGGCACTTCTTGATTGCCGAAAAAATGAGACCTTTGGCTCTTTCTACTGCTCCATTTGATTAAGGGTGGTAAACTGAAGCAAACTTCACCTTTGTTTTGAGGTTGGCACAAAATTCCCTGAAATCTTGGCAATCGAACTGCTTTCCGTTGTCCACAGTTAACTCCCTGGGTACTCCGAACTTGCAAATGATGTTCTGCTAGAAGAATCTTTGAACTGTTGCCGAGGTTATTGTTGCCAGAGGCTTGGCTTTGATCCATTTAGTGAAGTAGTCCACCGCTACTACCGCATACTTACAATTGCCTTAAGCTGTTGGGAGAGGACCGACGAGGTCTATTCCCCATCTTTGGAGAGGCCATGTCGGTGGGATTAGTTGTATTGGGAGAGATGGAGCATGGCCTTTGTTCGCCATTTTTTGGCAAGCTTGGCAACCTCGAACAAGTTCTTGTGCATTCTGGTCAACTGTGGGCCAGTAAAATCCTTGCCTCAGGGCCTTGCTTACGAGCGCTCTGGATCTAATGTGCGATCCACAGAAGCCCTTGTGAATTTCGGTTAACATCTCC
This sequence comes from Setaria italica, assembly GCF_000263155.2. Classification (NCBI taxonomy): domain Eukaryota; kingdom Viridiplantae; phylum Streptophyta; class Magnoliopsida; order Poales; family Poaceae; genus Setaria; species Setaria italica. The sequence continues at coordinate 19,890,510 of NC_028454.1, forward strand.
TTCCCGCTTTCTGTGTCGATGTAGCGAAGCCAGGGCATTGAGATCCCTACCTTGAACAAGTTGCCCTCTATAATCGTGTATCCTTTAGCCTTCTGCTTTAGCCTAGCCAGCTCAACCTCATCGTGAGGCTCGAAGTACCCTTTTATGTAAGCCATGATTTGGGCCCTCCAATCGAAGCTCTGTATTGCACTTACAACTTTCAGAGCTGGCTCTTTTGTTGATGGTGTGTTGATGACTTCGTAGAAGACATTTGGTGGAATTGACTCATTCTGAGCTGCTGCTTTGGCTAGTTTTTCTGCCTCATCATTTGCTGATCTTGGGATGTCTTGCACTGTAAAGCCTCTGAAATACTTCTCCATTGCTTTGATTGCAGCAAGGTAATTTACCAACTCCGGCTCCCTGGCCACGCTTTCCTTTTCTATGTGCTCCTTGATCACTTTGGAGTCTGTTTTTATTACGAAAACTTGTTGCCCTAGAGCTTTCATTTTTCTCAGCCCTAGCAGAAGTGCTTCGTACTCTACAGTGTTGTTGGTAGACTTTACATCACATGGGAACTGTAGCCTTACGGTGTATCGTATGGTGACACCGCTAGGCAAGGTTATAATAGCTGACACCCTGGCTCCTTTGTTACACCAGGCACCGTCACAGGAAATGACCCATGGGGTCTCAATTTCATCTTGACTCATGCAAGGGGAGGTCCAGTCGACAACGAAGTCAGCTAGAACTTGTGATTTTATAGCACCTCTTCTTTCAAAGTCCACTACGAACTCTGACAGCTCTAATGCCCATTTAGTGATTCTGCCCGATGCTTCTCTATTTGAGAAAAGGTCATGAAGTGGTTGGTTCATGACAGCTATGATTCTGTGACCCTCGAAGTAATGTCGCAGCTTGCGCGCTGCCATGATTACTACGTAAGCAATCTTCTTGAGTTCCGAATAAAACAGCTTCGAGCCAGACAATGCTTCTGATGCGAAGTAGACCAGAATTTGCTTGAGCTTGCCATGCATCTCTTTTTCTTGAATTAGGGCGGCACTGACCGTCGTGCTTGAGGCCGAAACATAGAGTAGTAATGGCGATTTTGGCTCATGAGGGCACAACTTTGTTGTTGCTTGAAGGTAGTCTCTGAGCTCTTGAAATGTCTTGCTCTGCTCTTCCCCCCATTCAAAATTTTGGAGCTTCGCAGAACCTTGAAGAATGGTAAACTTCATTCTGCTGCATGAGGGATAAACCTATTAAGCACTGTGACTCTTCCTGTCAGTCATTGTACATCCTTCACAGAGGTTGGCTCCTTCATATCCACTAGTGCTTGGATTTTATCAGGGTTAGCTTGGATGCCTTTAGTTGTGACAAGGCAACCCAAGACTTTGCCTTGCTGTACACCGAACACACACTTTTCTGGGTTTAGTTTCAAATTCGCTGCGCTTAGATTGGCGAAGGTTTATGCGAGGTCACGTATGTGATCAGCCCTCCTATCACTCTTGACGACTATGTCATTGACGTAGGCTAGTATGTTTCTGCAAAGCTGACTTGCTAGAACGATGGCAGTCATTCTTGAGAAGGTTTGACCTGCATTTTTTAGCCCCTTTGGCATTTTGATGAAGCAAAAAGTTCCAAATGGTGTCACGAAACTTGTCTTCCCCTCATCCTCCTTCTTTATCCTGATTTGGTGATAACTCGAGAATAGATCTAGTAATGAAAGCATTTCGCTGTTAATGGCATCATCCACCACTTTATCTATCCTCTCCAAAGGGTAGTCATCTTTTGCGCACACCTTGTTCAGATCGGTGAAGTCTATGCACATTCGCCATTTTCCATTTTTCTTTTGTACCAGAACAGTATTAGCCAACCATTCTGGGTAAACAATGGGCCTGATGATGTTAGCTTCGAGTAATCGGTCTACTTCGGCCTTCACCACTTGGGCTTTTTCATTGGACATTTTTCTTAGCTTTTGTTTCTTTAGCTTCGCACCAGGTCTAATGTCGAGGCTGTGTTCAATTACCTCTCTATCCATGCCCTTAAGGTCACTGGCAGACCAAGCAAAGACATCCTTATTCCTGTTCAGGAACTCGATCAATTGCTTTTCCTCTTCTGGCTCGAGGTTAGCTCCTATTGTAACATATCTGCTCTCGACGTAACCATCTAGCAGGACCTTTTTAGTCTCACCATCTGCGCTGATCTTTACTTTTTCTTTGTCTCTTTTGGGCTCGACATAAGGATTTTGCTTCTATTTTTCTTCAACTTCTGTGGATGCGAGGTGGTGGACATTCTTTTGGCCCGAAGTCACACCTTTCTCTATGTTCCTTGCTATTTGCTGGTCACCATATACTGTGATGATGCATAAGACCTGGTTACATTAGGTTTACTGGTTTCAGAAAAACCTGGAGAACTATAAGAGCTGAACCACCTTGGCTTGATGGTGCTTAATGTCTGGATGAGAAAAACGCTTGACTGCAGACCTTATTGCCCTCGAGTACTGTCCTACCTGTGTGTGAGAGACAGAGATCCCTCCACTCTGATATTTGTAGGAGCTTAGAAATGCAGTCCTGCCTGTGCTTAGCAAATCTATAGTGTAGTAGTTTTAGACTTTGGAAGATAGATGCATTCTTTGATCTTCTCTATGTAATTCTATTTTGCTAACTCTTTTCAATGATTTGTGGATTCATTCTTTGATCTTATCTATGTAATTCTATTTTGCTAACTCTTTTGAATGGGTTGTGGACCATATTGTCCTTCGATGCTTTATGGGCTGTAATATGCTTCAAGCTTCAATGCTTGTAATTTGTGTTGATGGGCAGGAAGAACCAGGATGGTTCAGGCCCGCAAAAGAATTCAGCCTTAATCTAACAAAATTAGTGGGCGAAAAAAGTAAAAAATATGAAATAATTTTAAAGAAACATATAGAAATTAATCTATATTACTTGGGTAAAATGGAATAAAAATGATTGTTTTGCTCAAAAATGAATTAAATAGAAGAAAAAAATTGAAACAACTTTAAGGTTTGAACTCAGGTCCTTGTTTTTGAGAACCAAACGTTAACCATTGAGCTATGTTCAAACTTACACAGGTAAATATATTTTTACCAAAAGAAGTGTGGCGGATCCACTTCGGATTTTGCTTGATTAAACATGATTAAGCTGCCTGATATGCGACACTCATGCCTTAACCAAGTAAACACGAAGTGCCATCGGATTTCACCCGATTTAACCACTTTGAACAGGACCGAATAGCAAACCCACACGAAGGTGAGCGGTTCCAGAGAATACAGCAAGTCCACTAAGTTAAGCAATTTAACCATCTAGTTTTGTTATAAAACGTCATCAGAGTTTACAAGGTTTGAAAGAAAACCACCGAAGATCAAACAACAAGCGAAAGCTACTTCGTCGGGGTCGGACATCCCTGGTGAGGCCAACCGGGACGTCAATGATCCCTCTCCTCGCCATCAGAGGAGGGATCCCACTCGACCGTCCAACCTGGAGTTGGGGCGGCCAAGTGCCAGCAGAAGGGGGCTCAGAAGCAGCAACTTCACCTGAAAAGAAAGAGCCACAACAAGGCTGAGCTACTAAGCTCAACAAGACTTAACCGACAGGGAGCGCGCTAAACTACCTCTTCTAGACATGCAAGGCTTTTTGGCTGAGGGGTTTGTTTGCCCAAAAGCGCTAGATGTATCCCTACTTTCAAGTTTTAGCTCCGGTTCTAAGTTCATTATCCGGTCTAAGTTTGCAACCTATTCTAAGCAAACATAGAACCAACCAAAAGGTATATACATCATCAACTAAACAATGTCATCATCAGATTCCTTATTTACTTAGGGTGACATAGCGATCAAGCAGTCTCAAACTGTGAGAGGCAGACGAATTGATTCGAGTTTCTTAACCATGCATGGCGAACCTAATCTCACGACATCCGCGCACCACAAGGGCCGCTTCCTGTGTCGGCCGTCAGGCGAAAGATAAGTCCGAGTTACGCCCCAGAAGACTCACCTTGTG
>NC_028454.1:19904495-19910730 GCF_000263155.2 Setaria italica
TTGTACTATCGAGCGAATTGCCTTGTATGCCCATCAACTAATTAGAAAAGTTGCTAGAAATGTAAAACTCTACAACTTTTCGTTTGATAAAAACTTAAGTTTCTATACAAAATTTCAAGTTTTGAATTTAACCCAAAATTGAGCTTTCAAGGGAAATTTGACTGTTCACTTGCTGGATTAGTGTCTAAGCCCCCTAATCAAGCGTAACCAAGTATAATTTCCTAGAGCACTTAGAGTTTTTGAAGTAATTTTGAATTGCTACTGATTTTCATTCTAGGTTGTGAACCTCTTCGCCTCCAAACCATTCAAAGTGCTAATTAGAAAAGTTGCTAGAAATGTAAAACTCTACAACTTTTCGTTTGATAAAAACTTAAGTTTCTATACAAAATTTCAAGTTTTGAATTTAACCCAAAATTGAGCTTTCAAGGGAAATTTGACTGTTCACTTGCTGGATTAGTGTCTAAGCCCCCTAATCAAGTGTAACCAAGTATAATTTGCTAGAGCACTTAGAGTTTTTGAAGTAATTTTGAATTGCTACTGATTTTCATTCTAGCTTGTGAACCTCTTCCCCTCCAAACCATTCAAAGTGCTAATTAGAAAAGTTGCTAGAAATGTAAAACTCTACAACTTTTCGTTTGATAAAAACTTAAGTTTCTATACAAAATTTCAAGTTTTGAATTTAACCCAAAATTGAGCTTTCAAGGGAAATTTGACTGTTCACTTGCTGGATTAGTGTCTAAGCCCCCTAATCAAGTGTAACCAAGTATAATTTGCTAGAGCACTTAGAGTTTTTGAAGTGATTTTGAATTGCTACTGATTTTGATTCTAGCTTTTTGACCTCTTCCTCTCCAAACCAATAAAAGTGCTAATAAGAAAAGTTGCTAGAAATGTAAAACTCTACAACTTTTCGTTTGACAAAAACTTAAGTTTCTATACAAAATTCCTAGTTTCAAATTTAACCCAAAATTGAGCTTTCAAGGGAAAATTTGACTTTTCCCTTTCTGGATTAGTGTCTAAGCCTCCTAATCAAGCGTAAGCAAGTATAATTTGCTAGAGCACTTAGAGTTTTTGAAGTGATTTTGAATTGCTACTGATTTTGATTTTAGCTTTTGGACCTCTTCCTCTCCAAACCATTCAAAGTGCTAATAACAAAAGTTGCTAGAAATGTCAAACTCTACAACTTGTCGTTTGACAAAAACTTAAGTTTCTATACAAAATTTCAAGTTTTGAATTTAACCCAAAATTGAGCTTTCAAGGGCAAATTTGACTTTTCACTTGCTGGATTAGTGTCTAAGCCTCCTAATCAAGCGTAACCAAGTATAATTTCCTAGAGCACATAGAGTTTTTGAAGTAATTTTGAATTGCTACTGATTTTGATTCTAGCTTGTGAACCTCTTCCTCTCCAAACCATTCAAAGTGCTAATTAGAAAAGTTGCTAGAAATGTAAAACTCTACAACTTGTCGTTTGACAAAAACTTAAGTTTCTATACAAAATTCCAAGTTTTGAATTGAACCCAAAATTGAGCTTTCAAGGGCAAATTTGACTTTTCACTTGCTGGATTAGTGTCTAAGCCTCCTAATCAAGCGTAACCAAGTATAATTTGCTAGAGCACTTAGAGTTCTTGAAGTGATTTTGAATTGCTACTGATTTTGATTCTAACTTTTGGACCTCTTCCTCTCCAAACCATTCAAGGTGCTAATAACAAAAGTTGCTAGAAATGTCAAACTCTACAACCTTTCGTTTGACAGAATCTTAAGTTTCTATACGAAATTTCATGTTTCGAATTTAACCCAAAATTGAGCTTTCAAGGGCAAATTTGACTTTTTACTTGCTGGATTAGTGTCTAAGGCTCCTAATCAAGCGTAACCAAGTATAATTTCCTAGAGCACTTAGAGTTTTTGAAGTAATTTTGAATTGCTACTGATTTTCATTCTAGCTTGTGAACCTCTTCGCCTCCAAACCATTCAAAGTGCTAATTAGAAAAGTTGCTAGAAATGTAAAACTCTACAACTTTTCGTTTGATAAAAACTTAAGTTTCTATACAAAATTTCAAGTTTTGAATTTAACCCAAAATTGAGCTTTCAAGGGAAATTTGACTGTTCACTTGCTGGATTAGTGTCTAAGCCCCCTAATCAAGTGTAACCAAGTATAATTTGCTAGAGCACTTAGAGTTTTTGAAGTGATTTTGAATTGCTACTGATTTTGATTCTAGCTTTTTGACCTCTTCCTCTCCAAACCATTCAAAGTGCTAATAAGAAAAGTTGCTAGAAATGTCAAACTCTACAACTTGTCGTTTGACAAAAACTTAAGTTTCTATACAAAATTCCAAGTTTCAAATTTAACCCAAAATTGAGCTTTCAAGGGAAAATTTGACTTTTCCCTTTCTGGATTAGTGTCTAAGCCTCCTAATCAAGCGTAAGCAAGTATAATTTGCTAGAGCACTTAGAGTTTTTGAAGTGATTTTGAATTGCTACTGATTTTGATTCTAGCTTGTGAACCTCTTCCTCTCCAAACCATTCAAAGTGCTAATAACAAAAGTTGCTAGAAATGTCAAACTCTACAACTTGTCGTTTGATAAAAACTTAAGTTTCTATACAAAATTCCAAGTTTTGAATTTAACCCAAAATTGAGCTTTCAAGGGCAAATTTGACTTTTCACTTGCTGGATTAGTGTCTAAGCCTCCTAATCAAGCGTAACCAAGTATAATTGCTAGAGCACATAGAGTTTTTGAAGTAATTTTGAATTGCTACTGATTTTGATTCTAGCTTGTGAACCTCTTCCTCTCCAAACCATTCAAAGTGCTAATTAGAAAAGTTGCTAGAAATGTAAAACTCTACAACTTGTCGTTTGACAAAAACTTAAGTTTCTATACAAAATTCCAAGTTTTGAATTGAACCCAAAATTGAGCTTTCAAGGGCAAATTTGACTTTTCACTTGCTGGAGTAGTGTCTAAGCCTCCTAATCAAGCGTAACCAAGTATAATTTGCTAGAGCACTTAGAGTTCTTGAAGTGATTTTGAATTGCTACTGATTTTGATTCTAACTTTTGGACCTCTTCCTCTCCAAACAATTCAAAGTGCTAATAACAAAAGTTGCTAGAAATGTCAAACTCTACAACCTTTCGTTTGACAGAATCTTAAGTTTCTATACGAAATTTCATGTTTCGAATTTAACCCAAAATTGAGCTTTCAAGGGCAAATTTGACTTTTTACTTGCTGGATTAGTGTCTAAGGCTCCTAATCAAGCGTAACCAAGTATAATTTCCTAGAGCACTTAGAGTTTTTGAAGTAATTTTGAATTGCTACTGATTTTCATTCTAGCTTGTGAACCTCTTCCCCTCCAAACCATTCAAAGTGCTAATTAGAAAAGTTGCTAGAAATGTAAAACTCTACAACTTTTCGTTTGATAAAAACTTAAGTTTCTATACAAAATTTCAAGTTTTGAATTTAACCCAAAATTGAGCTTTCAAGGGAAATTTGACTGTTCACTTGCTGGATTAGTGTCTAAGCCCCCTAATCAAGTGTAACCAAGTATAATTTGCTAGAGCACTTAGAGTTTTTGAAGTGATTTTGAATTGCTACTGATTTTGATTCTAGCTTTTTGACCTCTTCCTCTCCAAACCAATAAAAGTGCTAATAAGAAAAGTTGCTAGAAATGTAAAACTCTACAACTTTTCGTTTGACAAAAACTTAAGTTTCTATACAAAATTCCTAGTTTCAAATTTAACCCAAAATTGAGCTTTCAAGGGAAAATTTGACTTTTCCCTTTCTGGATTAGTGTCTAAGCCTCCTAATCAAGCGTAAGCAAGTATAATTTGCTAGAGCACTTAGAGTTTTTGAAGTGATTTTGAATTGCTACTGATTTTGATTTTAGCTTTTGGACCTCTTCCTCTCCAAACCATTCAAAGTGCTAATAACAAAAGTTGCTAGAAATGTCAAACTCTACAACTTGTCGTTTGACAAAAACTTAAGTTTCTATACAAAATTTCAAGTTTTGAATTTAACCCAAAATTGAGCTTTCAAGGGCAAATTTGACTTTTCACTTGCTGGATTAGTGTCTAAGCCTCCTAATCAAGCGTAAGCAAGTATAATTTGCTAGAGCACTTAGAGTTTTTGAAGTAATTTTGAATTGCTACTGATTTTGATTCTAGCTTGTGAACCTCTTCCTCTCCAAACCATTCAAAGTGCTACTAGGAAAAGTTGCTAGAAATGTAAAACTCTACAACTTTTCGTTTGACAAAAACTTAAGTTTCTATACAAAATTTCATGTTTCAAATTTAACGCAAAATTGAGTTGTTATGGGCAAATTTGACTTTTCACTTGCTGGAGTAGTGTCTAAGCCTCCTAATCAAGCGTAACCAAGTATAATTTGCTAGAGCACTTAGAGTGTTTGAAGTGATTTTGAATTGCTACTGATTTTGATTCTAGCTTTTGAACCTCTTCCTCTCCAAACCATCCAAAGTCCTAATTAGAAAAGTTGCTAGAAATGTAAAACTCTACAACTTTTTGTTTGACAAAAACTTAAGTTTCTATACAAAATTCCAAGTTTCGAATTTAACCCAAAATTGAGCTTTCAAGGGCAAATTTGACTTTTCACTTGTTGGATTAGTGTCTAAGCCTCCTAATCAAGCGTAACCAAGTATAATTTGCTAGAGCACTTAGAGTTTTGAGTGATGTTGAATTGCTACTGATTTTGGATTCTAGCTTTTGGACCTCTTCCTCTCGAAACCATTCAAAGTGCTAATAAGAAAAGTTGCTAGAAATGTAAAACTCTACAAATTTTCGTTTGACAAAAACTTAAGTTTCTATACAAAATTCCAAGTTTCGAATTTAACCCAAAATTGAGCTTTCAAGGGCAAATTTGACTTTTCACTTGTTGGATTAGTGTCTAAGCCTCCTAATCAAGCGTAACCAAGTATAATTTGCTAGAGCACTTAGAGTTTTTGAAGTGATTTTGAATTGCTACTGATTTTGATTCTAGCTTTTGGACCTCTTCCTCTCGAAACCAATAAAAGTGCTAATAAGAAAAGTTGCTAGAGGTGTAAAACTCTACAACTTTTCGTTTGACAAAAACTTAAGTTTCTATACAAAATTCCAAGTTTCAAATTTAACCCAAAATTGAGCTTTCAAGGGAAAATTTGACTTTTCCCTTGCTGGATTAGTGTCTAAGCCTGCTAATCAAGCGTAACCAAGTATAATTTGCTAGAAGACTTAGAGTTTTTGAAGTGATTTTGAATTGCTACTGATTTTGATTCTAGCTTTTGGACCTCTTCCTCTCCAAACCATTCAAAGTGCTAATAACAAAAGTTGCTAGAAATGTCAAACTCTACAACTTTTAGTTTGACAAAAATCTTAAGTTTCTATACAAAATTTCAAGTTTCGAATTTAACGCAAAATTGAGTTGGTATGGGCAAATTTGACTTTTCACTTGCTGGATTAGTGTCTAAGCCTCCTAATCAAGCGTAATCAAGTATAATTTGCTAGGAGCACTTAGAGTGTTTGAAGTGATTTTGAATTGCTATTGATTTTGATTCTAGCTTTTGAACCTCTTCCTCTCCAAACCATCCAAAGTCCTAATTAGAAAAGTTGCTAGAAATGTAAAACTCTACAACTTTTCGTTTGACAAAAACTTAAGTTTCTATACAAAATTTCAAGTTTTGAATTTAACCCAAAATTGAGCTTTCAAGGACAAATTTGACTTTTCACTTGCTGGATTAGTGTCTAAGCCTCCTAATCAAGCGTAACCAAGTATAATTTGCTAGAGCACTTAGAGTTTTTGAAGTGATTTTGAATTGCTACTGATTTTGATTCTAGCTTTTGGACCTCTTCCTCTCAAAACCATTCAAAGTGCTAATAACAAAAGTTGCTAGAAATGTCAAACTCTACAACTTTTAGTTTGACAAAATCTTAAGTTTCTATACAAAATTTCATGTTTCGAATTTAACGCAAAATTGAGTTGTTGTGGGGAAATTTGACTTTTCACTTGCTGGATTAGTGTCTAAGCCTCCTAATCAAGCGTAACCAAGTATAATTTGCTAGAGCACTTAGAGGTTTTGAAGTAATTTTGAATTGCCACTGATTTTGATTCTAGCTTGTGAACCTCTTCCCCTCCAAACCATTCAAAGTGCTAATTAGAAAAGTTGCTGGAAATGTAAACTCTACACTTTTCGTTTGACAAAACTTAAGTTCTATACAAATTTCAAGTTTGAATTTAACCCAAAATTGAGCTTTCAAGG
>NC_028454.1:19910834-19911767 GCF_000263155.2 Setaria italica
TTGCTACTGATTTTGATTCTAGCTTTTGGACCTCTTCCTCTCCAAACCATTCAAAGTGCTAATAACAAAAGTTGCTAGAAATGTCAAACTCTACAACTTTTAGTTTGACAAAATCTTAAGTTTCTATACAAAATTTCATGTTTCGAATTTAACGCAAAATTGAGTTGTTATGGGCAAATTTGACTTTTCACTTGCTGGATTAGTGTCTAAGCCTCCTAATCAAGCGTAACCAAGTATAATTTGCTAGAGCACGTAGAGTGTTTGAAGTGATTTTGAATTGCTACTGATTTTGATTCTAGCTTTTGAACCTCTTCCTCTCCAAACCATCCAAAGTCCTAATTAGAAAAGTTGCTAGAAATGTGAAACTCTACAACTTTTCGTTTGACAAAAACTTAAGTTTCTATAAAAAATTTCAAGTTTTGAATTTAACCCAAACTTGAGCTTTCAAGGACAAATTTGACTTTTCACTTGCTGGATTAGTGTCTAAGCCTCCTAATCAAGCGTAACCAAGTATAATTTGCTAGAGCACTTAGAGTTTTTGAAGTGATTTTGAATTGCTACTGATTTTGATTCTAGCTTTTGGACCTCTTCCTCTCCAAACCATTCAAAGTGCTAATAAGAAAAGTTGCTAGAAATGTAAAACTCTACAAATTTTCGTTTGACAAAAACTTAAGTTTCTATACAAAATTCCAAGTTTCGAATTTAACCCAAAATTGAGCTTTCAAGGGCAAATTTGACTTTTCACTTGTTGGATTAGTGTCTAAGCCTCCTAATCAAGCGTAACCAAGTATAATTTGCTAGAGCACTTAGAGTTTTTGAAGTGATTTTGAATTGCTACTGATTTTGATTCTAGCTTTTGGACCTCTTCCTCTCGAAACCAATAAAAGTGCTAATAAGAAAAGTTGCTAGAAATGTAAAACTCTACAACTTTTC
>NC_028454.1:19912182-19918230 GCF_000263155.2 Setaria italica
TTGCTAGAGCACTTAGAGTGTTTGAAGTGATTTTGAATTGCTACTGATTTTGATTCTAGATTTTGAACCTCTTCCTCTCCAAACCATCCAAAGTTCTAATTAGAAAAGTTGCTAGAAATGCAAAACTGTACAACTTTTCGTTTGACAAAAACTTAAGTTTCTATACAAAATTTCAAGTTTTGAATTTAACCCAAAATTGAGCTTTCAAGGACAAATTTGACTGTTCACTTGCTAGATTAGTGTCTAAGCCTCCTAATCAAGCGTAACCAAGTATAATTTGCTAGAGCACTTAGAGTTTTTGAAGTAATTTTGAATTGCTACTGATTTTCATTCTAGCTTGTGAACCTCTTCCCCTCCAAACCATTCAAAGTGCTAATTAGAAAAGTTGCTAGAAATGTAAAACTCTACAACTTTTCGTTTGATAAAAACTTAAGTTTCTATACAAAATTTCAAGTTTTGAATTTAACCCAAATGAGCTTTCAGGAAATTTGACTGTTCACTGCTGGATAGTGTCTAAGCTCCTAATCAAGTGTAACCAAGTATAATTTCCTAGAGCACTTAGAGTTTTTGAAGTGATTTTGAATTGCTACTGATTTTGATTCTAGCTTTTGGACCTCTTCCTCTCGAAACCAATAAAAGTGCTAATAAGAAAAGTTGCTAGAAATGTAAAACTCTACAACTTTTCGTTTGACAAAAACTTAAGTTTCTATACAAAATTCCAAGTTTCAAATTTAACCCAAAATTGAGCTTTCAAGGGAAAATTTGACTTTTCCCTTGCTGGATTAGTGTCTAAGCCTCCTAATCAAGCGTAACCAAGTATAATTTGCTAGAGCACTTAGAGTGTTTGAAGTGATTTTGAATTGCTATTGATTTTGATTCTAGCTTTTGAACCTCTTCCTCTCCAAACCATCCAAAGTCCTAATTAGAAAAGTTGCTAGAAATGTAAAACTCTACAACTTTTCGTTTGACAAAAACTTAAGTTTCTATACAAAATTTCAAGTTTTGAATTTAACCCAAAATTGAGCTTTCAAGGACAAATTTGACTTTTCACTTGCTGGATTAGTGTCTAAGCCTCCTAATCAAGCGTAACCAAGTATAATTTGCTAGAGCACTTAGAGTTTTTGAAGTGATTTTGAATTGCTACTGATTTTGATTCTAGCTTTTGGACCTCTTCCTCTCCAAACCATTCAAAGTGCTAATAACAAAAGTTGCTAGAAATGTCAAACTCTACAACTTTTAGTTTGACAAAATCTTAAGTTTCTATACAAAATTTCATGTTTCGAATTTAACGCAAAATTGAGTTGTTGTGGGGAAATTTGACTTTTCACTTGCTGGATTAGTGTCTAAGCCTCCTAATCAAGCGTAACCAAGTATAATTTGCTAGAGCACTTAGAGGTTTTGAAGTAATTTTGAATTGCCACTGATTTTGATTCTAGCTTGTGAACCTCTTCCCCTCCAAACCATTCAAAGTGCTAATTAGAAAAGTTGCTGGAAATGTAAAACTCTACAACTTTTCGTTTGACAAAAACTTAAGTTTCTATACAAAATTTCAAGTTTTGAATTTAACCCAAAATTGAGCTTTCAAGGGAAATTTGACTGTTCACTTGCTGGATTAGTGTCTAAGCCTCCTAATCAAGTGTAACCAAGTATAATTTCCTAGAGCACTTAGAGTTTTTGAAGTGATTTTGAATTGCTACTGATTTTGATTCTAGCTTTTGGACCTCTTCCTCTCGAAACCAATAAAAGTGCTAATAAGAAAAGTTGCTAGAAATGTAAAACTCTACAACTTTTCGTTTGACAAAAACTTAAGTTTCTATACAAAATTCCAAGTTTCAAATTTAACCCAAAATTGAGCTTTCAAGGGAAAATTTGACTTTTCCCTTGCTGGATTAGTGTCTAAGCCTCCTAATCAAGCGTAACCAAGTATAATTTGCTAGAGCACTTAGAGTGTTTGAAGTGATTTTGAATTGCTATTGATTTTGATTCTAGCTTTTGAACCTCTTCCTCTCCAAACCATCCAAAGTCCTAATTAGAAAAGTTGCTAGAAATGTAAAACTCTACAACTTTTCGTTTGACAAAAACTTAAGTTTCTATACAAAATTTCAAGTTTTGAATTTAACCCAAAATTGAGCTTTCAAGGACAAATTTGACTTTTCACTTGCTGGATTAGTGTCTAAGCCTCCTAATCAAGCGTAACCAAGTATAATTTGCTAGAGCACTTAGAGTTTTTGAAGTGATTTTGAATTGCTACTGATTTTGATTCTAGCTTTTGGACCTCTTCCTCTCCAAACCATTCAAAGTGCTAATAACAAAAGTTGCTAGAAATGTCAAACTCTACAACTTTTAGTTTGACAAAATCTTAAGTTTCTATACAAAATTTCATGTTTCGAATTTAACGCAAAATTGAGTTGTTATGGGCAAATTTGACTTTTCACTTGCTGGATTAGTGTCTAAGCCTCCTAATCAAGCGTAACCAAGTATAATTTGCTAGAGCACTTAGAGTGTTTGAAGTGATTTTGAATTGCTACTGATTTTGATTCTAGCTTTTGAACCTCTTCCTCTCCAAACCATCCAAAGTCCTAATTAGAAAAGTTGCTAGAAATGTAAAACTCTACAACTTTTCGTTTGACAAAAACTTAAGTTTCTATACAAAATTTCAAGTTTTGAATTTAACCCAAAATTGAGCTTTCAAGGACAAATTTGACTTTTCACTTGCTGGATTAGTGTCTAAGCCTCCTAATCAAGCGTAACCAAGTATAATTTGCTAGAGCACTTAGAGTTTTTGAAGTGATTTTGAATTGCTACTGATTTTGATTCTAGCTTTTGGACCTCTTCCTCTCCAAACCATTCAAAGTGCTAATAAGAAAAGTTGCTAGAAATGTAAAACTCTACAACTTTTCGTTTGACAGAAACTTACGTTTCTATACAAAATTCCAAGTTTCGAATTTAACCCAAAATTGAGCTTTCAAGGGCAAATTTGACTTTTCACTTGTTGGATTAGTGTCTAAGCCTCCTAATCAAGCGTAACCAAGTATAATTTGCTAGAGCACTTAGAGTTTTTGAAGTGATTTTGAATTGCTACTGATTTTGATTCTAGCTTTTGAACCTCTTCCTCTCCGAACCATCCAAAGTCCTAATTAGAAAAGTTGCTAGAAATGTAAATCTCTACAACTTTTCGTTTGACACAAACTTAAGTTTCTATACAAAATTTCAAGTTTTGAATTTAACCCAAAATTGAGCTTTCAAGGACAAATTTGACTTTTCACTTACTGGATTAGTGTCTAAGCCTCCTAATCAAGCGTAACCAAGTATAATTTGCTAGAGCACTTAGAGTTTTTGAAGTGATTTTGAATTGCTACTGATTTTGATTCTAGCTTGTGAACCTCTTCCCCTCCAAACCATTCAAAGTGCTAATTAGAAAAGTTGCTAGAAATGTAAAACTCTACAACTTTTCGTTTGACAAAAACTTAAGTTTCTATACAAAATTTCATGTTTTGAATTTAACCCAAAATTGAGCTTTCAAGGGCAAATTTGACTTTTCACTTGCTGCATTAGTGTCTAAGCCTCCTTGTTGGGGGGAAATATTAACGATCCCCTAAATACCGCTTAAAAGAGCAGATGCGAAAGACCCAGGCCCACCTAGCCTAATCAGAGCTCCGCCTCACCCGACCGCGGTCCTAGGGTCGGGAGCGCCCGACCTTCCTCCACGAGGCTTCCGCCTCGTCCGACTGCGGCCCCGGGGTCGGGGGCGCCCGACCCCTCGCCCCAAGGTTCCGCCTCGTCCGACCCCGAGCCCAGGGGTCGGACTCACTAGGGCCCCCAGGGTGGACATCCCCCTCGGATGCGGACTAGGTGGGCAAGATAAACAATCCTGTGGGTCCCCCCCGTCGGCCTCACCATAAATGCGCCGCAGGCCTGGCAGAGGGAAGGATGACCGCGCTCCTCACGCAACCCGCCGCAAGTACCCATGCACGACCATACTGTACAAGCTACAGTGCTGGCGCCTCACTTCCATTCGCCGCAGGGTACTCATGGCCTGCGCCGACCGGAGCGGAGGAGAGACTCGCCTGTCCTCGGGCCCCGCGCGCCCGGCAGCAAGGATGTGACGCCCTCTCTCCAGGAGCCATCATCAGAACGGTAGCATCCACCGTCCTCCCCAACGGACACCGGGAAACGACGAAACGCCTTCATCATACCCCGACGCCTACGAATGCCGAAGGAGCTATCTGTAGGGGGCGACGATAGTTGGCACACGGCCGCTCCCCCTCTGGCATGCACGCCGGCGCTCGTCAGGGACCGGCGGAGGCGTCGGGCATCTAGGAACTTGATCCTCCTTCCTGCCGTATTTTTTACCGTACTACGTTTACACTTTACGGTCCTCTTTGCCCGATCCCAGCTGTAACTCCGGCCAGCCCCCTTGCGATATAAAAGGAGGAACCCAGGGCCGGAGGAGGGGATCGGCTTCTGATCCCCCAAGCCATAGCACAATACCACGCTCCCTGAGAGCACAAGCACAAAGAGACTTGGGACCAGTCCCTCTCTCGTCGATCTGTAACCCCTACTACAGAACCCCGCGTGGGCAATACGAGCATCCACGATACTGGACGTAGGGCCTCCTTTGCCCGAACCAGTCTAACCCGTGTCTCCCACGCCACCACCTGAGGCCTTACGCGCATAAAAGAAATTTACTAGTCTAAGTCTTGATCGGCCAATCTTGACAACGACAGTTGGCGCGCAAGGTAGGGGGCCTTTGCGCGTACATTCCCAGCCTCAGATGGCCAATTACGACAGCAGCTTTGCTCCAGGCTCCCTGGTCCGATTCGGGAGCTTGGACTTCCTCGCCACTGGGGAAGGGATCGAGCTGATCCCTGTCCTCGTCCTGCCCGCTCGCCCGGCTGCCCCCCGCCCCGCCGCCGGGACAGCGGCGAGCGGCCGCTCGCATACCGGAAGGACCTTGCCAGGGGGACGGCCCTTCGGGCTACGCAACGCCCCGGGGGCTTACGGACGCCTCCTAGCGCGGTCCATAACCACATTGCCTGCGAGCAACGAGCTCGTAGGCGCGACAAGGACAATCTCCGACACCGGCTCCAGCAGCGGGAGCTCCCACCCCTCGCGCGAGTGCCTCGTGGTTGACGCGCACTCCGAGGGATCCAACAGCAACGATGCCGAGGGGAGACAAAGGGCTCCCCCTCGCGCGCCGCGGCTACGACCGGAGCCTTACCAAGGGCGCCGGAGTGCTCTCAGCAACCAGAGGCACGCGCGGGCGCTCGGCAAGAAGTCGAGCACCCCCACCACGAGGGTCGAGCATGACAACGGGCGCGCGACGTCCAGCAACGTATCTGCGTGGACGAAGAGCGTCGGCAGCTCTTCACCCACGCCAGCCAAAATGTCGCAGCCGCGGCGGTGTTGCTCCGATAGCTCCCGGAACCAGCGACGCCCGAGGAGCGACGGGCACGCCAAGAGATGCGCAACCTGCTCGAATGCGCCGCCGTCCAGCAGGCGGAAAGTTCGGCGTCCCGGCGACGCGGGCAGAACGCCAGCAGGGCGACGCCCGACGCGCCCCCGGAAAGGCGGGGGGAATCTGTCCATCAACCCCCTCCTGGGGCGAATCAGGCCGCGTCCGCCCGACGGACTCCACCACCCGCGGGAGGCGAGGCTCGATCTATCCACCAGCGTGTCGACCTCGTCCGCGACGCCTGCGACACCCTGAACGCGCGGAGACGCTCCCGCGCGGACAGGGAGGACGGGGTAGATCGAGGCTACCACGTCCACCGTGGCGGGCGCTACGACAGCGGGGAAGACCGCAGCCTGAGCCCCGGTCCGGCTGGGCCCCGGGCCTTCTCTGCGCGCATCCTAAACGCGCCTTTTCCGTCGCGCTTCAGGCAACCCACGAGTATAGCCAAATACTCAGGGGAGACGAATCCTGGAATGTGGCTCAGCGATTACCGGCTTGCATATCAAGCCGGCGGGGCGGATGATGACCTGTTTATCATCCGCAACCTACCTCTCTTCCTAGCCGACTCAACGTGAGCTTGGCTAGAACATATC
>NC_028454.1:19918356-19935029 GCF_000263155.2 Setaria italica
CTCCGGGATTATATCCGGCGCTTCTCCAGGAAGCGCACCGAGCTCTGCAACGTCGCGGACGCCTACTTTGTATGAGCTTTCCTAGCAGGAACCTCCTGCCGGCCCCTCGTCCACGAGCTGGTGCGCCGAGGCCCGCGAACCACGGAGGAGCTCCTCAATATCGCCACTAGCTACGCCTTGGGCAAAGAGGCCGTTGGAGCAATCTTCGACCGCTCCAAAGGCAAGGCGAAACGGGAGGAGGATGCTGGCGAAGGCACCTCCAACCGCCAGCAGAAGAAGAAAGGCAAGCTACGACGCGAGGCCCCCCTCGTGGCCGCAGCCGAGCGCAAGCGAGGGCCGCCGCCCCCCGAGGGCGCTCCCGGCTTCTTCGACAAGTTGCTTGAGGGACCGTGCCCGAACCACGAGTTCCCCGTGAAGCATGCCTACAAAGACTACAACCTCATGAAGAGATACTTCGTGGGCAATCCGGTGAAAGGCGACCGGAAATGAAAGCCCGATGAGGAAAAGAAGGGCAACGAAGAGAAGGAAGATGGCTTCCCCAAGGTGGACGGCTGCTTCATGATCTTTGGCGGCTCCGCGGCATACGACACCAAGCGCCAGCAAAAGCTGGAGCGCCAGGAGGTCTACGCGGCCGAGCTAGCGACTCCGGCCTTCCTGGACTGGTCAGGGCCGGCCATCACCTTCGACAGGTCCGACCACCCTGGACGCGTCCGGCATCCAGGGCGTTACCCTCTCGTCGTCGACCCCATCGTCGGCACGACGCACCTCACCAAGGTGCTCATGGATGGGGCAGCGGCCTCAACATCCTCTACGCCGAGACTCTCGACGCTATGGGGATCGACCGTTCCCGCCTCCATCCCAGCAAGGCGCCTTTCCATGGCATCGTGATATGGACCTGCTAGGGTTGATTCCCGATCTTTCGATGAGAGACGTGGGATTTGATCTTAAACAAACTCGGAGTAGGACTCAGACTTGAACACAAACATGTATTCAGATTCAACCAACAGAAGGTTTTATATGGTAGCACACGGCTATGACTGGAACGTGACAACTCAAAACTCTAAAGGACTAAAACTAAGACCAGCAACTCGACACAACCGATGCAACAAAAAACTCAACGAGCCCTAACTAAGCAGTGCTAGCAAAGGCTCAAAGGGTTTATAGGATTGCGAGTAAACTAATCTACTATTTTTTTGGCTTTTTCTAGACTATGGGAAATTAAAAACAGCAAAGAACTAGAAGTCTCTCACCGATAAACCTTGCTCTGATTACCAACTGATATGAACCCGCTAGGGTTGATTCCCGATCTTTCGATGAGAGAGGCGTGGATAACTCGATTGGTGGATGGAGACGACGTTCACGGCCCGACTACAGCCTTCCAAGCTGCGCCTTAGCAACCGATACACCACCTCCAATGGCTGCCGCGATCTTGTGGAGCGCGTCACCCGGCCACTAGGGCACTCGTCCTGCAAGCAATCGAAGAACTAGCAAGAACAAGTATAAAAAGCAACTCAATTGCAAATATAGAGATGGAAACCAATCTGAACTCACAAAGTTGGGGTTTCGAATCGAGTAGAACGGATGGTCTAGTCGACACACGCGTCTACAAGGAAGTAGCAATGGCTAAACTTACATCAAAACAAAACCCAATCTGTTCGTGGCGGCTCTAATCCTTATTAATACCTAGGAGGACGACCAGGGGGGTGTTGGGGTCGTGCTCCAACCCTAGGACACGTCCCTAATGGACCCAACTTGATACACGGCCCATCGGGCCAAAATAGGGCGACGCCGCACCTATGGACAGAAAACCTCTCGGTAGTATTTTGATGATTGCGGCCGCCTCAGAATAGATATGGACATGAGTCCGGATCCATATGAAAATAGACTTCATAAGGATTCCAAGGAGTACTTGAACGCCCAAAACGGAGTCCGGATGAGGTCGTGGCGGTCGTTGCAAGTTGGGCCAGAACTGTAGTCCGAATCCAGCACCAAAACGTGTTGGATTGGATCTCTTTCTTTCCTTGGGCCAAAAGTGAAGTGGTGGCCTGGTGGAGGACGTTAGGAATACTTGGACTTGGCCCCCAATCTACTTCTTTGGTCCTCCATGCCTTCCATGTGTGTTTAACACTATTTTTGATCCATGTATGTATTTCTGAAATTGACAACGAATACACATCATGGTGCAGCATCAATTCATCAAATGTATCACATATAAGTATGATAAAGAATTGTTTCACCTCGGAGTCAAAAGATACTAATATGGTTGTATCCGAGCATGTGATGTCCTCATCATTCGTGCTAGGGAAGCAGGCGATGCCTCTCGGGCAAATCGACCTGCCCGTTACGTTCGGGACCCCTTCCAACTACAGGAAGGAGGTCCTCACCTTCGAGGTGGTGGGGTTCTGCGGAACCTACCATGCCATCTTGGGACGGCCATGCTACGCAAAGTTCATGGCTATCCCCAACTACACCTACCTCAAGCTCAAGCTGCCGGGGCCCAACGGGGTCATCACCATCGGCACGACCTTTCAGAAGGCATACGAGTGCGACGTAGAGTGCTGTGAATACGCCGCGGCCATCACCGTCACGAGCGACTTGGCGGTCCAGCTTGCGGAGGCCACCGAGGACCGGCCCGACTTCAAGCAGCCGAACATCTCCTTCGAGCCCGCCGAAGGTATCAAGGAGGTCCCCCTCAATCCCGGCTGTTCCAATAGAGGAGTCATGCGGATCAGCACGGCCCTATCCCCCAAATAGGAAAGCGCGCTCGTCGACTTCCTCCGCGCGAACAGCGACGTCTTCGCGTGGAAGCCCTCGGACATGCCCGGCATTCCGAGAGAAGTCGCCGAGCATTCCTTGAACACCAAGGCCGGCTCCAAGCCAGGGAAGCAAGGATTGCGCCGTTTCGACGAGGAAAGGCGCAAGGCCATCGGCGAAGAGCTCCAGAAGCTTTTGACGGCCGGGTTCATCAAGGAAGTGCGCCACCCCAAGTGGCTGGCTAATCCTGTCCTTGTACCAAAAAAGAACGGGAAATGGAGGATGTGTGTCGATTATACCGGTCTCAACAAAGCGTGCCCAAAGGACCCGTTTCCTTTGCCGCGCATAGATCAAATAGTCGACTCAACCGCCGGGTGCGAGACCCTCAGCTTCCTCGACGCATATTCCGGCTACCATCAGATCGCAATGAAAGAGGCCGACCAGCTCGCTACCTCCTTCATCACCCCCTTTGGCCCCTACTGCTCCGTTAAGATGCCGTTCGGCCTCAAAAACGCGGGGGCTACTTTCCAGCTGTGTATGCTGAAGTGCTTCGGAGACCTCATCGGGCGGACCGTTGAGGCCTACGTTGACGACATCGTGGTAAAATCCAGGAGGGGCGACCAGCTCGTTCCCGACCTTGAACTGGCCTTCGAAAGGCTGATGGATAAGCGTATTAAGCTCAATCCCGAAAAATGTGTGTTCGGAGTCCCAAGGGGCATGCTATTAGGCTTCATCGTCTCCGTACGCAGCATCGAAGAAAACCCGGAGAAGATAGCAGCCATCAGCGAAATAGGGCCAATCCGGAACATAAAGGGAGTTCAGTGCGTCATGGGATGCTTGGCGGCACTAAGCCGCTTCATCTCGCGTCTCGGCGAGCGAGGGCTTCCCCTCTATCGGCTCCTGAAGAAGACTGACCGCTTCGAATGGACCGGCGAGGCCCAGGAGGCACTTGACCGACTCAAGGACCTCCTGACGAAGGCCCCGATCCTAGTCCCACCTACTGACGGCGAGCCCCTCTTGCTCTACATCGCGGCGACCGCCCAGGTGGTTAGCGCGGCCCTGGTGGTGGAACGAGAAGAGGAGGGACACGCTCTCAAGGTGCAACGCCCGGTGTATTTCATCAGCGAAGTCTTATCCGAATCCAAGACACGTTACCCATAGATCCAGAAGCTCGTCTACGCCATCCTTATCACAAAGAGGAAGCTGCGCCACTACTTCACCTCCCACCCGGTAACGGTCGTTTCATCATTCCCGTTAGGCGAAGTAATCCATAACCCAAACGCTACAGGGAGGATCGTGAAGTGGGCGCTTGAGCTCATGGACCAGGGTATCACCTACATCCCCCGCACTGCCATCAAGTCCCAGGCACTCGCTGACTTCGTGGCAGAGTGGACGGAGATTCAAACACCATCAGCGCCGGAGAAGCAGGAGTATTGGACAATGTACTTCGACGGGTCACTAATGAGGGCCCGCGCCGGAGCGGGTCTCGTCTTCGTCTCTCCCTTGGGCGTGCGCATCAGGTACATGATCCGCCTCCATTTTCCTGCATCCAATAATGTCGCCGAATACAAAGCCCTCCTCAACGGGCTCCGCATCGCTATCGAGCTGGGTATCCATCGGCTGGACATCTGGGGCGATTCCCAGTTGGTTGTCGAACAGGTCATGAAGGAGTGGAGCGGCCACGACCCCAAAATGGCAGCCTACTGCAATGAGGTTCATAAGCTCGAAGACAAGTTCGACGGGCTAGAGCTCAACCACGTCGCAAGGCACTTCAACGAAGCCGCCGACGAGCTGGCGAAGGCGGCGTCCGGCCGAATGCCCGTCCCCGACGGCGTCTTCGTTAGCGACCAGTTGAAACCTTCAATCCGCTACCCAGAGCGGGCAGGGGTCGGCGAAGCACCCCCGGCCCTGGGATCGGGACCTGAGTCAGGGGAGGTCGGCAGCGCGCCACCTGTCCCAGACCCAGGCACCAGTCCTAAGGGGGTCGACACTGCTTTGCCTGACTCAGCCCCGGGAGCCGATCCATCCGACCACGTGGTCATGGAAATTACGGCAGACCCCGCGGCGGGGACCGACCCCCCGATCGACTGGAGAGCCCCATACCTTGACTACCTCGTCCGCGACACGCTCCCGACAGACAAAACGGAGGCCCGTAGGATCGCGCGCCGTGCCAAATCCTTCGCCATCATCGACCGGGAGCTCTACAAGAAAAGCCACACTGGGATCCTCCAGCGCTGCATCCCGATCGAATAGGGAAAGGCGCTGATCCAGGTCACCACGCCGCACCGAGGACCCTCGTTGGCAACGCCTTTCGACAAGGTTTTTACTGGCCGACCGCGGTCGCTGACGCTACCCAGGTAGTCCGCACCTGTGAAGGATGCCAGTTCTTTGCTCGCCAGACTCACCTGCCCGCGCAGGCGTTGCAGACCATCCCCATCACGTGGCCGTTCGCGGTCTGGGGGCTGGATCTCGTCGGACCCTTCAAGAAGGCGCCCGGGGGCTTCACCCATCTGCTCGTCGCCGTCGACAAGTTCTCCAAATGGATCGAGGTGAAACCGGTGGCGCAAATCAGGTCCAAGCAGGCGGTACAGTTCTTCACCGACATCATCCACCGCTTCGGGATCCCAAATTCCATCATCACCGACAACGGCACGCAGCTCACCGGGAAGAGATTCCTCCAGTTCTGCGACGACCACCACATCCGAGTGGATTGGGCGGCCGTGGCACACCCCCGCACGAACGGGCAAGTCGAGCGAGCCAATGGCATGATACTCCAGGGTCTCAAGCCACGGATCTTCGACCGCCTTAAAAAGTTCGGCGGACGGTGGGTTGCGGAGCTTCCCGCAGTCCTTTGGAGCCTGAGGACGACCCCCAGCCGGGCGACGGGCTTCACCCCATTCTTCATGATCTACGGGTCAGAAGCCATTTTGCCCACCGATCTAGAGTACGGATCGCCGAGGGTCAAGGCATACGATGAACAGGGAAACCAGGCATCACTCGAGGATGCACAAGATCAACTCAATGAAGCGCGAGACGTAGCCCTACTACACTCGGCCAAATACCAACAGGCCCTACGGCGTTACCACAACCGCAAGGTACAAGGCCGAGCCTTCAACGTCGGCGACTTGGTGCTCCACCTCATCCAGGACAACAGGGGTCGGCACAAGTTGACTCCCCCATGGGAAGGCCCGTTCATCGTCGTACAAGTACTACGGCCAGGCACCTACAAGCTGGCGACTCCCGACGGGCAGGTCTTCAGCAACGCCTGGAACATAGAATAGCTAAGGCGCTTTTACCCATAGCTCTTATTTCCAAATTCTGCATAAACTTATCTTCAATTCCGATATTTCCTTTAAGCTCAGGGGTATCCGACCCTGGCCTCGTTCCAGGGCCGCATACCCCTCGGGGGCTACCAGTTTTGCTCTTCTGTGAAAAAAGAAACCCTGAGCCGTCTCGGTTCAGGCTTTTTCCTTTAAGCTCAGGGGTATCCGACCCTGGCCTCTCCCCAGGAACGCATACCCCTCGAGGGCTATCAGGGGTTCCGACCCCAGCCGCTTGGCACCATCTAAAAGAAACGTTTTTTCTTTTCAAACCGAACACTCCCTTTCTAGACTTTTGGGCGCGAAAAAGAGAAGAATGCGCGAACGGTGCTCAGGCAAGATTGATCGGACTGCGAAAAAACCTACGCCCCAGCGGCTATGGCACCTTCGCTCATCAAAACTTACTGACGCACCCGACAACGCATTCTAAACTTTCAAGCCCAAAGGAACAGCAAAGGGGATCGGGATCTTTCGCACAACGAAGTCATAAACAGGCCCGTATGGCCATCACGAAACAAGTTCGAAACTGACATAATTACAATTTGGGCGCAAGCCCGGTACAGTTAACTTGATGGGGGGTCGGCAGGAGGGACGGCCTCATCTTCCAGGAGCTTCGCGAGGGCCTCCGCTGGGGCAAACACCGCTGCATCGATCTCGTCCAGCTCGGCTTCGGAGTAATCAGCGGCGTACCCCTCGCTCATCCCGGCAAAGTTAATGCTGGAATAATGGGAGCCGAAGACCCCGAAGGCTCGCCGCACGCCGACGTGAAGCGCGTCCACGGCGATCTCGCGACGCCGATGGCGTACCCCGAGGACACGAGCCGACAGAGAGCTCGACCCCTCCTCCGGAACCACGCCGAAGTCGTCGCAGATGACACGGACCGCATCCTGCAGGGCGCTGAGCTCACCGCGCTCCGCGTCGAGCAAGCCCTTCAGCTTGGCGATTTCGCCTACAGGAACCATCCAGAAAAGCCCACCAAGTCAAGAACAGAACACAAACGTCACGGGAACGCGGGAACGGAAAAAAGCCTCACCGTCAGCCCAGGCCTTCAACTCGCGCTCCCGGTCGGCTCCTTGAGACATGGCGGACTGGAGTCCCTGCACTTGTGAGCGAAGGTGACCGGTCTCTGCGCTAAGGTCAGCCGCCACCTTCTCGGCCTCCTCTTTCTTGGCCTTCTCGGCGTCCCGGTCCTGAAAGGCCTGGTGCCGCTCGCGCCGGATGCGCTCGACGGTCTTCTCGAGGGCTTCACGCTCCCCCCTCAGCCGTGCAAGCTCCTCGGTGTCGCGGCGGGCCCTCTCAGCGGCAGCTTGAAGGTCCTCGGCGTCGCGGCGGGCCCTCTCAGCGACAGCCTGGAACTCCTCGTAGTCGAGGCGGGCTTTCTCGATGACGGCTTGGAGCTTGGCCTCCGATCGCCGCGCCTCCTCCAACGCTGCCCCGTCACGCCTTTGCAGGTCGCCAATGACCCCCTGGGTGGCAACAACCTGCATGGACAGCTCCCGGGTGCGCTCCCTCTCCGCGTTGAAGCGCCCCAGAGCCCCCGCTCCATCCGGAGGAAATCAAATTTCCCCCGACTGCACTCTTGGAGGGCCTGCAAAGAACCGTACTATCAGGAATAAAATCAATGGGAGAGGCTGATCACCAACAGTAGGAGCAACATACCTGGCTACCAGGGAGAACGGTGTTGCCCAGAACCCCCAACGCCGAGGACAGAGCCGCGTGGGCGTGGGCAAGGCCACCCTGCACCGCCTGCCATTTGTGCCACTCCGCGGCGTCGTCCAGAGTGAAGAGGTGCCTCGGCGGGTCCTCGCGGGATGACCAGCGAAGGACGGACCCTCTCCACGCCCGGGGAACAGTGGGAGCCGAGGCCGAGGTGGGAGCCGATCCTGACGCTGCCGCCGAGGTCGGCACCATCACACCAGAGGCCGCCGGGTTCACCGACGGCCCTGACCCCCGCACACCCATCGCCACCGAGGCCGACGCGGGGTCGCTCAAAGGCGGCGCCGCCTCCGATGCAAGCGGCAAGCCAGGTACCCCCGCGGCTACCTCACCCTCCGCCGGAACCAGGGGAGGCCCCTCTGCTCCCGCTGGAGCCCCTCGGGCAGGCCCCTCCGCCTCCGCCGCCGGAGCCACCTCCGCCGGAATCCTCTAGGCAGAAGTCCCAGCCTCCGTCGCCGTCGCCCCCTCCGCCATGACCTCAGGGGCAGGTGCTCCCTCCGCCGCCGATCCCGCCGTGGCTGCGGGGGCATCCGCCCCACCCCCCGTCGCCGCCGCCTCCTCCGCCTCGTCGGCGTCAAGGTCAATCACCTCCCTGGCCTGAGAACCCGGGGGGATCATGCCCTGCGCTGTAGGGGCGATCGGGGAAACTGAAGGCGGAGTGGGGTCCGCTCCCCCTCCCGCGACCGACGCCGCCGTCCCTCCGCCAGCCGCCATCACAGGGGCCGCCTCCATAGAGGGATCCGCGGCCTCACCAGGGACCTCGCCGCCCGTCGCTGCCGGGATCGCGGTTCGCCCCCCGGAGGAGGACGACACTCGCAGCGCCTTCTTAGGCGCCAGCTGCAGGACAAGGCCATGAGGGGCGACGCTGCACATCAACGACCAAACGTCAGCCGGAACAAACGCGAGAAGGGGAGAGGAACAAGACGCTAGGAAGGCCAACTAACGTTCTTGAAGCACAAGGACAGCGCGCGCGCTTCGCCTCGGAGCTCGACGCTGACCCCAGGGCATCCGGCAGCGGCCGCTTGTCGCCGCCTCGCTGCCCTTCTGTCTCGGGCGCAATGTTGGAGGCGGTCTCCGCGGACCCCCGCGGAACGCCCTGGGCGGACTCCAAGGGGGCGCCCCGCGCCAGCTCCAGAGCGGCGGCAGGGGCAGGCTTCGAAGACCCCCGAGGGGCGTTTCGCGCCGGCTCCGAGAAAGGGCCCCATGCTGACCCCTGGGGGGCACCCCTCGCCGACCCCTGGGGAGCGTCCCGCGCTGGCTCCTGGGAGACGCCCTGCGCCGACCCCTGGGGGGCGTCCCGCGCCAACTCCTGGGGGCCGCTCCGTGCCGGCCCCTGGGACGCAGCCCCAGGGCCTTGCGGAGCCAAGGCCCGGGCGGGCGCCTCCTCCGCTTCGTCCCCCACGGCTGTCCGCGGGCGCACCTCCCGAATTGCGAGTGCGCCCGATCGGAAGGAGGAATATCCTCTTCATCATCTTCCTCATCTTCATCCTCTTCATCATCGTCATCGTCGTCGTCATAGTCGTCGTCTGACACTACCGGCCCCATCCGCCGCCGCTGGAACTCCTTGGCGGCCTTCTTCCGCTTCTTCGCCGTCTCCTTGTCCTTACGGCACTTCTGCGCCTCGGCAAGGAGACGATTGCGCGTCCGCCGCTCAGTGTCTTCCGGCACCGGCGGGAGCGAGTCCACGACCCGAGTTAGCGGGCCCTATGAACGCAAACAGCTCCACATCAGAGTGACGATCGCGAGACACAAAGAAAGGAGGACGACGCCTCAACCCCTTACCAGGTCTATGAAGCCCGCGTCCGGGCGCATCGGCGGGTGCCCGGGAATCGAGTACTCGACGTCCTTGTCCTCCAGCGCCTCCCGAATCCGTTGCCAGATCTCGGAAGCGGTGAGCGCACCCGTCGCCAAGACGGTGCCCTCGGTCGGCGTGTCGGGGGTCATGGCGGCAAGCGGGCAGATCCGGAGCATCAGCGGCGCCACCCGTCGGGCGTGGTACGCACCTATGACCCCGGCGCCGGTGAGCCCGCTCCTCTTCAGCCGCTCGATGGCCTGCAGTAGGTCGAAGATCCGCTTCTTTTCCTTCTCCACCGGCCCGTACGCCCACACCTCCGGCGCCGCGTCGATGGTACGGCCGGTGAAAGCCGGCAGGGGGGAGTCCAAGTAGTTCTTCACATAGAACCACTGGTTGTGCCACCCCTTGTGGGACGCTGAGGTCTTCATCGTCATGTACTCCTTGGAGCGAGTATGGCGAAGGTGGATCCCGGCGCACCCAATCGGCACCGGAGGCGACCGCTGCTGGCTCCCCCGCTTCTTCGTCTTCTGGTGCAGGCTCACTGTGAAAAAGTACTTCCACAGCGAGAAGTTGGGCTCGATGCCCAGGAACCCCTCGCACAGGGCGACGAATGTCGCGATGTGCTGAATCCCGTTGGGATTAAGGTGTTGGAGCTCGAGCCCATAGTAGTGGAGGAGCCCCCGTAAAAAGCGGCTCGGGGGAGAGGCGAACCCCCGCTCATGGAAGTGAGCGAAGGAGACGACGTAGCCGGAGGGAGGCTCCGGCACCTGCTCCGAGCCCGGCAGCAACCACTCAGCCGCCTCCGTCTTCTCGCGGAGGAGGCCTTTTCGCACCAGGCCCTCGGCGCGCGAGGAGGTGAAATGGGAGATCCCCCAGGAACCCATCGCCGGAGGAGGAGGGAGATCGACGGAGACGGGAAGAAAGGGCGCGGCTTGGAGCGGAGGAAACAAAGCGGGCGCGGACGAACTGAACGCTAGGCTGGAGGGCGGAAAGGTTCGAATGCAGAAGGCGGGCGGAACTGGCGCGGCGGGCTCCCGTTTTTATAGGAAAGGTACGAGAGAAGCCAAATCGACGCCCCTGCCGCCATAAATGTGGCGCCAGGTACGCCCCTGCCACGCCCGTTTCCTTTTCGAAAACCGCGCGCACGATCGGCCGCGAAAACATCCTATCCTCCTCGATTCGCGGGACGGCACTCCCCATAACTCCGCCTCCAGGATGGCATGCCCACGACGTCCCCCACGTTCGGCCCAGATGCAACGACCGCTCCGTTCCGGCCCAAGGCCCACCGAGAGGTAAGAAAGGGATACGGGGCTGAAAACGCCCCCACGGCCCATTACGGTCCAGAGGTTCGAAGGCTGGCCCACCACGGGTTCGACAGCTGCCTCAGGACATCCCCTGAGCAAGGGGCGAGAAGGGACGGGTCTGCTAGCGGTCAACACCCAGGCGAGCGAAAGCTGAGGGCGTCCCGACCTCACGTTCGAGTCCTGTCTAGTATAAAGTTCATGGTTTTTCCACGGGGAAAGGCAACACGCCCCCGGATCCGGCCGAACGGACCCAGGAACTATATGAACTGGCCGGCGGGAAATTGGAGTACGCCACCAGCTTGGCCCGAGCCGGACCCCCCCGAACGGGGACCGGGACTCCACTCGAACCTACCCGTTCGCATCTCAAAATGAGCACCACGGTTCGTCCAACGAGGATAACGTGGCACGGCTCAACCCCTCCGTCCTAGCGAACGGACGCTTGAGGGGCAACGACCAAAAGTCGACCTGGTCTCCCGACCGGTCTCCTGCAACGCGCGGGGGCTCGGGGGCTAGCATCGCAACCAACGGCCGTGCGTGTGGTCACGATTCGCAGGCTCCCCGGCCAAGCTGGGATGAAGCAAGCGCACCATAAACAAGTTCCGCGGCAAAACGGCGAAAGAAGCTACAGTGCTGGCGGCTCACTTCCATTCGCCGCAGGGTACTCATGGCCTGCGCCGACCGGAGCGGAGGAGAGACTCGCCTGTCCTCGGGCCCCGCGCCCTCTCGAGACCCGCGCGCCCGGCAGCAAGGATGTGACGCTCTCTCTCCAGGAGCCATCATCAGAACGGTAGCATCCACCGTCCTCCCCAACGGAAACCGGGAAAACGACGAAACGCCTTCATCATACTCCGACGCCTACGAATGCCGAAGGAGCTATCTGTAGGGGGCGACGACAGTTGGCACATGGCCGCCTCCCCCTCCAGCATGCACGTCGGCGCTCGTCAGGGACCGGCGGAGGCGTCGGGCGTCTAGGAACTTGGTCCTCCTTCCTGCCGTATTTTTTACCGTACTACGTTTACACTTTAGGGTCCTCTTCGCCCGATCCCAGCTGTAACTCCGGCCACCCCCCTTGCGATATAAAAGGAGGAACCCAGGGCCGGAGGAGGGGATCGGCTTCTGATCCCCCAAGCCATAGCACAATACCACGCTCCCTGAGAGCACAAGCACAAAGAGACTTGGGACCAGTCCCTCTCTCGTCGATCTGTAACCCCTACTACAGAACCCCGCGTGGGCAATACGAGCATCCACGATACTGGACGTAGGGCCTCCTTTACCCGAACCAGTCTAACCCGTGTCTCCCACGCCACCACCTGAGGCCTTACGCGCATAAAAGAAATTTACTAGTCTAAGTCTTGATCGGCCAATCTTGACAACGACACTCCTAATCAAGCGTAACAAAGTATAATTTGCTAGAGCACTTAGAGTTTTTGAAGTAATTTTGAATTGCTACTGATTTTGATTCTAGCTTGTGAACCTCTTCCCCTCAAAACCATTCAAAGTGCTAATTAGAAAAGTTGCTAGAAATGTAAAACTCTACAACTTTTCGTTTGACAAAAACTTAAGTTTCTATACAAAATTTCAAGTTTTGAATTTAACCCAAAATTGAGCTTTCAAGGGCAAATTTGACTTTTCACTTGCTGGATTAGTGTCTAAGCCTCCTAATCAAGCGTAACCAAGTATAATTTGCTAGAGCACTTAGAGTTTTTGAAGTGATTTTGAATTGCTACTAATTTTGATTCTAGCTTTCGGACCTCTTCCTCTCCAAACCAATCAAAGTGCTAATAAGAAAAGTTGCTAGAAATGTAAAACTCAACAACTTTTCGTTTGACAAAAACTTAAGTTTCTATACAAAATTCCAAGTTTCAAATTTAACCCAAAATTGAGCTTTCAAGGGCAAATTTGACCTTTCCCTTGCTGGATTAGTGTCTAAGTGTAACGACCGACCCCTAAACCTTCCCGAGTTAGTCTTGATCAAAGCCCTTGATCCTAATCATCTGTCTTGCTTGACCGCGCCTAAGTGCTCAGCTATCCGCCTGGTCCCGACCCCTGAGATCCGACCCCTTCCCGCTTCGCTCCTCTCCCGACCCCGGCGAGCGCAGCCCACCATCGAATTCTGCTAATCTTCCTCACCCGTCCGATCTATCCACCGGTGGACCCGCGAGATCTTTTCCAGATTCCCCGCGACAGCCGCACTCGAGTTGCATGGCCGCCTCAGAGTCTTCCTGCCGCGTGGCTTGTCTTCTCTGACGCCGCCGCTCAGTTTTGTCTCTAGCAAGCAACCAAGTGGGTTCCCGCGCCCCCTTTCCCCAATGGCAGCGGAAGCCCTCTGCACCCCTTTCTGCAGAGCCTCGCCTCCCGCGCTCATCATCACGCCACCAGATCCCGGCCCCAGAGCCCGATGTCGCCCGTCTTTTCCGTCCCTTCAGCCACAGTCGCGCCGCCCGGTCGCCGCTACACGACGATTCCTCCACCGCCAACCCCGACCGCGGCCGCGACAGTCCCTTTCCCCCGCTCTGTCAGAAGCCGCCCGACAATCTGTTGTTCCGCGCTCTCCCCCGCGCCCGCGTCCACCTGTCTTCTCACCTGTGCGCCCTCGATTCTAGCGCCGTTAAGCCGGTCGCTTCTATCAAATCTCCCGCACGACGACGCCCGCTTTCCGCCAAATCTCAACCACCAGTCTACCCGCTCCTACGCCGCCCTGACGGTAGAACGCAATGATCGCTGGCGTCACCCCCGGAGTTCTGCACCACCGCCCTCTTCGCTCAATCGCCGCCCCGGCAGAGCACTCCATTGCCTCTCCCCGGCCTTCGCGCCGCTCCCCTTCTCTCTCTCCGCGCCGTTTCCTTTCCTCTGCTCCAGCAGCTATAAAAGGAATGCCCCCGTCGCCGGAGTTCCCTCCTGTTGGAGGTATGCCCTAGAGGCAATCATAGAGATGATGATATTCCATTTGTATCCATGATTTGTATATTGTGTTCATTGAATATCCATTAAAGGCTACTTGAATTGATTTGCAATTATGTGAATTGTATGTGAAACTCTTTACTTGTATGGTTATTCTAAAGTTGTCCCTAGTCGGAGTTCATGTGAGGACACACATGAATATTAGACTAGCACATGTATTAGTTGATGACTATGTTTCACAAGTCATGGACATGGAGATGTTGAACTAATAATGTGGACACATGTTGAGA
Organism: Setaria italica; assembly: GCF_000263155.2. Classification (NCBI taxonomy): domain Eukaryota; kingdom Viridiplantae; phylum Streptophyta; class Magnoliopsida; order Poales; family Poaceae; genus Setaria; species Setaria italica. The sequence goes on from NC_028454.1 coordinate 19,932,437, forward strand.
CATGTGTTAGGACTGACCCAACATGAGAAGTAGTTCTCTCTTTAAACAACATATACGCTTTGTCCTTAGACCTGAGATTGTCGCATGTATTCTAGATGTGGATCGACCTACTTAGGGGCTATCAAACGCTACGCCGTAACAGGGTAGTTATAAAGGTAGCTTTCGGGTTTGTCAAGAAGCATGCTATGAGACATGGTCAATCAAGATGGGATTTGCCCCTCTCTGATTGAGAGTGATATCTCTGGGCCCCTCGAGTGATCGGATCAGAAAATGCATGGCCATGCTACGTACGGTTAAGAGTTAACCTACAAAGGGATTCCGAATCACAGGATCGAGAAAGAGCGATCGGCTTGAAGCTAGACCAAATATCGTGAGGCAAAGGGAATAGCATGTATATTATGTTGTGATGGTTCGTCTGATATGATCTTCGTATGCGTATAGGAGTTGGCACGTCTTGCTAGAGGCCGCTACCGACTATTGGGCCGAGTAGGAGTACTCGGGCCATGTCTATACGTATCCGAACCCATAGGGTCACACACTTAAGGGGCTGGAAGCCCAATTCAGATCTGATCCAAGTTGGATTAGGTTTAGGAGTACTAATGGGCCTCGGATCCAGAGGCCCATCAGGAACCCCTATAAATAGAGGGGTGGGGGCGCCCTAGGGTTGGACACCTTTTGGCTGAACACACTTGCCGCGCCTCCCACGCCCTCGCCTGTTGCAACTCGTGGATCTAGCAGTCCGGCTTGCGACGCTTCCTCCCTGCACGTGTGGATACCTTGGAGGTGTTGCGCCTGCAGCACTTGGATGAGCCATCGACGAGCCGCCGACGAGCCGCCGACGAGCCGCGGCACCGGAGGCGATCTTGCTGTGCACGTGGACGAGCTGCTGAGGAGCTACTGGACGTGATCGACTACGTACGACTACGTGATCGTCTTCACTGCACCGACGCATATCTACATCTTCCGCACCAGTAGTGCGTCGAGTGGTAATCCCGTGATCCTTATACGGCAGTTCTTCCTGGTTATACGCGGTAGAAATTTTGATTTACGCTAGCGTAGCCTACCTCGTATCCCAACAGTGGTATCAGAGCCGTAGCTGCTTAGTTTTGGATTCGGGATGTGTGCATATGGAGATATGCGAGTTCTCTGTTTGATCTATGTCCTGATTTCGTGCCCTTGCTGCAATGGTAGTGTAACGACATACTCCTACCGGTCGATTTCCACCATCGGAGTTAAGTGATACACGTAAACCCAGTTGCAGTGAGGGAAGATCAATATGATTGGTCTAATCGAGATCCAGGGTCATACGCCAGGCGCATTAGATGTGAAATAGTAGATGTGATCTACTGCCGGGGTCGGGATTTTGCCGTATGCGTATGCTTCGGTAAATCAGCCGTAACTTTTCGGTACGATCTCGGATCGGCGAAATTAGATTTCCCAAATTCGGCTTGGAAGATGGAGTTTCGGGCCTCCGAAGTTTGGAACGTTAGGACGCCTAACTCTCTTTTGCAGGATGTATGTATGTATCTTGTGATCAGTATGGCCCCCTTGTGTATGAGATGCATGTGTGTAACTCATTCGTGACCTGCGTGTCACGCGTACGGCAACACGGCAGGAGCCATATGTGTTGTCACTTTATTGTAATTAATGGTCTGCGTACCAATCTGTGATGATCCAAGCAACTATGTAATCTTCATTACTAGATTCTTTACTAGCTATTAGGCGTAATAGCATGCTCTAGTTCTTGGAGGACTCATCACCAGAAGGATGGCGCACATGGAACATGGAGATGGAGATCACCATATGAAAACGGGCCATACTGTGTCACAAGCTGTGTGAATGCTATTCTATTTATGTTTTACTTTCTGCATGCTGTGATGTTAGAAGTAGAATGATCCCTCGCAAAGTTTAAGTTAGTATGCCCTCCCAACTAAAACTTGCACCGTCCCATGTCTTGTACAATTAGTGGTGGGTCTATGAAATTAGGGTGCCACTAGTTTTCCTTGACTAGACGGGTTTGTGTCGGACACTTACACGCATAAGGGTTGGTTAGCTTAACGAGGTCATCTTAACGGTTAAGGACCTTGGGGCATAAAGGTTGGGCGCCGAGACATAGAGATGTCACCCAACAACAGGAGTCATATGTGATATGATTAGCAAAAGTTGCTTACCGATCTACCTCGTTTGCTAGCGGTGATGCTAAAGCTCACTAGTAGACTTGTTAGTTGTGGATCCTGAATCACTAAGTTTCAATAGAGGGATATTGATTTTAGTGGGAGTAGATTCTGTTAAAATAGTTTAATGTAATTTGCTCTATCATGGATACGTTTGTCTTAGTGTATTTTGCATTACTTTTGTTGTAGATTAAATGGCACCTAGCAACACCACCACATCGTTTGCTTTGCGTTCGGTCCTTGAGAAGGACAAGTTGAATGGAACAAACTACTCGGATTGGATCCGCAACCTGAGAATTGTTCTCAGGGCTGAGAAAAAGGAAGATGTTCTAGACAACCCACTACCAGAAGAACCTGCTGAGGATGCACCCGCTGCTGCTAAGAATGCTACAAGAAAGCATGTGATGAGATATCTAGTC
>NC_028454.1:19936476-20016174 GCF_000263155.2 Setaria italica
GATCCTGTCGATGATCTCTCCGGTGGCCATTGCTGCCGGGCATGATGATGATGTTCAGCCTTGCATTTGTGCCCGCCGGGAGGATGGCGGATTCTGTTATCTTGCTAATCACCCGTGAGACGCGGACGTCGCGTCCCTGTCATCGGGAGCGCTGCGCGAGAACGAGCGGAACGCCCTCCTGTGCCGGACGGCGTGGGCTATGAGTACCCTGTGGCGAATCAGAGGGAGCCGCGGCCACTGCAGCTTGCACCGCGCGGTCACGTATGGGTACTCGTGACAGGTTGCGTTGGGAGCGCCAGCCCCTTTCTGCATGCTAGGGCCGGGACGCATTTATGGTGAGGTCGATAGGGGGACCCACGAGATCAGCACCCTGATCCTCCAATCTGCGCCCGAGCCGGATATTTGTCTTGTGGGCCCAAACGAGTACGACCCCCGCGCGCAGGGTCGGGCGAGGCGGAGTTTTGCGGCGGGGGTCGGGCGCTCCCGACCCCGGTCCCCTGGGTCAGGCGAGGCGGAGTTTAGTCTTCAAGGGGTCGGGAATGTCCGACCTCGGGACGCCGGGTCGGGCGAGGCGGAACGTGACCTCTCCCTCCCATATTGGGCCGACGACAATCTTGCCACCTTAGGTGGGCCTGGGCCTTTACGTTTTGTTGTTTCCATGGGCATGGGGAGACCGTTAATATTTCCCCCAACACTCTCCAAACCATTTCAAATGCTAATTAGAAAAGTTGCTAGAAATGTAAACTCTACAACTTTTCGTTTGACAAAATCTTAAGTTTCTATACACAATTTCAAGTTTCGAATTTAACCCAAAATTGAGCTGTTAAGGGCAAAATTTGACTTTTCACTTGGCTGGGATTAGTGTCTAAGCCTCCTAATCAAGGCGTAACTAAGTATAATTTGCTAGAGGACTTAGAGTTTTTGAAGTGATTTTGAATTTCTACTGATTTTGATTCTAGCTTTTGAACCTCTATCTCTCAAAACAATTCAAAGTACTAATAAGAAAAGTTGCTAGAAATGTAAAACTCTACAACTTTTCGTTTGACAAAATCTTATGTTTCTATACAAAATTTCAAGTTTCGAATTTAACCCAAAATTGAGCTTTTAAGGGCAAATTTGACTTTTCACTTGCTGAATTAGTGTCTAAGCCTCCTAATCAAGCGTAACCAAGTATAATTTGCTAGAGCACTTAGAGTTTTTGAAGTGATTTTGAATTGCTACTGATTTTGATTCTAGCTTTTGAACCTCTTCCTCTCCAAACAATTCAAAGTGCAAATAAGAAAAGTTGCTAGAAATATAAAACTCTAATACTTTTAGTTTGACAAAATCTTAAGTTTGAATACAAAATTGCAAGTTTCAAATTTAATCCAAAATTGAGCTTTTAAGGGAAAATTTGACTTTTCACTTGCTGGATTAGTGTCTAAGACTCCTAATCAAGTGAAACAAAGTATAATTTGGTAGAGCACTTAGTGTTTTTGAAGTAATTTTGAATTTCTACTGATTTTGATTCTAGCTTTTGAACCTCTTCCTCTCCAAACCATTCAAAGTGCAAATAAGAAAAGTTGCTAGAAATATAAAACTCTAATACTTTTAGTTTGACAAAATCTTAGGTTTCAATACAAAATTTCAAGTTTCAAATTTAATCCAAAATTGATCTTTTAAGGACAAATTTGACTTTTCACTTGCTGGATTAGTGTCTAAGACTCCTAATCAAGTGAAACCAAATATAATTTGGTAGAGCACTTAGTGTTTTTGAAGTGATTTTGAATTTCTACTGATTTTGATTCTAGCTTTGGAACCTCTTCCTCTCCAAACCATTTAAACTGCTAATTAGAAAAGTTGCTAGAAATGTAAAACTCTACAACTTTTCGTTTGACAAAAACTTAAGTTTCTATACAAAATTTCAAGTTTCAAATTTAACCCAAAATTGAGATTTTAAGGGCAAATTTGACTTTTCACTTGCTGGATTAGTGTCTAAGACTCCTAATCAAGTGCAACAAAGTATAATTTGGTAGAGCACTTAGAGTTTTTGAAGTGATTTTGAATTGCTACTGATTTTGATTCTAGCTTTTGAACCTCTTCCTCTCCAAACCATTCAAAGTGCTAATAAGAAAAGTTGCTAGAAATGTAAAACTCTACAACTTTTAGTTTGACAAAAACATAGGTTTATATACAAAATTTCATGGTTTGAATTTAACCTAAAATTGAGCTTTGAAGGGCAAATTTGACTTTTCACTTGCAGGATTAGTGTCTAAGACTCCTAATCAAGCGTAACCAAGTATAATTTGCTAGAGCACTTAGAGTGTTTGAAGTGATTTTGAATTGCTACTGATTTTGATTCTAGCTTTTGAGCCTCTTCCTCTCCAAACCATTCAAAGTGCTAATTAGAAAAGTTGCTAGAAAAGTAAAACTCTACAACTTTTAGTTTGACAAAAACTTAAGTTTATATACAAAATTTCAAGTTTCGAATTTAACCCAAAATTGAGCTTTCAAGGGCAAATTTGACTTTTCACTTGCTAGATTACTGTCTAAGCCTCCTACTCAAGCGTAACCAAGTATAATTTGCTAGAGCACTTAGAGTTTTTGACGTGATTTTGAATTGCTACTGATTTTGATTCTAGCTTTTGGACCTCTTCCTCTCCAAACCATTCAAAGTGCAAATAAGAAAAGTTGCTAGAAATATAAAACTCTAATACTTTTAGTTTGACAAAATCTTAAGTTTCAATACAAAATTTCAAGTTTCAAATTTAATCCAAAATTGAGCTTTTAAGGACAAATTTGACTTTTCACTTGCTGGATTAGTGTCTAAGACTCCTAATCAAGTGAAACCAAATATAATTTGGTAGAGCACTTAGTGTTTTTGAAGTGATTTTGAATTTCTACTGATTTTGATTCTAGCTTTGGAACCTCTTCCTCTCCAAACCATTTAAACTGCTAATTAGAAAAGTTGGTAGAAATGTAAAACTCTACAACTTTTCGTTTGACAAAAACTTAAGTTTCTATACAAAATTTCAAGTTTCAAATTTAACCCAAAATTGAGATTTTAAGGGCAAATTTGACTTTTCACTTGCTGGATTAGAGTCTAAGACTCCTAATCAAGTGAAACAAAGTATAATTTGGTAGAGCACTTAGAGTTGTTGAAGTGATTTTGAATTGCTACTGATTTTGATTCTAGCTTTTGAACCTCTTCCTCTCAAAACCATTCAAAGTGCTAATAAGAAAAGTTGCTAGAAATGTAAAACTCTACAACTTTTAGTTTGACAAAAACATAGGTTTATATACAAAATTTCATGGTTTGAATTTAACCTAAAATTGAGCTTTGAAGGGCAAATTTGACTTTTCACTTGCAGGATTAGTGTCTAAGACTCCTAATCAAGCGTAACCAAGTATAATTTGCTAGAGCACTTAGAGTGTTTGAAGTGATTTTGAATTGCTACTGATTTTGATTCTAGCTTTTGACAATCTTCCTCTCCAAACCATTCAAAGTGCTAATTACAAAAGTTGCTAGAAATGTAAAACTCTACAACTTTTAGTTTGACAAAAACTTAAGTTTATATACAAAATTTCAAGTTTCGAATTTAACCCAAAATTGAGCTTTCAAGGGCAAATTTGACTTTTCACTTGCTGGATTACTGTCTAAACCTCCTACTCAAGCGTAACCAAGTATTATTTGCTAGAGTACTTAGAGTTTTTGACGTGATTTTGAATTGCTACTGATTTTGATTCTAGCTTTTGGACCTCTTCCTCTCCAAACCATTCAGAGTGCTAATAAGAAAAGTTGCTAGAAATGTAAAACTCTACCAACAATTCGTTTCACAAAAACATAAGTTTCTATACAAAATTTCAAGTTTCGAATTTAACCCAAAATTGAGCTTTCAAGTGAAAATTTGACTTTTCACTTGCTGGATTAGTGTCTAAGCCTCCTAATCAAGCGTAACCAAGTATAATTTGCTACAGCACTTAGAGTGTTTGAAGTGATTTTTAATTGCTACTGATTTTGATTCTAGCTTTTGAGCCTCTTCCTCTCCAAACCATTCAAAATGCTAATTAGAAAAGTTGCTAGAAATGTAAAACTCTACAACTTTTAGTTTTACAAAAACTTAAGTTTATATACAAAATTTCATAATTCCAATTTAACCCAAAATTGAGGTTTCAAGGGCAAATTTGACTTTTCACATGCTGGATTACTGTCTAAGCCTCCTACTCAAGCGTAACCAAGTATAATTTGCTAGAGCACTTAGAGTTTTTGACGTGATTTTGAATTGCTACTGATTTTGATTCTAGCTTTTGGACCTCTTCCTCTCCAAACTATTCAAAGTGCAAATAAGAAAAGTTGCTAGAAATGTACAACTCTAATACTTTTAGTTTGACAAAATCGTAAGTTTCAATACAAAATTGCAAGTTTCAAATTTAATGCAAAATTGAGCTTTTAAGGGCAAATTTGACTTTTCACTTGCTGGATTAGAGTCTAAGACTCCTAATCAAGTGAAACAAAGTACAATTTGGTAGAGCACTTAGAGTTGTTGAAGTGATTTTGAATTGCTACTGATTTTGATTCTAGCTTTTGAACCTCTTCCTCTCAAAACCATTCAAAGTGCTAATAAGAAAAGTTGCAAAAATGTAAAACTCCAATACTTTTAGTTTGACAAAATCTTAAGTTTCAATACAAAAATGCAAGTTACAAATTTAATCTAAAATTGAGCTTTTAAGGGCAAACTTAACTTTTCACTTGCTGGATTAGTGTCAAAGACTCCTAATCAAGTGAAACCAAGTATAATTTGGTAGGGCACTTAGTGTTTTTGAAGTGATTTTGAATAGCTACTAATTTTGATTCTATCTTTTGGACCTCTTCCTCTCAAAACCATTCAAAGTGCTAATAAGAAAAGTTGCAAGAAATGTAAAACTCTAATACTTTTAGTTTGACAAAATCTTAAGTTTCAATACAAAATTGCAAGTTTCAAATTTAATCCAAAATTGAGCTTTTAAAGGCAAATTTGACTTTTCACTTGCTGGCTTAGTGTCTAAGACTCCTAATCAAGTTAAACCAAGTATAATTTGGTAGAGCACTTAGTGTTTTTGAAGTGATTTTGAATTTCTACTGATTTTGATTCTAGCTTTTGAACCTCTTCCTCTCCAAACCATTTAAACTGCTAATTAGAAAAGTTGCTAGAAATGTAAAACTCTACAACTTTTCCTTTGACAAAAACTTAAGTTTCTATACAAAATTTCAAGTTTTGAATTTAACCCAAAATTGAGCTTTTAAGGGAAAATTTGACTTTTCACTTGCTGGATAAATGTCTAAGCCTCCTAATCAAGCGTAACCAAGTATAATTTGCTAGAGCACTTAGAGTTTTTGAAGTGATTTAAATTGCTACTGATTTTGATTCTAGCGTTTGGACCTCTTCCTCTCCAAACCATTCAAAGTGCTAATAAGAAAAGTTGCTAGAAATGTAAAACTCTACAACTTTTAGTTTGACAAAAACTTAGGTTTCTATACAAAATTTCAAGTTTTGAATTTAATCTAAGATTGAGCTTTTAAGTTCAAATTTGACTTTTCACTTGCTGGATTAGTGTCTAAGCCTCCTAATCATGCGTAACCAAGTATAATTTGCTAGAGCACTTAGAGTGTTTGAAGTGATTTTGAATTGCTACTTATTTTGATTCTAGCTTTTGAACCTCTTCCTCTCCAAACCATTCAAAGTCCAAATAAGAAAAGTTGCTAGAAATGTAAAACTCTAATACTTTTAGTTTGACAAAATCTTAAGTTTTAATACAAAATTTCAAGTTTCAAATTTAATCAAAAATTGAGCTTTTAAGGGAAAATTTGACTTTTCACTTGCTGGATTAGTGTCTAAGCCTCCTAATCAAGTGTAACTAAGTAAATTTTGTAGGGCACTTACAGCTTTTGAAGTGATTTTGAATTGCTGCTGATTTTGATTCTACCTTTTGAACCTCTTCCTTTCCTAACCATTCAAAGTGCTAATAAGAAAAGTTGCTACAAATGTAAAACTCTACAACTTTTAGTTTGACAAAAACTTAGATTTCTATAAAAAATTTCAAGTTTTGAATTTAACCTAAAATTTAGCATTCAAGGGCAAATTTGACTTTTCACTTGCTGAATTAGTGTCTAAGCCTCCAAATCATGCGTAACCAAGTATAATTTGCTAGAGCACTTAGAGTGTTTGAAGTGATTTTGAATTGCTACTGATTTTGATTCTACCTTTTGAACCTCTTCCTGTCCTAACCATTCAAAGTGCTAATAAGAAAAGTTGCTACAAATGTAAAACTCTACAACTTTTAGTTTGACAAAAACTTAGGTTTCTATAAGAAATTTCAAGTTTTGAATTTAACCTAAATTTAGCATTCAAGGGCAAATTTGACTTTTCACTTGCTGAATTAGTGTCTAAGCCTCCTAATCATGCGTACCTACGTATCATTTGCTAGAGCACTTAGAGTGTTTGGAGTGATTTGATTGCTACTTGATTTTGATTCTAGCTTTTGAACCTCTTCCTCTCCAAACCATTCAAAGTGCAAATAAGAAAAGTTGCTAGAAATGTAGAACTCTAATACTTTTAGTTTGACCAAATCTTAAGTTTTAATACAACATTTCATGTTTAAAATTTAATCCAAAATTGAGCTTTTAAGGGAAAATTTGACTTTTCACTTGCTCGATTAGTGTCTAAGCCTCCTAATCAAGTGGAACTAAGTATAATTTGGTAGAGCACTTACAGCTTTTGAAGTGATTTTGAATTGCTACTGATTTTGATTCTAGCTTTTGGACCTCTTCTTCTCCAAACCATTCAAAGTGCTAATACGAAAAGTTGCTAGAAATGTAAAACTGTACAACCTTTCGTTTCACAGAATCTTAAGTTTCTATACGAAATTTCAAGTTTCTATACGAAATTTCAAGTTTCGAATTTAAACCACAATTAAGTTGTTAAGGGCAAATTTGACTTTTCACTTGATGGATTAGTGTCTAAGCCTCCTAATCAAGCGTAACCAAGTATAATTTGCTAGAGCACTTGGAGTTTTTGAAGTGATTTTGAATTGCTACTGATTTTGATTCTAGCTTTTGGACCTCTTCCTCTCCAAACCATTCAAAGTGCTAATAAGAAAAGTTGCTAGAAATGTAAAACTCTACAACCTTTGGTTTGTCAGAATCTTAAGTTTCTATACGAAATTTCAAGTTTCGAATTTAACCCAAAATTGAGTTGTTAAGGGCAAATTTAACTTTTCACTTGCTGGATTAGTGTCTAAGCCTCCTAATCAAGTGTAACCAAGTATAATTTGCTAGAGCACTTAGAGTTTTTGAAGTGATTTCGAATTGCTACTGATTTTTATTCTAGCTTGTGAACCTCTTCCTCTCCAAACCATTCAAAGTGCTAATAAGAAAAGTTGCTACAAATGTAAAACTCTACAACTTTTAGTTTGATAAAAACTTAGGTTTCTATAAAAAATTTCATGTTTTGAATTTAACCTAAAATTGAGCATTCAAGGGCAAATTTGACTTTTCACTTGCTGGATTATTGTCTAAGCCTCCTAATCAAGCGTAACCAAGTATAATTTGCTACAGCACTTAGAGTTTTTTAAGTGATTTTGAATTGCTACTGATTTTGATTCTAGCTTTTGGACTTCTTCCTCTCCAAACCATTCAAAGTGCAAATAAGAAAGGTTGCTAGAAATGTAAAACTCTAATACTTTTCGTTTGACAAAAATCTTAAGTTTCTATACAAAATTTCAAGTTTCGAATTTAACCCAAAATTGACGTGTTAGGGGCAAATTTGACTTTTCACTTGATGGATTAGTGTCTAAGCCTCCTAATCAAGCGTAACCAAGTATAATTTGCTAGAGCACTTAGAGTTTTTGAAGTGATTTTGAATTGCTACTGATTTTGATTCTAGCTTGTGAACCACTTCCTCTCCAAACCATTCAAAGTGCAAATAAGAAAAGTTGCTAGAAATGTAAAACTCTAATACTTTTCGTTTGACAAAAACTTAGGTGTCTATACAAAATTTCAAGTTTTGAATTTAACCCAAAATTGAGCTTTCAAGGGCAAATTTGACTTTTCACTTGCTGGATTAGTGTCTAAGCCTTCTAATCAAGCGTAACCAAGTATAATTTGCTAGAGCACTTAGAGTTTTTGAAGTGATTTTGAATTGCTACTAATTTTGATTCTAGCTTTTGGACCTCTTCTTCTCCAAACCATTCAAAGTGCTAATACGAAAAGTTGCTAGAAATGTAAAACTGTACAACCTTTCGTTTGACAGAATCTTATGTTTCTATACGAAATTTCAAGTTTCGAATTTAAACCAAAATTAAGTTGTTAAGGGCAAATTTGACTTTTCACTTGCTGGATTAGTGTCTAAGCCTCCTAATCAAGCGTAACCAAGTATAATTTGCGAGAGCACTTAGAGTTTTTTAAGTGATTTTGAATTGCTACTGATTTTGATTCTAGCTTTTGGACCTCTTCCTCTCCAAACCATTCAAACTGCAAATAAGAAAAGTTGCTAGAAATGTAAAACTCTAATACTTTTAGTTTGACAAAATCTTAAGTTTCAATACAAAATTGCAAGTTTCAAATTTAATCCAAAATTGAGCTTTTAAAGGAAAATTTGACTTTTCACTTGCTGGATTAGTGTCTAAGACTCCTAATCAAGTGAAACCAAGTTTAATTTGGTACAGCACTTAGTGTTTTTGAAATGATTTTGAATTGCTACTGATTTTGATTCTAGCTTTTGGACCTCTTCCTCTCCAAACCATTCAAAGTGCTAATAAGAAAAGTTGCTAGAAATGTAAAACTATAATACTTTTAGTTTGACAAAATCTTAAGTTTCAATACAAAATTGCATGTTTGAAATTTAATCCAAAATTGAGCTTTTAAGGGAAAATTTGACTTTTCACTTGCTGGATTAGTGTCTAAGACTCCTAATCAAGTTAAACCAAGTATAATTTGGTAGAGCACTTAGTGTTTTTGAAGTGATTTTGAATTTCTACTGATTTTGATTCTAGCTTTTTAACCTCTTCCTCTCCAAACCATTTAAACTGCTAATTAGAAAAGTTGCTAGAAATGTAAAACTCTACAACATTTCATTTGACAAAAACTTAAGTTTCTATACAAAATTTCAAGTTTCAAATTTAATCCAAAATTGAGCTTTTAAGGGCAAATTTGACTTTTCACTTGCTGGATAAATGTCTAAGCCTCCTAATCAAGGGTAACCAAGTATAATTTGCTAGAGCACTTAGAGTTTTTGAAGTGATTTTGAATTGCTATTGATTTTGATTCTAGCTTGTGAACCTCTTCCTCTCCAAACCATTCAAAGTGCTAATAAGAAAAGTTGCTACAAATGTAAAACTCTACAACTTTTAGTTTGACAAAAACTTAGGTTTCTATAAAAAATTTCAAGTTTTGAATTTAACCTAAAATTGAGCATTCAAGGGTAAATTTGACTTTTCACTTGCTGGATTAGTGTCTAAGCCTCCTTATCAAGCATAACCAAGTATAATTTGCTACATCACTTAGAGTTTTTGAAGTGATTTTGAATTGCTACTGATTTTGATTCTAGCTTTTGGACCTCTTCCTCTCGAAACCATTCAAAGTGCAAATAAGAAAAGTTGCTACAAATGTAAAACTCTAATACTTTTTGTTTGACAAAAATCTTAAGTTTCTATACAAAATTTCAAGTTTCGAATTTAACCCAAAATTGAGGTGTTAAGGGCAAATTTGACTTTTCACTTGATGGATTAGTGTCTAAGCCTCCTAATCAAGCGTAACCAAGTATAATTTGCTAGAGCACTTAGAGTTTTTGAAGTGATTTCGAATTGCTACTGATTTTGATTCTAGCTTGTGAACCTTTTCCTCTCCAAACCATTCAAAGTGCTAATAAGAAAAGTTGCTACAAATGTAAAACTCTAATACTTTTTGTTTGACAAAAATCTTAAGTTTCTATACAAAATTTCAAGTTTCGAATTTAACCCAAAATTGAGGTGTTAAGGGCAAATTTGACTTTTCACTTGATGGATTAGTGTCTAAGCCTCCTAATCAAGCGTAACCAAGTATAATTTGCTAGAGCACTAGAGTTTTTGAAGTGATTTTGAATTGCTACTGATTTTGATTCTAGGTTTTGGACCTCTTCCTCTCCAAACCATTCAAAGTGCTAATAAGAAAAGTTGCTAGAAATGTAAAACTCTACAACCTTTGGTTTGTCAGAATCTTAAGTTTCTATACGAAATTTCAAGTTTCGAATTTAACCCAAAATTGAGGTGTTAAGGGCAAATTTGACTTTTCACTTGATGGATTAGTGTCTAAGCCTCCTAATCAAGCGTAACCAAGTATAATTTGCTAGAGCACTTAGAGTTTTTGAAGTGATTTTGAATTGCTACTGATTTTGATTCTAGGTTTTGGACCTCTTCCTCTCCAAACCATTCAAAGTGCTAATAAGAAAAGTTGCTAGAAATGTAAACTCTATAACCTTTGGTTTGTCAGAATCTTAAGTTTCTATACGAAATTTCAAGTTTCGAATTTAACCCAAAATTGAGTTGTTAAGGGAAAATTTGACTTTTCACTTGCTGGATTAGTGTCTAAGCCTCCTAATCAAGCGTAACCAAGTATAATTTGCCTGAGCACTTAAAGTTTTTGAAGTTAATTTGAATTGCTACTGATTTTGATTCTAGCTTGTGAACCTCTTCCCCTCCAAACCATTCAAAGTGCTAATAAGAAAAGTTGCTAGAAATGTAGAACTCTACAACTTTTAGTTTGACAAAAACTTAGGTTTCTATACAAAATTTCAAGTTTTGAATTTACCCCAAAATTGAGTTTCTTGAGGGAAAATTTAACTTTTCACTTGCTGGATTAGTGTCTAAGCCTCCTAATCAAGCGTAACCAAGTATAATTTGCTAGAGCACTTAGAGTGTTTGAAGTGATTTGGAATTGCTACTGATTTTGATTCTAGCTTTTGACCTCTTCTTCTCCAAACCATTCAAAGTGCTAATACGAAAAGTTGCTAGAAATGTAAAACTGTACAACCTTTCGTTTGACAGAATCTTAAGTTTGTATACGACATTTCAAGTTTCGAATTTAAACCAAAATTAAGTTGTTAAGGGCAAATTTGACTTTTCACTTGCTGGATTAGTGTCTAAGCCTCCTAATCAAGCGTAACCCAGTATAATTTGCTAGAGCACTTAGAGTTTTTGAAGTGATTTTGAATTGCTACTGATTTTGATTCTAGCTTGTGAACCTCTTCCCTCCAAACCATTCAAAGTGCTAATAAGAAAAGTTGCTAGAAATGTAAACTCTACAACTTTTCGTTTGACAAAAACTTAAGTTTCTATACAAAATTTCAAGTTTCGAATTTAACCAAATTGAGCTTTCAAGGGCAAATTTGACTTTTCACTTGCTGGATTAGTGTCTAAGCCTTCTAATCAAGCGTAACCCAAGTATAATTTGCTAGAGCACTTAGAGTTTTTTGAAGTGATTTTGAATTGCTACTAATTTTGATTCTAGCTTTTGGACCTCTTCTTCTCCAACCATTCAAAGTGCTAATACGAAAAGTTGCTAGAAATGTAAAACTGTACAACCTTTCGTTTGACAGAATCTTATGTTTCTATACGAAATTTCAAGTTTCGAATTTAAACCAAAATTAAGTTGTTAAGGGCAAATTTGACTTTTCACTTGCTGGATTAGTGTCTAAGCCTCCTAATCAAGCGTAACCAAGTATAATTTGCTAGAGCACTTAGAGTGTTTGAAGTGATTTTGAATTACTACATATTTTGATTCTAGCTTTTGGACCTCTTCCTCTCCAAACCATTCAAAGTCCAAATAAGAAAAGTTGCTAGAAATGTAAAACTCTAATACTTTTAGTTTGACAAAATCTTAAGTTATAATACAAAATTTCAAGTTTCAAGTTTAATCAAAAATTGAGCTTTTAAGGGAAAATTTGACTTTTCACTTGCTGGATTAGTGTCTAAGCCTCCTAATCAAGTGTAACTAAGTAAATTTTGTAGGGCACTTACAGCTTTTGAAGTGATTTTGAATTGCTACTGATTTTGATTCTACCTTTTGAACCTCTTCCTTTCCTAACCATTCAAAGTGCTAATAAGAAAAGTTGCTACAAATGTAAAACTCTACAACTTTTAGTTTGACAAAAACTTAGGTTTGTATAAAAAATTTCAAGTTTTGAATTTAACCTAAAATTTAGCATTCAAGGGCAAATTTGACTTTTCACTTGCTGAATTAGTGTCTAAGCCTCCTAATCATGTGTAACCAAGTATAATTTGCTAGAGCACTTAGAGTGTTTGAAGTGATTTTGAATTGCTACTTATTTTGATTCTAGCTTTTGAACCTCTTCCTCTCCAAACCATTCAAAGTGCAAATAAGAAAAGTTGCTAGAAATGTAGAACTCTAATACTTTTAGTTTGACCAAATCTTAAGTTTTAATACAACATTTCATGTTTAAAATTTAATCCAAAATTGAGCTTTTAAGGGAAAATTTGACTTTTCACTTGCTCGATTAGTGTCTAAGCCTCCTAATCAAGTGGAACTAAGTATAATCGGTAGAGCACTTACAGCTTTCGAAGTGATTTTGAATTGCTACTGATTTTGATTCCAGCTTTTGGACCTCTTCTTCTCCAAACCATTCGAAGTGCTAATACGAAAAGTTGCTAGAAATGTAAATCGGTTCAACCTTGCCTGTCACAGAGTGAATGCCTCCTACAGGGAATTTCAAGTTTCTATACGAAATTTCAAGTTTCAAATTTAAACCAAAATTAAGTTGTTAAGGGCAAATTTGACTTTTCACTTGATGGATTAGTGTCTAAGCCTCCTAATCAAGCGTAACCAAGTATAATTTGCTAGAGCACTTAGAGTGTTTGAAGTGATTTTAAATTGCTACTGATTTTGATTCTAGCTTTTGGACCTCTTCCTCTCCAACCATTCAAAGTGCTAATAAGAAAAGTTGCTAGAAATGTAAACTCTACAACTTTTAGTTTGACAAAAACTTAGGTTTCTCTACAAAATTTCAAGTTTTGAATTTAACCTAAAATTGAGCTTTTAAGGGCAAATTTGACTTTTGACTTGCTGGATTAGTGTCTAAGCCTCCTAATCAAGCCTAACCAAGTATAATTTGCTAGAGAACTTAGAGTTTTTGAATTGATTTTGATTGCTACTTATTTTCATTCTAGCTTTTGAACCTCTTCCTCTCGAAACCATCCAAAGTGCTCATTAGAAAAGTTGCTAGAAATGTAAAACTCTACAACTTTTAGTTTGATAAAAATTTAGGTTTTTATACAATTTCAAGTTTTGAATTTAACCCACAATTGAGCTTTCAAGGACAAATTTGACTTTTCACTTGCTGGATTAGTGTCTAAGACTCCTAATCAAGCGTAACCAAGTATAATTTGCTAAAGCACTTAGAGTGTTTGAACTGATTTTGAATTGCTACTGATTTTGATTCTAGCTTGTGAACCTCTTCCCCTCCAAACAATTCAAAGTGCTAATAAGAAAAGTTGTTAGAAATGTAAAATTCTACAACTTTTAGTTTGACAAAAACTTAGGTTTCTATACAAAATTTCAAGTTTTGAATTTAACCTAAAATTGAACTTTTAAGGGCAAATTTGACTTTTGACTTGCTGGATTAGTGTCTAAGCCTCCTAATCAAGCATAACCAAGTATAATTTGCTAGAGAACTTAGAGTTTTTCTAGTGATTTTGAATTGCTACTGATTTTCATTCTAGCTTTTGCACCTCTTCCTCTCGAAACAATCCAAAGTGCTAATTAGAAAAGTTGCTAGAAATGTAAAACTCTACAACTTTTAGTTTGACAAAAATTTAGGTTTTTATACAAAATTTCAAGTTTTGAATTTAACCCAAAATTGAGCTTTCAAGGACAAATTTGACTTTTCACTTGCTGGATTAGTGTCTAAGCCTCCTAATCAAGCGTAACCAAGTATAAATTGCTAGAGAACTTAAAGTGTTTGAAGTGATTTTGAATTGCTACTGATTTTGATTCTAGCTATTGAACCTCTTCCCCTCCAAACAATTCAAAGTGCTAATAAGAAAAGTTGCTAGAAATGTAAAACTCTACAACTTTTCGTTTGACAAAAACTTAACTTTCTATACAAAATTCCAAGTTTCGATTTTAACCCAAAATTTAGCTTTCAAGGGCAAATTTGACTGTTCACTTGCAGGATTAGTGTCTAAGCCTCCTAATCAAGCGTAACCAAGTATAATTTGCTACAGCACTTAGAGTGTTTGAAGTGATTTTAAATTGCTACTGAGATAGATTCTAGCTTTTGGACCTCTTCCTCTCCAAACCATTCAAAGTGCTAATACGAAAAGTTGCTAGAAATGTAAAACTCTACAACCTTTCGTTTGATAGAATCCTAAGTTTCTATACGAAATTTCAAGTTTCGAATTTAACCCAAAATTGAGTTGTTAAGGGCAAATTTGACTTTTCACTTGTTGGATTAGTGTCTAAGCCTCCTAATCAAGCGTAATCAAGTATAATTTGCTAGAGGACTTAGAGCTTTTGAAGTGATTTTGAATTGCTACTGATTTTCATTCTAGCTTTTGAACCTCTTACTCTCCAAACCATTCAAAGTGCTAATAGGAATGGTTGATAGAAATGTAAAAATCTACAACTTTCAGTTTGACAGAATCTTAAGTTTCTATACGAAATTTCATGTTTCGAATTTAACCCAAAATTGAGCTTTCAAGGGCAAATTTGACTTTTCACTTGCTGGATTAGTGTCTAAGCCTCCTAATCAAGCGTAACCAACTATAATTTGCTAAAGCACTTAGAGTGTTTGAACTGATTTTGAATTGCTACTGATTTTGATTCTAGCTTTTGAACCTTTTCTTCTCGAAACCATTCAAAGTGCTAATAAGAAAAGTTGCTATAAATGTCAAACTCTACAACTTTTAGTTTGACAAAATCTTAAGTTTCTATTCAAAATTTCATGTTTCGAATTTAACACAAAATTGAGCTTTTAAGGGCAAACTTGACTTTTTACTTGTTGGATTAGTGTCTAAGCCTCCTATTCAAGCGTAACCAAGTATAATTTGCTAGAGCACTTAGAGGTTTTGAAGTGATTTTGAATTGCTATTGATTTTGATTCTAACTTTTGGACCTCTTCTTCTCGAAACCATTCAAAGTGCTAATACGAAAAGTTGCTAGAAATGTAAAACTCTACAACCTTTCGTTTGATAGAATCCTAAGTTTCTGTACGAAATTTCAAGTTTCGAATTTAACCCAAAATTGAGCTTTCAAGGGCAAATTTGACTTTTGACTTGCTGGATTAGTGTCTAAGCCTCCAAATCAAGCATAACCAAGTATAATTTGCTAGAGAACATAGACTTTTTGAAGTGATTTTGAATTGCTACTGATTTTCCTTCTAGCTTTTGAACCTCTTCCTCTCGAAACCATCCAAAGTGCTAATTAGAAAAGTTGCTAGAAATATAAAACTCTACAACTTTTCGTTTGACAGAAATTTAGGTTTTTATACAAAATTTCAAGTTTTCAATTTAACCCAAAATTGAGCTTTCAAGGACAATTTGACTTTTCACTTGCTGGATTAGGGTCTAAGCCTCCTAATCAAGCGTAACGAAGTATAAATTGCTAGAGCACTTAGAGTGTTTGAAGTGATTTTGAAGTGCTACTGGTTTTGATTCTAGCTTTTGAACCTTTTCTTCTCGAAACCGTTCAAAGTGCTAATAAGAAAAGTTGCTATAAATGTCAAACTCTACAACTTTTAGTTTGACAAAATCTTAAGTTTCTATACAAAATTTCATGTTTCGAATTTAACGCAAAATTGAGCTTTTAAGGGCAAATTTGACTTTTCACTTTTTGGATTAGTGTCTAAGCCTCCTAATCAAGCGTAACCAAATATAAATTGCTAGAGCACTTAGAGTGTTTGAAGTGATTTTGAATTGCTGCTGATTTTGATTCTAGCTTTTGAACCTCTTCCTCTCCAAACCATTCAAAGTGCTAATAACAAAAGTTGCTAGAAATGTAAAACTCCACAACATTTCGTTTGACAAAAACTTCAGTTTCTATACAAAATTCCATGTTTCGAATTTAATCCAAAATTGAGCTTTCAAGGGCAAATTTGACTTTTCACTTGCTGGATTACTGTATAAGCCTCCTAATCAAGCGTAACCAAGTATAATTTGCTAGAGCACTTAGAGTGTTTGAAGTGATTTTGAATTGCTCCTGATTTTGATTCTAGCTTTTGAACCTCTTCCTGTCCAAACCATTCAAAGTGCTAATAAGAAAAGTTGCTAGAAATGTAAAACTCTAAAACTTTTCGTTTGACAGAATCTTAAGTTTCTATACGAAATTTCAAGTTTCGAATTTAACCCAAAATTGAGCTTTCAAGGGCAAATTTGACTTTTCACTTGCTGGATTAGTGTCTAAGCCTCCTAATCAAGCGTAACCAAGTATAATTTGCTAGAGCACTTAGAATTTTTGAAGTGATTTTGAACTGCTACTGATTTTCATTCTAGCTTTTGAACCTCTTACTCTCCAAACCATTCAAAGTGCTAATTGGAATAGTTGCTAGAAATGTAAAAATCTACATCTTTCGGTTTGACAGAATCTTAAGTTTCTGTACGAAATTTCAAGTTTCGAATTTAACTCAAAATTGAGCTTTCAAGGGCAAATTTGACTTTTGACTTGCTGGATTAGTGTCTAAGCCTCCTAATCAAGAATAATCAAGTATAATTTGCTAGAGAACTTAGACTTTTTGAAGTGAGTTTGAATTGCTACTGATTTTCATTCTAGCTTTTGAACGTCTTCCTATCGAAACCATCCAAAGTGCTAATTTCTATTCTAGCTTTTGGACCTCTTCTTCTCCAAACCATTCAAAGTGCTAATACGAAAAGTTGTTAGAAATGTAAAACTCTAAAACTTTTCGTTTGACAAAATCTTAAGTTTCTATACAAAATTTCAAGTTTCGAATTTAACCCAAAATTGAGCTTTTAAGGGCAAATTTGACTTTTCACTTGCTGGATTAGTGTCTAAGCCTCCTAATCAAGCGTAACCAAGTATAATTTGCTAGAGCACTTAGAGTTTTTGAAGCGATTTTGAATTGCTACTGATTTTCATTGTAGCTTTTGAACCTCTTCCTCTCCAAACCATTCAAAGTGCTAATGGGAATAGTTGCTGGAAATGTAAAAATCTACAACTTTTAGTTTGACAGAATCTTAAGTTTCTATACGAAATTTCAAGTTTCGAATTTAACCCAAAATTGAGTTGTTGAGGGCAAATTTGACTTTTCACTTACTGGATTAGTGTCTCAGCCTCCTAATCAACCGTAACCAAGTATAATTTGCTAGAGCACTTAGAGTGTTTGAAGTGATTTTGAATTGCTACTAATTTTGATTCTAGCTTTTGAACCTTTTCTTCTCGAAACCGTTCAAAGTGCTAATAAGAAAAGTTGCTATAAATGTCAAACTCTACAACTTTTAGTTTGACAAAATCTTAAGTTTCTATACAAAATTTCATGTTTCGAATTTAACGCAAAATTGAGCTTTTAAGGGCAAATTTAACTTTTCACTTGTTGGATTGGTGTCTAAGCCTCCTAATCAAGCGTAACCAAGTATAATTTGCTAGAGCACTTAGAGTTTTTGAAGTGATTTTGAATTGCTAGTGATTTTGATTCTAGCTTTTGAACCTCTTCCTGTCCAAACCATTCAAAGTGCTAATAAGAAAAGTTGCTAGAAATGTAAAACTCTACAACATTTCGTTTGACAAAAACTTCAGTTTCTATACAAAATTCCATGTTTCGAATTTAACCCAAAATTGAGCTTTCAAGGGCAAATTTGACTTTTCACTTGCTGGATTAGTGTCTAAGCCTCCTAATCAAGCGTAACCAAGTATAATTTGCTAGAGCACTTAGAGTGTTTGAAGTGATTTTGAATTGCTACTGATTTGGTTTCTAGCTTTTAAAACCTTTTCTTCTCGAAACCGTTCAAAGTGCTAATAAGAAAAGTTGCTATAAATGTAAAACTTTACAACTTTTCGTTTGACAAAATCTTAAGTTTCTATACAAAATTTCATGTTTCGAATTTAACCCAAAATTCAGCTTTTAAGGGCAAATTTGACTTTTCACTTGCTGGATTAGTGTCTAAGCCTCCTAATCAAGCGTAACCAAGTATAATTTGCTACAGCACTTAGAGTTTTTGAAGCGATTTTGAATTGCTACTGATTTTCATTCTAGCTTTTGAACCTCTTCCTCTCCAAACCATTCAAAGTGCTAATAGGAATAGTTGCTGGAAATGTAAAAATCTACAACTTTTAGTTTGACAAAATGTTAAGTTTCTATACGAAATTTCAAGTTTCGAATTTAACCCAAAATTGAGTTGTTGTGGGCAAATTTGACTTTTACCTTGCTGGATTAGTGTCTAAGCCTCCAAATCAAGCGTAACCAAGTATAATTTGCTAGAGCACTTAGAGTTTTTGAAGTGATTTTGAATTGCTACTAATTTTAATTCTAGCTTTTGAACCTCTTCCTCTCGAAACCATCCAAAGTGCTAATACGAAAAGTTGATAGAAATGTAAAACTCTACAACCTTTCGTTTGATAGAATCCTAAGTTTCTATACAAAATTTCAAGTTTCGAATTTAACCCAAAATTGAGTTGTTAAGGGCAAATTTGACTTTTCTCTTGCTGGATTAGTGTCTAAGCCTCCTAATCAAGCGTAACCAAGTATAAATTGCTAGAGCACATAGAGTGTTTGAAGTGATTTTGAATTTCTACTGATTTTGATTCTAGCTTTGAACCTCTTCCTCTTGAAACAATTCAAAGTGCTAATTAGAAAAGTTGCTAGAAATGTAAAACTCTACAACTTTTCGTTTGACAAAAACTTAAGATTCTATACAAAATTCCATGTTTCGAATTTAACCCAAAATTGAGCTTTCAAGGGCAAATTTGACTTTTCACTTGCTGGATTAGTGTCTAAGCCTCCTAATCAAGCGTAACCAAGTATAATTTGCTAGAGCACTTAGAGTGTTTGAAGTGATTTTGAATTGCTACTGATTTTCATTCTAGCTTTTGAACCTTTTTTCACGAAACCATTCAAAGTGCTAATAAGAAAAGTTGCTATAAATGTCAAACTCTACAACTTTTAGTTGACAAAATCTTAAGTTTGTATACAAAATTTCATGTTTCGAATTTAACGCAAAATTGAGCTTTTAAGGGCAAATTTGACTTTTCACTTGTTGGATTGGTGTCTAAGCCTCCTAATCAAGCGTAACCAAGTATAATTTGCTAGAGCACTTAGAGTTTTTGAAGTGATTTTGAATTGCTAGTGATTTTGATTCTAGCTTTTGAACCTCTTCCTGTCCAAACCATTCAAAGTGCTAATAAGAAAAGTTGCTATAAATGTCAAACTCTACAACTTTTCGTTTGACAAAATCTTAAGTTTCTATACAAAATTTCATGTTTCGAATTTAACCCAAAATTGAGCTTTTAAGGGCAAATTTGACTTTTCACTTGCTGGATTAGTGTCTAAGCCTCCTAATCAAGCGTAACCAAGTATAATTTACTACAGCACTTAGAGTTTTTGAAGCGATTTTGAATTGCTACTGATTTTCATTCTAGCTTTGAACCTCTTCCTCTCCAAACCATTTAAAGTGCTAATAGGAATAGTTGCTGGAAATGTAAAAATCTACAACTTTTAGTTTGACAAAATCTTAAGTTTCTATACAAAATTTCAAGTTTCGAATTTAACCCAAAATTGAGTTGTTGAGGGCAAATTTGACTTTTCACTTGCTGGATTAGTGTCTAAGCCTCCTAATCAAGCGTAACCAAGTATAATTTGCTAGAGCACTTAGAGTTTTTGAAGTGATTTTGAATTGCTACTAATTTTGATTCTAGCTTTTGGACCTCTTCTTCTCCAAACCATTCAAAGTGCTAATACGAAAAGTTGTTAGAAATGTAAAACTCTACAACCTTTCATTTGATAGAATCCTAAGTTTCTATACGAAATTTCAAGTTTCAAATTTAACCCAAAATTGAGTTGTTAAGGGCAAATTTGACTTTTCTCTTGCTGGATTAGTGTCTAAGCCTCCTAATCAAGCGTAACCAAGTATAAATTGCTAGAGCACATAGAGTGTTTAAAGTGATTTTGAATTGCTACTGATTTTCATTCTAGCTTTTGAACCTCTTACTCTCCAAACCATTCAAAGTGCTAATAGGAATAATTGCTAGAAATGTAAAAATCTACAACTTTCAGTTTGACAGAATCTTAAGTTTCTATACGAAATTTCAAGTTTCAAATTTAACCCAAAATTGAGCTTTTGAGGGCAAATTTGACTTTTGACTTGCTGGATTAGTGTCTAAGCCTCCTAATCAAGCATAACCAAGTATAATTTGCAAGAGAACTTAGAGTTTTTGAAGTGATTTTGAATTGCTACTGATTTTCATTCTAGCTTTTGAATCTCTTCCTCTCGAAACCATCCAAAGTGCTAATTAGAAAGGTTGCTTGAAATGTAAAACTCTACAACTTTTAGTTTGACAAAAATTTAGGTTTTTAAACAAAATTTCAAGTTTTGAATTCAACCCAAAATTGAGCTTTCAAGGACAAATTTGACGTTTCACTTGCTGGATTAGTGTCTAAGCCTCCTAATCAAGCGTAACCAAGTATAAATTGCTAGAGCACTTAGAGTGTTTGAAGTGATTTTGAATTGCTACTAATTTTGATTCTAGCTTTGAACCTCTTCCTCTTCAAACCATTCAAAGTGCTAATTAGAAAAGTTGCTAGAAATGTAAAACTCTACAACTTTTCGTTTGACAAAAACTTAAGATTCTATACAAAATTCCATGTTTCGAATTTAACCCAAAATTGAGCTTTCAAGGGAAAATTTGACTTTTTACTTGCTGGATTAGTGTCTAAGCCTCCTAATCAAGCGTAACCAAGTATAATTTGCTAGAGCACTTACAGTGTTTGAAGCGATTTTGAATTGCTACTAATTTTCATTCTAGCTTTTGATCCTTTTCTTCACGAAACCATTCAAAGTGCAAATAAGAAATGTTGCTATAAATGTCAAACTCTATAACTTTTAGTTTGACAAAATCTTAAGTTTCTATACAAAATTTCATGTTTCGAATTTAATGCAAAATTGAGCTTTTAAGGGCAAATTTGACTTTTCACTTGTTGGATTAGTGTCTAAGCCTCCTAATCAAGCATAACCAAGTATAATTTGCAAGAACACTTAGAGTTTTTGAAGTAATTTTGAATTGCTACTGATTTTGATTCTAGCTTGTGAACCTCTTCCCCTCCAAACCATTCAAAGTTCTAATAAGAAAAGTTGCTAGAAATGTAAAACTCTACAACTTTTCGTTTGACAGAATCTTAAGTTTCTATACGAAATTTCAAGTTTTGAATTTAACCCAAAATTTAGTTGTTACGGGCAAATTTGACTTTTCACTTACTAGATTAGTGTCTAAGCCTCCTAATCAAGCGTAACCAAGTATAATTTGCTAGAGCACTTAGAGTTTTTGAAGTGATTTTGAATTGCTACTGATTTTGATTCTAGCTTGTGAACCTCTTCCTCTCCAAACCATTCAATGTGAGAAAAGTTGCTAGAAATGTAAAACTCTACAACTTTTAGTTTGACAAAAACTTAGGTTTCTATAAAAAATTTCATGTTTTGAATCTAACCTAAAATTGAGCTTTTAAGGGAAAATTTGACTTTTCATTTGCTGGATTAGTGTCTAAGCCTCCTAATCAAGCGTAACCAAGTATAATTTGCTAGGGCACTTAGAGTTTTTGAAGTGATTTTGAATTGCTACTTATTTTGATTCTAGCTTTTGGACCTCTTCCTCTCCAAATCATTGAAAGTACTAATAATAAAAGTTGCTAGAAATGTAAAACTCTACAACTTTTCGTTTGACAAAATCTTAAGTTTCTATACAAAATTTCATGTTTCGAATTTAACCCAAAATTGAGCTTTTAAGGGCAAATTTGACTTTTCACTTGCTGGATTAGTGTCTAAGCCTCCTAATCAAGCGTAACGAAGTATAATTTGCTAGAGCACTTAGAGTGTTTGAAGTGATTTTGAATTGCTACTGATTTTGATTCTAGCTTTTGAACCTCTTCCTCTCCAAACCATCCAAAGTGCTTATTAGAAAAGTTGCTAGAAATGTAAAACTCTACAACTTTTCATTTGACAAAAACTTAAGTTTCTATACAAAATTTCAAGTTTCGAATTTAACCCCAAATTGAGCTTTCAAGGGCAAATTTGACTTTTCACTTGCTGGATTAGTGTCTAAGCCTCCTAGTCAAGCGTAACCAAGTATAATTTGCTAGAGCACTTAGAGTTTTTGAAGTGATTTTGAATTGCTACTTATTTTGATTCTAGCTTTTGGACCTCTTCCTCTCCAAATCATTGAAAGTGCTAATAATAAAAGTTGCTAGAAATGTAAAACTCTACAACTTTTCGTTTGACAAAATCTTAAGTTTCTATACAAAATTTCATGTTTCGAATTTAACCCAAAATTGAGCTTTTAAGGGCAAATTTGACTTTTCACTTGCTGGATTAGTGTCTAAGCCTCCTAATCAAGCGTAACCAAGTATAATTTGCTAGAGCACTTAGAGTTTTTTAAGTGATTTTGAAATTGCTACTGATTTTGATTCTAGCTTTTGAACCTCTTCCTCTCCAAACCATTCAAAGTGTTAATAGGAATAGTTGCTAGAAATGTAAAAATCTACAACTTTTAGTTTGACAGAATCTTAAGTTTCTATACGAAATTTCAAGTTTTGAATTTAACCAAAAATTTAGTTGTTACGGGCAAATTTGACTTTTCACTTGCTGGATTAGTGTCTAAGCCTCCTAATCAAGCGTAACCAAATATAATTTGCTAGAGCACTTAGAGTTTTTGAAGTGATTTTGAATTGCTACTCATTTTGATTCTAGCTTGTGGACCTCTTCCTCTCCAAACCATTCAAAGTGCTAATAAGAAAAGTTGCTAGAAATGTAAAACTCTACAACTTTTCGTTTGACAAAATCTTAAGTTTCTATACAAAATTTCAGTTTCGAATTTAACCCAAAATTGAGCTTTCAAGGGCAAATTTGACTTTTGACTGGCTGGATTAGTGTCTAAGCCTCCTAGTCAAGCATAACCAAGTATAATTTGCTAGAGAACTTAGAGTTTTTGAAGTGATTTTGAATTGCTACTGATTTTCATTCTAGCTTTTGAACCTCTTCCTCTCGAAACCATTCAAGGTGCTAATAAGAAAAGTTGCTATAAATGTCAAACTCTACAAGTTTTAGTTTGACAAAATCTTAAGTTTCTATACAAAATTTCAAGTTTCGAATTTAACCCAAAATTGAGCTTTTAAGGGAAAATTTGACTTTTCACTTGCTGGATTAGTGTTTGAGCCTTCTAATCAAGCTTAACCAAGTATAATTTGCTAGAGTTGTTATAGTTGAAGATCGTGATTACTTTTGAAGGCCAGATGAAATATGGATTGAGTTTGAAAGTCTTCATTACTTGTACCATCAAGACGCCCTTGACAAGTCCCTCATTAGTGCATGGGTTCCGCAAGTGTTTGCTCTCATTTCTATATCCTAGCTCCTACATTAATTGTGCGTTGTCTCATCCCCTCTTTTATTTTTTTATCATGCAGAATGGAGATTCAACAGCGCTAGAGAAAACAATACTATGATGCCAGAGAAAACAATACAGTCGAGATTGATCGAAGCCACGTCACAGTGCTGAACCCAAAGAGGAAACCAAAATCAGAGTACCTAAGCCTCTTAGACGTTCTTAGTAGGGTATGGGCTCGCTTCAAAAAAAAACACCCAGGACCATTCAAGGAACAACTTCATATTAGGGATAACTTTCCAGTATGAATTCAATTTGGACATCTAGTGCATGTCATTTCTTTAAAAACCATGACTGCTTGAATATTTCATAACTCCTTTTTCCATATTTAGTGTTTGAGGTAGGAAGATGGAAACAACTTAAGCAGATACTATTGTTGTGAGTTCATCCATGACTTCGTAGGTCCCAAGCAAATAACGGACCGTGAACACCAAATACGTAAACAAAATTCAATATTTTTCACTCTTCACATATATTGGTTTAAAATGATGATGTAATTTGCACGTAACAAATTTCTGAAATGAGAGAAGATTTCATCGCCCCAGAATGACTTAGGGCAATTCAAGAACAACTATGTGGATTTCTTTTAGAGGAGGTCGTAAATCCAAAGGGAGAATTCTAATACGATGGAATGAGTGTGGGGCAACTTCATCTAATCAAGGACTCGGATTACGATACATAGTGCATATTCAGAATACTTATAATATTTGAAGTGCATATAAATTGTATAAATATAATATATGTAACCTTTACTATATACTAGATCAATATATATTAGCATAATATTACTAATATTACTACTGTAAGCAAACAATTGGGATGCTGGAAGTTAGCGCGTCAATTGGTAAACCACAAGCGCATGAATTAGTTCTAGCTTTTCCCTTAGGGTATTCCCCCAAGGTTCATCAATCCATGGAACAAGTGGGATGTTGGCTCTCACTTTATACTAATCTTACTAACGAAATCAGGAAATATGGGTTATGTAGAGAGACAAACTAATCTAAACTAAACAAGGAACAAGAAGCAAAGGTTGATACAAGATAGATAACAAAGATAGATATGCGCTTCCTCCCAAGGATCTAGGTTCACATGAATATGCATCTACTACAAAAATTGGTGCTGCCTTCACTAGCTATCGCAGAGATTATGTGCTCGCTCGGCTCTTTCCCTCCTGCATGTTGTCACTAGGTAGGGATACTCAACAACTTCACTCACACATCTATATCAAAGCATCCGCAGAGTTAAGCTAATTACGATGATTACCACAAACTCTACTAAGGACAAATGAAGCGCTCACATAAGTAAATAAAGCATTACAATGACATAGATCATGAACCATTGATAGGCATAAACTACATGTAGCAGTTACATATCGAAGATCCAAACAATCATAGGGATGAATAGATGCTTTACCCCATCATCTTACAGAGATTGATGCAAAAGGGGTAAAGGAGACTCTAGAGAATGTTGTCACTGTTGGAGGTATGCCCTAGAGGCAATCATAGAGATGATGATATTTCATTTGTATCCATGATTTGTATGTTGTGTTCATTGAATATCCATTGAAGGCTACTTGAATTGATTTGCAATTATGTGAATTGTATGTGAAACTCTTTACTTGTATGGTTATTCTAAAGTTGTCCCTAGTCGGAGTTCATGTGAGGACACACATGTATTAGTTGATGACTATGTTTCACAAGTCATGGACATGGAGATGTTGAACTAATAATGTGGACACATGTGGAGACATGTGCTAGGACTGACCCAACACGAGAAGTAGTTCTCTCTTTAAACAACATATATGCTTTGTCCTTAGACCTGAGATTGTCACATGTATTCTAGATGTGGATCGACCTACTTAGGGACTATCAAACGCTATGCCGTAACAGGGTAGTTATAAAGGTAGTTTTCGGGTTTGTCAAGAAGCATGCTATGCGACATGGTCAATCAAGATGGGATTTGCCCCTCTCTGATTGAGAGTGATATCTCTAGGCCCCTCGAGTGATCGGATCCGAAAATGCATGGCCATGCTACGTACGGTTAAGAGTTAACCTACAAAGGGATTCCGAATCACAGGATCGAAAAAGAGCGGTCGGCTTGAAGCTAGACCAAATATCGTGAGGCAAAGGGAATAGCATGTATATTATGTTGTGATGGTTCGTCTGATATGATCTTCGTGTGCGTATAGGAGTTGGCACGTCTTGCTAGAGGCCGCTACCGACTATTGGGCCGAGTAGGAGTACTCGGGCCATGTCTATACGTATCCGAACCCATAGGGTCACACACTTAAGGGGCTGGAAGCCCAATTCGGATCAGATCCGAGTTGGATTAGGTTTAGAAGTACTAATGGGCCTCGGATCCAGAGGCCCGTCAGGAACCTCTATAAATAGAGGGGTGGGGGCGCCCTAGGGTTTACACCTTTTGGCGAAACACACCTGCCGCACCTCCCACGCCCTCGCCTGTTGCAACTCGCGGATCTAGCAGTCCGGTTTGCGACGCTTCCTCCCTGCACGTGTGGGTACCTTGGAGGTGTTGCGCCTGCAGCACTTGGACGAGCCGCCGACGAGCCACGACGAGCCGACAACGAGCCGCGACGAGCCGACGACGAGCCGCAGCACCGGAGGCGACGAGCCACGACGAGCCAACGACGAGCCGCAGCACCGGAGGCGATCTTGCTGCACGTGGACGAGCTGCTGAGGAGCTGCTGGACGTGATCGACTACGTACGACTACGTGATCGTCTTCACTGCATCGACGCATATCTACATCTTCCGCGCCAGTAGTGCGTCGAGTGGTAATCCCGTGATCCTTATACGGCAGTTCTTCCTGGTTATACGCGGTAGAAATTTTGATTTGCGCTAGTGTAGCCTACCTCGTATTCCAACAGTGGTATCAGAGCTGTAGCTGCTTAGTTTTGGATTCGGGATGTGTGCATATGGAGATATGCGAGTTTTCTGTTTGATCTATGTCCTGGTTTTGTGCCCTTGCTGCAATGGTAGTGTAACGACATACTCCTACCGGTTGGTTTCCGCCATCGGAGTTAAGTGATACACGTAAATCCAGTTGCAGTGAGCGAAGATCAATATGATTGGTCGAATCGAGATCCAGAGTCATACGCCAGGCGCATTAGATGTGCAATAGTAGATGAGATCTACTGCCGGGGTCGGGATTTTTGCCGTATGCGTATGCTTCGGTAAATCAGCCGTAACTTTTCGGTACGATCTCGGATCGGGGCGATTTTTATATGAAAATTGATCTACAGAAAAAGTTACACATGAAATTCAACGGCATTGCCGTTTTTGGTGAAATTAGATTTCCCAAATTCGGCTTGGAAGATGGAGTTTCGGGCCTCCGAAGTTTGGAACGTTAGGACGCCTAACTCTGTTTTGCAGGATGTATGTTTGTATCTTGTGATCAGTATGGCCCCCTTGTGTATGTGATGCATGTGTGTAACTCATTCATGACCTGCGTGTCGCGCGTACGGCAACACGGCAGGAGCCATATGTGTTGTCACTTTATTGTATTTAATGGTCTGCGTACCAATCTGTGATGATCCAAGCAACTATGTAATCTTCATTATTAGATTCTTTACTAGCTATTAGGTGTAATAGCATGCTCTAGTTCTTGGAGGACTCATCACCAGGAGGATGGCGCACATGGAACATGGAGATGGAGATCACCATGGTGAACAGGTTCTATGGAGATGGAGATCACCATATGAAAACGGGCCATACTGTGTCACAACTGTGTGAATGCTATTCTGTTTATGTTTTACTTTCTGCATGTTGTGATGTTAGAAGTAGAACGATCCCTCACAAAGTTTAATTTAGTATGCCCTCCTAACTAAAACTTGCACCGTCCCATGTCTTGTACAATTAGTGGTGGGTCTATGAAATTAGGGTGCCACTAGTTTTCCTTGACTAGACGGGTTTGTGTCGGACACTTACACGCATAAGGGTTGGTCTGCTTAACAAGGTTATCTTAACGGTTAAGGACCTTGGGGCATAAAGGTTGGGCGCCGAGACATAGAGATGTCACCCAACAACAGGAGTCATATGTGATATGATTAGCAAAAGTTGCTTACCGATCTACCTCGTTTGCTAGCGGTGATGCTAAAGCTCACTAGTCGACTTGTTAGTTGTGGATCCTGAATCACTAAGTTTCAATAGAGGGATATTGATTTTAGTGGGAGTAGATTCTGTTAAAATAGTTTAATGTAATTTGCTCTATCATGGATACGTTTGTCTTAGTGTATTTTGCATTACTTTTGTTGTAGATTAAATGGCACCTAGCACCACCACCACATCATTTGCTTTGCGTTCGGTCCTTGAGAAGGACAAGTTGAATGGAACAAATTACTCGGATTGGATCCGCAACCTGAGAATTGTTCTCAGGGCTGAGAAAAAGGAAGATGTTCTAGACAACCTACTACCAGAAGAACCTGCTGATGATGCACCCGCTGCTGCTAAGAATGCTTACAAGAAAGCATGTGATGCTAACCTCGAAGTAAGCTGCCTTATGCTTGCTTGCATGGAACCCGAGCTGCAGATGCAGTTCGAAACAAACCATGAGGCGCACGATATGATCGTGGCGCTTAGAGACATGTTCCAAACACAAGCCAGGACTGAAAGGTTCAATGTGTCTAAGGCCTTTGTTGAGAGCAAGCTAGTAGAAGGCGCAGCAGTAGGACCACACGTAATCAAGATGGTTGGTTACACTCAGCGATTGGAGAAGCTGGGCTTCCCAATGGGCAAGGAGTTGGCCACTGACTTCATTCTTTCATCTCTTCCTCCTAGCTATGGGAACTTCATCTCGAACTACCATATGCATGGGACGGAGAAGGGTTTGAATGAACTGTGTGGTATGCTCAAGACAGCAGAGGTAGACATCAAGAAAAGCGCTAGTACCAGCCATGTGATGGCTGTACAGAACAAGCCTAGCTTTAAAAAGAAGGGCAATTCTTGGAAGAAGAAGGGCAAGGCTGGAACGTCCAAGCCAAACCCAGCGCCCAAGGTTAAAGCTGGACCTGGACCTGCTCCAGACAAAGAGTGCTTTTACTGTCATGAACTTGGTCACTGGAAGAGAAACTGCAAGCAGTACCTAGCTTCCTTGAAGAATGGTGGAAGTAAGAGTACTTCTACCTCAGGTACGCTTGTTGTTAATGTTATAGACAACATATTTCTCGCTGATACAATTATTAATTCTTGGGTATTTGATACCGGATCGGTTGCTCATATTTGCAATTTGATGCAGGGAATGATAAGAAGTAGAAGCGTGGAAAGAGGAGAAGTTGATTTCTGCGTGGGCAATAATGCAAGAGTTGCTGCTTTGACCGTCGGGATGATGCAACTCCACCTCCCGTCAGGATTTATTATGGAGTTGAATAATTGTTATTTTGTTCCTAGTTTAAGTCGAAACATTTTGTCTCCTTCATGCTTGATGAAGGATGGTTATTCATTTGCGAGTGAAAACAATGGTTGTGTGATCTCTAAGAATAATATGTTTATGGCTTTTACACCCATTGTGAATGGATTATTTGTTTTAAATCTTGATGGTTCACCTGTCTGTAATGTAAGTGCTAAAAGGCCTCGGCCTAATGATTTGAGTCCTACCTACTTGTGGCATTGCCGTTTGGGTCATATAAGTGATAAGCGCATGAAGAAGCTCCATTCTGATGGACTTCTAACTTCGTTTGATTTTGAATCATACGAGACATGTGAGGCTTGCTTGCTAGGCAAGATGACCAAGACGCCTTTCACAGGATTTCCTGAGAGAGCGGTAGACTTATTGGAACTCGTACATAGTGATGTATGCGGACCAATGAGCACGACGGCTAGAGGAGGATTCCAATACTTCATAACTTTCACTGATGATTTTAGTAGATATGGCTATGTCTACTTGATGAGGCACAAGTCTGAAACCTTTGAAAAGTTCAAGGAATTTCAGAATGAAGTTGAAAATCAGCGTGGCAAGAAAATTAAGGCCTTACGATCTGATCGTGGAGGCGAGTATTTGAGCCACGAGTTTAGCAGTCATATAAAGAGTTGCGGAATTGTTCCACAACTTACGCTGCCTGGAACACCTCAGAGAAACGGTGTGTCCGAGCAACGTAATCGAACATTGTTAGACATGGTTCGATCAATGATGAGCCAGTCGGACCTACCGTTGTCATTTTGGGGATACGCTCTAGAAACAGCAGCTTTCACACTTAATAGGGTACCATCTAAATCCGTAGTTAAGACACCATATGAGATGTGGACTGGAAAGGTTCCTAGTTTGTCTTTTCTAAAGATTTGGGGATGTGAAGTGTTTGTCAAGCGACTTCAGTCGGACAAGATCACACCCAAGTTGGATAAGTGCATTTCGTGGGATATCCAAAGGAAACTTTGGGATATTATTTCTACAACCGATCAGAAGGCAAAGTGTTTGTCGCTCGGAACGGGGTTTTCCTAGAGAAAGAGTTTCTCAAAGGAGAAAAGAGTGGAAAGACAGTGCATCTTGAAGAAGTTCAAGATGAGCCGATCGGGCAAGAATCAAGGAGTGATGCTAACGTAGCAGAACAAGTTGAGATACCCATGGCAAGAGAGGCACCGCCACAACCACGAAGGTCGGCAAGGCTCCGCGAAATGCGGGAAATATTATTGTTGGACAATGATGAGCCTGCAACATATGCAGAAGCAATGATGGACCCAGACTCCGAAAAATGGCAGAGTGCCATGCAATCCGAAATAGAGTCCATGGGAGACAATAAAATTTGGAACTTGGTTGACCCGCCTGATGGTGTTAAAGCCATAGAGTGCAAGTGGATCTATAAGAAGAAAAAGGACATGGATGGAAATGTTCACATCTATAACGCACGACTTGTCGCAAAAGGTTTTCGACAAGTTTAAGGAGTTGACTACGACGAGACCTTCTCGCCCGTAGTGATGCTTAAGTCCATTCGGATTATTCTAGCTATAGCTGCATATTTCGATTATGAGATATGGCAGATGGATGTCAAGACAGCTTTCCTGAATGGAAACCTAGCTGAGGACGTGTATATGATACAACCCGAGGGTTTTGTCGATCCGAAAAATGCTGGAAAGGTATGCAAGCTTCAGAGATCCATTTATGGATTGAAGCAAGCATCTAGGAGTTGGAACATTCGTTTTGATGAAGTGGTCAAAGGGTTTGACTTCACCAAGAACGAAGAAGAGTCTTGTGTTTACAAGAAGGTTAGTGGGAGCTCTGTAGTATTTCTAATCTTATATGTGGATGACATATTACTGATTGGAAATAACATTCCTATGCTTGAGTCCGTAAAGACTTCACTGAAAAATAGTTTTTCGATGAAGGACTTAGGGGAAGCGGCATATATTCTGGGCATTAAGATCTATAGAGATAGATCGAGAAGGCTTATAGGTTTAAGCCAAGATACTTACATTGACAAAGTGTTGAAGCGGTTCAGCATGGAAGAGGCAAAGAAAGGGTTCTTGCCTATGTCACATGGCATACATCTCAGCAAGACTCAGTGTCCTTCGACTGCTAATGAGCGGGATCGCATGAGTAGAGTGCCATATGCCTCGGCTATTGGATCTATCATGTATGCAATGATAAGTACTCGCCCAGATGTTTCATATGCGCTAAGGATGACAAGCAGGCACCAATCTGATCCAGGTAAGAGTCACTGGACAGCGGTGAAAAACATTCTTAAGTACTTGATAAGGACTAAAGATATGTTCCTCGTCTATGGAGGTGAGGAGGAGCTCGTTGTAACAGGTTACACCGATGCTAGTTTCCAAACCGACAGAGATGATTCAAAGTCACAATCAGGATTTGTGTTCACGCTGAATGGTGGTGCTGTTAGTTGGAAGAGTTCCAAGCAGGAGACGGTGGCCGATTCTACGACAGAAACCGAGTACATCGCGGCTTCGAAAGCCGTGAAGGAAGGTGTTTGGATAAGGAATTTCCTCATTGAGCTTGGTGTGTTCCCGAATGCGTCCAGCCCATTGAATCTCTACTGTGATAATAATGGGGCAATTGCGCAAGCAAAGGAGCCAAGGAACCACCAGAAGAACAAACACGTAATGTGGCGATTTCATCTCATTCGAAACTTCGTTAACCGGGGTGAGATCAAGATATGCAAAATACACACGGATCTGAACATTTCTTATCCGTTGACAAAACCACTCCTGCAGGCTAAGCATGATGCGCATGTAAGAGCTATGGGTATTAGGTACCTTCTAGATTGACTCTAGTGCAAGTGGGAGACTGTTGGAGGTATGCCCTAGAGGCAATCATAGAGATGATGATATTCCATTTGTATCCATGATTTGTATGTTGTGTTCATTGAATATCCATTGAAGGCTACTTGAATTGATTTGCAATTATGTGAATTGTATGTGAAACTCTTTACTTGTATGGTTATTCTAAAGTTGTCCCTAGTCGGAGTTCATGTGAGGACACACATGAATATTAGACTAGCACATGTATTAGTTGATGACTATGTTTCACAAGTCATGGACATGGAGATGTTGAACTAATAATATGGACACATGTGGAGACATGTGCTAGGACTGACCCAACACGAGAAGTAGTTCTCTCTTTAAACAACATATACGCTTTGTCCTTAGACCTGAGATTTTCGCATGTATTCTAGATGTGGATCGACCTACTTAGGGACTATCAAACGCTATGCCGTAACAGGGTAGTTATAAAGGTAGTTTTCGGGTTTGTCAAGAAGCATGCTATGAGACATGGTCAATCAAGATGGGATTTGCCCCTCTCTGATTGAGAGTGATATCTCTGGGCCCCTCGAGTGATCGGATCCGAAAATGCATGGCCATGCTACGTACGGTTAAGAGTTAACCTACAAAGGGATTCCGGATCACAGGATCGAGAAAGAGCGGTCGGCTTGTAGCTAGACCAAATATCGTGAGGCAAAGGGAATAGCATGTATATTATGTTGTGATGGTTTGTCTGATATGATCTTCGTGTGCGTATAGGAGTTGGCACATCTTGCTAGAGGCCGCTACCGACTATTGGGCCGAGTAGGAGTACTCGGGCCATGTCTATACGTATCCGAACCCATAGGGTCACACACTTAAGGGGCTGGAAGCCCACTTCGGATCTGATCCGAGTTGGATTAGGTTTAGAAGTGCTAATGGGCCTCGGATCCAGAGGCCCGTCAGGAACCTCTATAAATAGAGGGGTGGGGGCGCCCTAGGGTTTACACCTTTTGGCGAAACACACCTGCCGCGCCTCCCACGCCCTCGCCTGTTGCAACTCGCGGATCTAGCAGTCCGGCTTGCGACGCTTCCTCCCTGCACGTGTGGATACCTTGAAGGTGTTGCGCCTGCAGCACTTGGACGAGCCGCCGACGAGCCACGACGAGGCGACGACGAGCCGCGACGAGCCGACGACGAGCCGCAGCACCGGAGGCGACGAGCCACGACGAGCCGACGACGAGGCGCGGCGAGCCGACGACGAGCCGCAGCACCGGAGGCGATCTTGCTGCACGTCGACGAGCTGCTGGACGTGATCGACTACGTACGACTACGTTGATCGACTACGTACGACTACGTGATCATCTTCACTGCATCAACGCATATCTACATCTTCCGCACCAGTAGTGCGTCGAGTGGTAATCCCGTGATCCTTATACGTCAGTTCTTCCTGGTTATACGCGGTAGAAATTTTGATTTGCACTAGTGTAGCCTACCTCGTATTCCAACAGTCACCAAAAATGGCGGCGAGGGGGTGCAACCACACCCTAGGCCGATCGGCCTGAGGGCTTCTTCATGCCTCCTGCCCTGCGCCGGTGTTGGTCATCATGGTGATCTGATCTAATCCCTGTTTTTCATCTTATGGTGATGGTAGCTAGGTCTAAACTCGTTGGGCTTCTCCTCCTTGTTGGATGTCTTGGGTATTTATAGTTGGCGGTATCGGTTGGGGTACCTTCGAAACCAAGTATCTGGAAAATAATCCTAGGATCATTGAGGGCTTCCTCTTGGTGAAAGGGGGCATTGAACGGGGCTAAAAACGGGCCAAGTCGATCGGCTTGGACCCCCATGGGCCGATCAGCCAGCCCTGTTTTGGCCTCCAATGCCTTTGTGCTTCATACAAAAGTTGTTGATCTCGTCGAGCTATACAATTTTCCTTGTAAATTCACCCCAATTGGAGTTTGGATGTGGAAGATATGGCCTGTGCAAGTTTTAGCTCCTCCGTTAGGCCTGCAGGTTTTAGACCCTTACCTTCTTTCATCGTGAAGAGTTTTTCAAAAAGATGCATATCCAACATAAGTGAGATTCTCTTGCAAAAGTTCATGGAAACACTCATCTCATCAAGTCACTCAAGCCTATACTAGATTATTTTTGACCTATTCTACTCATATATGAATGTGGAAGGCTTATGTGCATCTTGGTAGGTAGAAGCAATCCTAGCAAAACATTATATCTAAAATATTGTCAAACTAAGAGAGATCTATTAGGATTACTGAGACTTGTCAAAAAGGCCATGGAAAATAAATGTTGAAGAGGGAGAAGGATGAAACACACACATTTAGATAGGTGGACATGTGCAAGTGGCAAATGAATGATCCCGAGGCACAAATGAAGTCCTCATTATCAGATTGCACATGGTTGGAAAATGAGTATGGATCAATCCTTAATCTTGAAAGCACTGGGAACTTTTAATGAAGCTCAAAGAACTGAGGAGCACTTTATTATTTTCATTTAATGAAGCCCAAAGAACTAACGAGCACTTTATTCTTTTTCTCCTTTATTTATTTTTTCTTTTTCATTCATTTTTCTTACTTCTTTCTTTATTTCTTTCTTTTTCCATATTTTTATCTTTTTACTCCTCAAAACTTCTTGTAACATAGTACTTTTCTCAGCGGTAGTCAAACATAATGCGATGACTCCTCCCCCATGCTTAGACGATGGTCATCCTCGAGCATGAAAGAGGAAGAAAGATAAACTGCAGAGGTAAGTACCAAAATCTTCAATCTACACCAAACAAATTATTTTATTGCTTTTGAAGGTCATCCACACCAAAATTCAGAGTGTTTAGGGGTGAAAACCACCCAGGTCGATCATCTTGAGGGTGTCCAGGCTGATCGACCGTGCCCCTTCTTGCTTCTGTTTCCTCCAATTTTTATTCCATGCACTAGTGGACGCCTCCAAATATTATTTTTCTTGAAAAGGTACTGATATATATTCTGGTTCTTTGTCAAAGTATTTTTTCATACTCAATAATAGGTTGTGGTCAAGGAGGTAGTCACAAAAATGATAATTTGGGTTTAGGTTGGATTCCCAGCGAGGTTTGTGAGATTCCCGATGTGGAAATTCACAATGCATGGACAGAAAGGCTAGCAATAAAAGGTTACACAAAGGAATGGCTAGCTTCTAAGTCTCATACCATAGAAATCAATCTTAATCCAACTCATCAAAATATAAGTTTGCAATCGAAAGGTTTCATCATGAAAGATCATGCATGTATATAGGCTCTAGGAGGTAGAACATTGCAAGAGATTCACAAATGTAGATAGCATAGGAATTAAGTTTCAATAAAAGCAAGACAAGTTATCAGTCATTTAACCTCCACAATTAAAAGAGCTGGTATTTAAATCAATTTAAAATTATTTTTTAGAGAGCAATTAGTCAAGGCATATACAACATCGTGTAGGTAAAACAAAGCGGCAACTTTCATCATTTTTCCATAAGCAAAGGCAATATAAAACATCGAGGTGAGCACATGGTCATGCCTTTTATTGAAAATAAAAAGAAATCTCAGTTGTCCTCCTAGTAACCATGTTATTATCACACAAATGTTGCAGTAAGTTGAAGGTTGAAGGTATATAGGCATTTTAAAATAAATGGAAAAGAGAATGTGCAAGAAAAATTTACTGTCCTGTTGATGCTTGTGATGAAGTGTAGTGAAGGCTCCGCCATGCTTAAGCATTGTGCTTTAGCATGGAAGAACAATGAGAATCTTTTGGCGGTCATGATCCTTGTAATCCACATGTCATTTTCATCCAGCAAGTCCTCCACCATGCTTAGCATTTTCCTAGGTATAGAAGAAGAAGACAGAGCATCTTGTGATCATCCTTGATGCTGTCTTTTATTGTCCATCGTGGTTCCCTTCTAACATCTTTATCTATCAAATGTTTCATATCTATGTTTCCATGTGGCAATGCTCCAAAGGGTGTGATTCCGTCATAAGCTTCAGAATCATCTTGTATGCTCAATGGAAGCATTGCCCAAGCTTCTCTTCATTGTCATCATCTTCATCTCCTTTGTTTAGCTATCATCTTCTTACAATCACCTTTTCTTCATGGATTTTCCCCTACGTCCAGAATAGAACATATACCAAAGTATAGATCTATTGAAATTTGTATGTAATTACCTTTCCAACGAGTGGTCATTCATCAAAAATGGAGTTCAAATAAGAAAGTTACGCCCGTTTTATTTCAGCACTGCGTGCTATCCAGAACTGATTTTAGGATGCACAACGTTCAATGATTTGGTCATAAGCGCTTGTAGGAACTCAAAATGCCTTGCCGCTTGATTCGTTGGAAAGAAGACTTCATAGGGCTTTTGAGTATCCAAAAATATTTTGTTGTTTGTCTTTGAGATGATGCAATATTTTGATGACAACAATAACTTTGAAACCTTCTCTTTGGAGATGTTGATGATCTTGATCTTGTGGTCATTAGGGCACAAGGTCGCGCATCCTTCGGCTTCAAGGTCATCATCGTTGTGGCATCAGCAGCTAGCATGGTGGCAAAGGTGCTTTGTCTCCATAATACTTGCTTTTACCGAGGTGATGGGATCATTGTATACTTCTGCGCTTCGTGTTGACAATATGGATGGCTTTCTTCCTTGTTCGTACTTCTTAGTCACCATAGAATGGTGGTGCCATAGTGCTTTGAATTTTATGGCCTCCAAATCTGATTACCATCGAATCATATTCCTCTTATTTATCATCTTTTTATCGTGAGAGCATCTTCATCATGCCTGCAAAATAATTCAAGTGCACATACTATCCCAGGGTGACGATTGGGAGTAGAAATAATTACCAACAAACCAATAACACATCCAAAGATTCTTAACTTATGGCATAATTTGTCAGTGAAAAGAAAGATAAAAACCTAATAGGTTTATGTGAGTGAAAAGTGTATATGCATATGAGAGGAAGGCATATAAGCAAAGACAATATTTATGCCTAGTTCTAAACACCATGTTTACAACTAGGTTGCTAAATTTCTCCATAGCCATAGAGATTAATTAACCAAGGTCAAAACACCATGTCTATCACAAGATGAATAATTCTTTATAGTACAAGAAAAACAAAGCACATTGCAATGCTTATAAACCAACCAATACAACATGAAAACAAAATGGATAGCTAGCAAGGTCTATTGAACTGCATGATGACGGTTTGCAAATAAGTTTAAACACCACGTTTACACAAGATTGCTAAGGGAGAATGCCCATTAAGTATAAATATGGATATGAAATCATTCATCATAAAGCATAAAGAACAACCAAGCCAACTATATGCGAAGCATGTTTAGAATGCAACAAAGGTGCAAGAGAACTTTAGGATGTACACATGATGGCAAAATGCAATGCATGCAGAAAAATAAATATGAACATGATCATGATGATGTTCTAAAAATAAAATAAAACCTAAATTAATTAGCCACAAGTTAATCATCATGAGATGTTGAAGTGCTCTCTCCTCCCTTTTTTTTATTTTCTAAAAGAAAAAAAACTCAAAGAACGGATTGCCTCTCTAAAAGTGCTTCATTTAAAGTTATAGAGCTCGACTTTCTCACATACCTTCTCATTGTCGCAAAGCTATGGTTCTCTATGCAAGAACTAAAGGTTGACATTCAGTTTTCATTCACTTCCCATACTGTACATGATCATTTAGGCTCAATAGAAGACCTTCCCAAGCTATTTTCTCTCACATCATCATCTCCTTCTTCATCGTTCTTTGCTGCTGCCCATTCTCCATTGAATTTCTCTACGTTTAGCACAGAAAATGTACCAAACTTATACTCCATTGCAAAGTGCATCAAATTTTCTTTCCAACAAGTGGTCATTCTCCCAAAATGGACTCCGGATGAAAAAGTTACGTCCGTTTTACTCCGGCACTGCGCTCTATCCCGAGCTGATTTCAGAACGCGCAGCGTTAAAAGATTTAATCATAACTCTTCGTACGGATCTCCAAAATTAGCGATTCTTGATGTGTTGGAAAGAATATTTTCTGGAGCTTTTGAATATATAATTTTATTATATTGTACATCTCTGATCATGGGTAGAAAATTGATCACAACAGCAGCATTCAACCTGAGATGTTGATGATCCAACTTGCAACTCTTTTGGCATGACTTCTCCACATCAATTGGATCTCATGTTCCTGCATGGTTAGTGAAATTCAGGAAATCACCCCGCAAGTTCTTTTTTAAGTTCATTAGCTTGATCTAGCGTAAAGCAAGATCGAGGTTTGCAAAACTTATTGTAAACATAAGCATCCATAATCACAACCACAATTGATTTGCAAAAGAATATCATGGTGCAATTAAATATAGCATATGTTTGTTGCATAGCACTAAGATCTCCACAAGATTATGGTTCTGAAGGTATAAAATTAATAGGTTCAAACAAAAGCATTGCCTCTTTATCATTCTCAAGAAACTCTAGCCTATCAACATGATAAACATAGGTGCAAGGCATAGAATTTAATATATCATACATACTATTGGTTGAACATAGGCAATTCAAGATATCATTATCAAAATCAATAGTACCTTGAGAGTTTAATGTGTATGTTGACCTTGGAGCTTTTTCAACAAAAGTCATTTTTGGTTCGCCCACTGGAGTTAAAGGCAAATCAATCTCAACAACTGGATGTGGTTCTTCATCATTATCTTGCAATCCCTCCAACTCTCCATCATGTGGAACATGCAATTCATTAGCAATATTAATAGTCACCTCGTCTTCGAAGTCTTCATTATTTGGAATCACACCTACATCTTCATCTTCAAAGTCTTTTGTATTGCCTTCATTATCTTCCATGTGCCACACATCATCAAGATCACTTGTTGAAAACTCACTCATTTCTTCATCTTTGAGCACTACCATGTCCTCATTCTCTGGTGTTCCAGCTTTAATAGCACACAAGCTGTAAACTTGTGCAGAGGGAGCTTCTAGGTGTGCAAAATGCACCCTGGCCGGTTGGCATGAACACGCTAGGCTGATTGGATTGGCCTGTTTCTGCCTCTTCTCAGTGTCATCTTTCTCCCACTCGTTCTTCACGTTGCGTGCTCCTGTTTTCTGAAATTTCTCCTCTGAAACTTCAGCCATATCACCAGAATTATTGGAGAAGAGATCTTGAAATATTTCTAAAGTTTTTTCAAACCGGGGTGATTCCCATCTCAGTAGCTCTTCTCTTCATTGTCTTTCTCTCTAGTGACTCTAATTCTTCTTCTTCAAACATCTTCTGGATTGATTCCCCACTCATCTCTTGATCAAATATATCATCAATTTTTGTGGCTTCGCTTCGGTGTTTCTTATGTCGTATATTGCTGTTTAAATGGCCAAAATTAATCGGAATCCAATCAAGCTGTTCGAATTCTGTCAATGGTATAGCATTCTCGAAAGTTCGGCCTGCATTCATGTTAGTTTTAGCAGTTTTAATATGCGTAATGACTTATCTTACCTCAGGAAGTGGTTCTTTGATTTTTAGTGTGGCCGGTTCATCTTCCTTGAGCTCTGGTTCATCTTTTTCAAAAATTTCAGCAAGCATCTCGGGCTTGTTCTTGTCATTTTCCTCCTCCTGGCAGAGTTTCTGCCATTCTCGTTCATCTCTTTTTGCATTACTTATCCTTTGTAAGATCTGTGTACCTTCTCTAATCATCTTTTCTATGAAATCACCTCCTGCACACATTCTTACATGATGGGAAGAGTGAGGGAGTGAAAAATAAAATGAATGCAACATCATGTCACCAGAAATTCCCAAGTTTGGACCTTGCTTGAATAGTCCATTAAATTGGCTCCAAGCTTCATCGATACCCTCATCTTCTCATTGCTTGAAATTAATCACTTCCTTCCTTAAATCTTGAATCTTCTCTAAGGCTAAATATTTTGAGCAGAATTTCATCACGAGCTCATCCCAATTTTCCTTCACTTCAACAGATGCAAGTGTGTGCCATCTTCGCACTTCACCTTCAAGAGAGAATGGAAAAAGATTCCACTTGAACCAAGCAGCTGGAACTCCTCCTTGTTGCACCATGTTGCATATCATCGTGAATCACTTAATGTGTCTATATGGGTTGTGGTCCTCCAATCCTCTGAAAGGGTTTGTCACCACCAACTTGATGATTCCATGCTTCAATTCATAGTGAGTTGTAGCAAGCTCCAAATCTGATTTTTCATCTCAAAGTCCTCTGATGATGGCATTGCTAATTCCCTTAGTGACATTTCTTCGTTTTCCAATGGTAAGACGAATAGATCCATCTAGGCATTGAAAATAAAAATAAAAATAAAAAGATTCTACACAAAAGTTAAGTATTAGCAGGTTAGCAAAATCAATATAAAGATCAAACACAGCAAACTAACTTGTTCCCCGGCAACGGCACCAGGAAAGCTTGTTGACGACAATTAGCGCGTCAATTGGTGAACCGCAAGTGCACGGATCAGTTGTAGCTTTTCCCTTAAAGTATTCCCCCAAGGTTTATCAATCCGTGGAACAAGTGGGATGCTGGCTCTCACTTTATACTAATCTTACTAACGAAATCAGGCAATATGGGTTGTGTAGAAAGACAAACTAATCTAAACTAAACAAGGAACAAGAAGCAAAGTTTGATACAAGATAGATAAAAAGATAGATATGCAAACTAGGATATAGGTTCACATGAATATACATCTACTACACAAATTGGTGCTGCCTTCACTAGCTATAACAGAGATTACGTGCTCGCTCGGCTCTTTCCCTTTTGCATATTGTCACTATACAGGGATACTCAACAACTTCGCTGACCCATCTATATCAAAGCATCCGTAGAGTTAAGCTAA
The DNA here is from genome assembly GCF_000263155.2 of Setaria italica. Classification (NCBI taxonomy): domain Eukaryota; kingdom Viridiplantae; phylum Streptophyta; class Magnoliopsida; order Poales; family Poaceae; genus Setaria; species Setaria italica. The sequence continues at coordinate 19,977,141 of NC_028454.1, forward strand.
TCACCACGATTACCACAAACTCTACTAAGGACATATAAAGCACTCGCATATGTAAATAAAGCATTGCAATGACATAAACCATGAAGCATTGGTAGGCATAAAGTACATGTAGCAGTTACATATCAAAGGTCCAAACAATCCTAGGGATGGACAGAGGCTTTAACCCATCATCCTACAAAGATTGACGCAAAAAGGGGTAAAGGAACTGGAGAATGACGTCACCGAAGATGGCGGCGAGGGGGGGGGGTGCAAGAACACTCTAGGCTAATCGGCCTAGGGCTCCTCAGGTCGATTGGCCTAAGGACTTTCTTCATGCCTCCTGCCCTCCGTCGGCATTGGTCGGTGCGGTGATCTGATCTAATCCCTATTTTTCATCTTGTGGTGGCGGTGGCTTGGTCAAAACTTGTCGGGCTCCTCCTCCTTGTTGGATGTCTTAGGTATTTATAGTTGGCGGCATCGGTTGGGGTGCCTTTGAAGCCAAGTATCTAGAAAATAACCCTAGGATCGTCGAGGGCTTCCTCCTAGTGAAAGGGAGCGTTGAACGGGGCTGAAAATGGGCCAGGCTGATCAGCTTGGACCCCCATGGGTTGATCGGCCTGCCCTATTTTGGCCTCTAATGACTGAGTGATTCATATAAAAGTTGTAGATTGTCGGTGTTTTAGACCGGCAACCTGCCTAGGGAGTATCCTAGGTGGTCTTTTATGCGGTAAGGGTCGTCGAGAATCAAGGAATCAATGGTGACGCAAGGAACATGATTTAGACAGGTTCAGGCTGCTAGATCGCGTAATACCCTACGTCCTGTGTGTTGGTTTGTATTGATGTATGTTCTGGTCTTGAGAGAGAGATATGTTGAGGGGGGTCCCTGCCTGGCCTTATATACACGGGAGGGTAGGGTTACAAGTCTGAGTCCTAGTCGGGTACTATTACAGAGTTCTACTCGGTATTGGCCCGAGTAGTTTTCCATAAACATACAAGATTAATCCGAGAAGGATATGCTCATCCTTGTTCTGATCTTGTCCGTGTACATCCCTTGGTGGGCCGTCCAAGGCCTACTCGTGGACCTGGGGTGTATGCCCGACAAGCCCCCGAGTACTTTGTAGTCGTGCGCCACAGTTTTGGGCACTGCAGGCACTATCCGAGTAGATTTAGTCGTAGAGTTTGCAGGCTGAAGTGCTCGAGTACTGTCGCATGGCTGGAAGGTACTCTTTTTTCCTCCTTCGAGTTGTTTCCATCCCGTGTAATTTTATATGGCAGTGCGATGTCAATCGCACTCCATATGGAGTAGCCCCCAAGTCTTAGGTTGAGTCGAAGAGTCAGGCTTAGGGTCCAGCCAGCTTTTGTCCATTTTACCCTTGGGGATCTTTGGGAAAAGAAAAAACTGATCAACGGGTACGGTACCCGCAACCCCCGAGCACTTAGGCGAACTTTGTCGATGAAGTGGTCAGCAGTCCGTTGGATAGAGTAGCCGTTGGGTGTTTAAGGCGATTAATACGCAATTAATCTGTCCGTTGCGCAACTGACACGTGGAAACCGGGGCTGGCGGAGATAAAATTGGGAGGCCCCCTTTCGGTTGCTGTTACGCTGTACGGCAATTAGATCTCTTCTTCTTCCTCCTCTGTGCCTCCGCTCTGCATTTTGCCGCCATCAGAGCTGCCGCCGCCGCCATTGCCGCCTTTTGAGAAAGATCCGAGTGTCGAGCCCCTTCTTCCTTGAGGTTTAGTCCGTCGAATGCGCACCAAGAAGATGGGCAAGAAACCCAAGAAAATCCAGGGCAAGGCTTCGGCGACGAGCAAGATCAAATCCAAGAAGGGGAAGGAGTTGGTGCTGCCGGCGCCGAAGGTGGGGCCAACGAACCAAACTGCGCTGCCGCCACCTGGGGCAACCTGGCAACACTCGGTGATGAAGGAGGAAGCGGTCCAGGCGCTAGTCGAGGCAAAGCTCCTTCAGCCGAAGGAGATTCTTGAGTGGCGCCCCACGTTTCCCAATGCATGGCAGTTTGAGGAACATCCTGCCGAGATGGTAATGCTTGCGCATTTTGTGGAAAGGGGATTGGCAGTGCCCACCTCCGACTTCTTCAGAGGTATTCTCGAGTACTACAAACTTCAGCTTGTCCACTTGAATCCCAATGGTGTACTGCACATGTCTATTTTCGTACACCTTTGCGAAGTTTATCTGGGAGTACCTCCAAGTCTCAAGTTGTTTAGGAAGCTGTTCCGTTGTAAGCCTCAGCCGAGTGCCCAGCAGACGGAAGTCTTTGGAAGCGCCAGGTTCCAGCTCAGGAACTCGGGCGCGTATATTGAGTATAATCTGACCGACTACCATAGGGAGTGGAAGAAAAAGTTGTTTACATCGGGAACCATGAAACCCGCTTGCCTGTGGTGACTGGTCACGCGCCCAAGCATGCGGAGAACTGGGTGAGCGAGCCCGAGGACACCCCTCAACTCGATCACCTGATGCAGCAGATCACCGAGTTGAAGGCACTCGGTTGGACTGGGATCAACGTGGCGGCCAGCTTCCTAAAGAGAAGGGTCCAGCCGCTCCAACAACGTGCTCACTCGGGAAGTGAGTACGTAGGTCTGAAGGATCCATCGCGTATGTCCGATGAGGACATATCCGATGATGACGTAGAGGTGCTGCTGGCTAAGTTTTTTAGGAACTATCAGGGAGTACAAGTAATCCCTGCAGCCCTTCATCAGTATGACGCCTGGTACGAGCCAGAAGTGGTAAGTGTTTTCCTCCTGACTTGTTCTTCTTTGACTTGTGATTCTTGTTGCTGATACCGATTTGTTGTTTGAAGTCTCGAGTTCTTGCCGGCTACTTGGCGCAGTCGGAAGAACAGTCGGAGGCTGTCGTCGAGGAGTCGGAGGACGAGCCTTCTCCTCCTGTTAAGAGACGCGGAGTAGTCTGCAAGATGTCTGCGGCTAAGTCTGCTTCAAGCCCTGAGAAGTCTCGGGGTACCAAGGTATGTAGTCGGTAACTTGTCTGTTACTGATGGATTTGAACTCGTTATTGATGTGGCGAATCTTGTTTTGGTTCGTGAAGGCTGTAGATACGGCGCTTGGTGAAGATGAGGCTGTTTCTGAAGAAATGGCCGTGACCGACCCAGAAGTTGGTGATGTGGCTGTTGACATGGTGCTGGAGAGGGTACCATCAACAGAAACTGGGGTAGCCCCCGAGTTAACTGCGTCAACTCCATCGGACACCATGCCGCCTATTGCTGACCAGGCGGTCCTGGGGCTGCCTGCTGAAGTAGCGGGTACAACGAAGGAGGTGTCGCCAGTACTCGCTACTAGTACGTTGCTGTCCAATGTGATCGCCAGTGGTAAGCGTTGTCCCTTCCGATTGTATTCGTTTGAGTAGTACTGTAGTCTTAACTTTGGTTTTGTAGGTCTTGGCAAGAAGACAGCACTGGTCAGTATTCCCGCGGCGCCTAGTACTCGGCCACCTGTCGCCGAGAAGTAGCATGTGCGACTACCGCCACGTTCAACCCGGTGAGCTTCCTTGTCTTTTTGAATGATGTTGGATTGTCTTGAAATCATGTAGTGACACTTTTTTGGTGCAGAGATGCAGAGGAGACTATCCCTGTAGAGACAGGGATAGTGCCGGATCCCTCGACTACAACATCCGTTCCTTTGGAGGACTTGACTGTTGAAGAGGTACCCGAGGTTGACGCTAGCTGTCTTGGAGCTACTATGTTGATGCTTCAAGATGTGATTCGCTCGGTGGAGGTTCCCGCTGCTGCATCAGGCTCGGGGAGTGCTGGCCTATCATCATCTTCTGGTGGAGCGCTGGCCGTAGTTGAAAAAACCAAACAAGCGACTACTCCAGGTAAGTGCCTGGAGTCTTTTTATTGTAGTCGTAGTCGGTAGCTGACATGGTAAATGTTGTAGGTGCTACTATGGGTACGATCCCTCATCTTGTGGAGAGTACCCAAAGGTCAGTACTTAGCCTGCCTTCTGACTTGGAGTTCCAGAGGGCCATCGATGTTTTTCGGGGCTTCCAGGTAGATGTCCTTGTTGACTTTGTTGCATGACTCGAGTAGTTGTGAGGCTTGAAACTCACCATACCATACTTGAATATTTTCAGGAAAGAAGCTATCAGTTGGAGCAGGAATGTGCCCGACTGACAGAAGCTCTTCGGGTTCATGAAGTCGGGGCAAAGTCTTTTACCGTGGAACGCGCGGATCACGCGGTTCTGCAGGAAAAACTGGAGAGCCGCTACAAGTCCTTGAACAAGAAGTATCAAGGTAAGCATTCCGACTACTCTAGTTGTGTCCAACTATAGTTGGCTGTGGCCTGAGTTCTTTGTTTTGTAGAGCTCAAGAAGCAGGAAGCGGCTACAAGGAGCCAAGTCATCGACTGGAGAAACGCTCATGACCGGGTGGCAGATGAAGCCGAACATCTTCGGGCCGCGCTGATGGAAGCACAGGCTGCTTGCGAGCACCAGCAGGACCGAAAGATGCAAAATGGCGTGATGCTTGCCATGGCCATGGTGGCATGTAGAGATCATGCCCAAACCCTGGGAAGACTCCGGGGCGAACTCCAAAAGCTGTCTGGAGCGGCCGAAGACTTGGTGAATACTATAGCCCCCGTGGAGGAAGGCGCAGGGCCACAATCGCTAGTTGAGTGACTAAGAGCTGCCCCGAGTAAAGTGGCGGGACTTTGCAAGACTGTTTGCAAATAAGTTCTTGCAGTTGTGCAGTCCTACTACCCGAGGGCAGACTTGGCGGCAGCTGGTCATGGCGTGGCTCGCAACTGCACAGAGGAAGCATATGCGCAGTACCTCGAGGAGGCAGAGCCTATTGCAGCCAAGATGTCAGAGTTTGTCTCCTTAGAAGAGCTTTGAGCTTTTGTGTGTACTCTTGTTTTTTGTAGAGTACGTTTGATACTTTTGAATATCAAGCCTTTGGATTTTGAAGTTCATTGTCTTGCGAAGAGAAGTTTTACTTCATTGTGTCCAATCCAGAGTACTGGAGTCGGCTGGGTCTGACCCTCTAGGGGAGAAGCTTTGTCTTGCCCGACCTTGAGTCCTGGGGTCGGAGTAGTCCGAGCCCCCGAGCTGTAGACCACGCTTGGCTTGTAGTAGTCCCGAGTGTCAAGTAGTCGTAATGCTGTTGAGTACTCATCTTTTGAGGGACACGGGTGTACTGTATTCCTTTGTCCTTTGTGGATGCACGGGTGTACTGTACTCTTTTGTCCGTTGTGACATGAGTGCGGTCACGTGGGCAGAGTCAGGAGGCGTCAGACTCATTGAGCATGGGTGCATAGTAACTCTTGGGTAGGTGGTAGTTGTGGCCTTCGGCTATAAATAGGGCCACCTGGTGAGCGAACCTCAAGCTCCTGAGTAGCGATGGATTGCCTTCGGTTGCTTCTATTTGAGTGTAGAGAGCCATCAAAGAGTGCATCGGTGCTAGAAGATTCCTCATAGATTGAGGCCACCTTCCCTCCACAGACTCCTGCGCTCGTAGGGATAGTCGCGATGCTAGAAGAATCCTCGTAGGAGGTTTCGTCGCACGCCTCATCTTGCAGCTCATGATCCAGTGGGGTACGCGCTGGAACTCGCGAGTAATGGGTGATGAGTGCCGCGGTCTTTATCCCGCTCTGAGAGTGGTGGAGGTGCGGCCGTAGAGTAGATGGGCTCCGCAAGGCTAGCAAAAGAGCAGCCTTGGTTCCCTCTAGGTGCATCGTGCCGGATTTGGCGTTGCCGCTGTCAAGGCAGTGGCGATGCTGGAGTTCCTGGCATTGCCTTGGGTAGGGTACCTGGGCATGGCTGCGTTTTGCGCAGCTTCCTTGCGTGTGGGCCCTTCTTGTGGTCGGCAGACCTGAGTGGCCTTGTGATATAGTAAAAGCCTGAGGCTTAAATGCAGCCCGCTAGTAGGCAGTTGCTTGTAGTCTTTGTGTATGCCGAGTACTTGTACTTGTATGTAACTTGATGTACTCTTGTTTCAGTAAAGATATTGATACGAAGATTTTGTATCAGGGCAATGGTCCTTGTTGTGCTGAAAGCTCATGTCGAAGCTGAGACATCCTGAAGTTGGTAGTCGGGCGGTTGGTCCGAGTAGTTGCCTTGAAGCGATTACTCGGGTGCTGCTATGGGTAATACCGACAGAGATGTTCGATGTTCCAGGAATTTGGCACTTGTTCTCCTGAGAGCTCTTGGAATCTGTAAGATCCGGGTCCCGTAACCTTTGATACGATGTAAGGACCTTCCCACGGTGAATTGAGTTTATGCAATCCTGACGTGTCTTGGATACGCTTAAGGACCATATCGCCTGAGTTGAAGGATCTTTCCTTGACGTTGCAGTCGTGATAACGCCTTAAACCGTCAAGGTATTTGGCAGATTGCACTAGTGCTGCGCATCTTATCTCTTCTAAACTGTCTATATCTGTTCGCCGTGTTTCTATTGCAAGTTCTTCGTCGTATTGTTCAACGGATGGTGATTGCCACATGATGTCGGCGGGTAGTATGGCTTCCGAGCCATATACCAGAAAATAGGGTGATAGCCCCGTAGTCTTGCATGGTTGGGTACGTAGGCCCCACAAGGCATTGGGTAACTCTTTGAGCCATCTGCCACCTTTGGAGTTGCCAACGTCATGTAGTCGTTTCTTCAGAGCGTCTAGTATCATGCCATTAGCACGCTCGACTTGTCCGTTGGCTCACGGATGAGCAACTGAGACGTAGAGGACGTCGATGCCACTGTTCTCGCAATATTCCCAAAAGTCGTGATTATTGAAGTTTGACCCTAGGTCTGTGATAATCCTGTTGGGAAAACCGTAGCGGTGTACGATTTCATCCAAGAAGTCGAGGACTCAGTCTGCCTTGGGGCAAGTGACCGGTTTGACCTCGATCCATTTGGTGAATTTGTCGATTGCCACGAGTACTCTATTGAATCTTCCTGGCGCAGTTGGTAACGGACCAATCATGTCGAGCCCCCAACAGGCAAATGGCCATGTTGGAGGTATTGTGACTAGCTTGTAGGCCGGTACATGTTGCTGTTTTGTGAAGAATTGACAACCTTTGCATTTCTGAACTAGTTGTTTGGCGTCGGCTAGAGCCATTGGCCAGTAGAAGCCTGCTCTGAAAGCTTTGCCAACTAGTGTCCTTGAAGAGGCGTGGTTGCCGCAGACTCCTCTGTGAATCTCTTCTAGGATTTCTTGGCCATCTTCTCTGGTGACGCTCTTCATGAGTACTCAAGATGATGCACCTTTCCTGTAGAGCTTGTCTCCGACTAGAACGTAATTCTTTACTCGTCGGGAGATTTGCTCAGCTTTATTCTTGTCGGATGGTAACTGGTGATCTTTGATGTAGTCGATGAAGGGTGTCCTCCAGTCGACTTCTATCATCATGATTTTGCGAGAGATGTCAGTAGCCGAGGCTACTGGTGGTGTGACTTGTTTGGGTATGGACGGCTTGCGTAGTTCATGTACAAAAATTCCTGCTGGAACTTCTGCACGAGTTGAGCCCATTTGGGATAAAACGTCGGCGGCAACGTTGTTGTTGCGGACGATGTGATGAAACTCCAAGCCTGAGAATTTGTTTTCCAGTTTACGGACTTCTTTGCAATAAGCGTCCATGTTGTCCTTGTTTCGGTCCCACTTGTCATTGACCTGGTTTATAACAACTAGGGAGTCGCCGTACACCAGTAGTCGTTTGATGCCGAGGGAGATTGCGAGGCGAAGGCCGTGTAGCAGTGCTTCGTATTCGGCTTCGTTATTAGATGCTTCCCAGAATATCTGCAGCACGTACTTGAGTTTGTCTCCTTTGGGGGAGATGAGTAAGATGCCTGCGCCGGCTCCTTCAAGTTTGAGGGATCCGTCGAAGTACATTACCCAATGTTCTAGTCGTTCGACTGGTGTTGGAACTTGATTTTCAGTCCACTCAGCTATGAAGTCGACCAAACCCTGAGACTTGATGGCTATCCTTGGCTTGAAGTTCAAAGTGAGAGCTCCGAGTTCAACTGCCCATTTGGAGATTCTACCCGTGGCATCTCTGTTATGGAGAATTTCGCCGAGCGGGAAGTCGGAGATGATTGTGATGTTGTGCTCTTGGAAGTAATGGCGGTCAATGGACTTAGGTTTTAATGACTCGAGCCAAGTCAGTGGTGCGGGTTCCATACATGTGGGGAAATGAATGACTTTGGTGTCGTTATTGCCCCCGGCTACTTGGACGGCTAGCGAGTAACAGCGTAGCCATTGAATTGGGTCTTGCTTGCCGTCGTACTTGGTGATTCCGGTTGGCTTGAACTTATCGGGTAATTTTGTTTTCATTACCCGGTTTGTGAAAGTAGGAAAATGGTTGTAGCTGTTGACTTCCCGTTCGCGCCGACTGTTGAGAATTTCTCGCAAATCACTGAAGTTGGATATTTTGTTGTTCTTCCGAGTAGGGCAGATGCTTTTAACCGAGTTGGTGCAGCTGACCTCACCAATATCTTTATGTCGCGCAGGAGCTTTATGCTTGCTTGGACCTTGGCTGTGTTGCCGAGGTTGATTGACTGCATCATCGTTTCGTGGGGCGGCATTTTTGTCTGCAGCTCCCCTGCTACCTTCTTGATGAGATGTGATACGAGGAACAGACGGAATTGGTGATTCTTTGTCGAGTAGCTTGTAGGCTTGCTCCGCGAGTTGTGCGATCAGTCCGTTGCCGCGCTGCACGAGTTGAGTTGTGGCTGCGTTGTCCCTATCCTGAGGCATCAACATAGTTAAAAGGTTGATTGAGGCGATGGCCACGAGTGGAGTATTGTGCTCCTGAGCTTGAACTGCGTTGAAAGCCCTTTCAAGATTCGTAATGGGGATATTTGTAGCCATCAACTATCGTCGCTTGGCTCGAGTAGCATTGTGCGCCCTTCGTTGGTTGCGCTGCTCGGAAGTTTCACCGTGAGGGGCGTCAGCAGTAGATTCATTTTCGGAGATGTTGTCGATTTGTGCTAATCGCCTGGGGGTTCTGTCCTGGCTAGTACCCAGGTTGTTATTCTGAGTAATAACAAGTATCTCCCTGTCCGGGTAGCAGCTTTCAGAGCTTAATGTTGCAATTTCTGTGTAACTGTCATCATAGTTGAGTGGAACACCTTCTTGATATGGTAAGTGTTGGCGCTAGAAATCACTGATCGAATTCCCAACGTCGGACACACGACCCGGGAGAATCTACTTAGCTCCTGTTCGGGTGATCGCCCTGGTGCGGTTCGCGCGGCGTGCCAGCCAATCTGACCTGTTGATTGGCAAGAAAATAAACGTGTCAGTTCCCAGAGGTGGCGATCGGCTAGAGTTCCGATCTTGAGAAAGCTTATCAGCGAATCGGCCGATTTGCAGTAATAAGGAAATCGGCTATGATGCAACCGATTACCAAGCAACGTTTATAAAGAAGACTGCTAGAGTAATCTAAACAACGCTACAGTAGCAACACTAGGAACAGATCTAATCGGCTATGCATGAAATAGGTAGATTAATCAGTAAAGTACAGGAAAAGCCGAAAGTATCGATTCCTAGCTGGATAACTGGTGATAAAACTAGAACAACAGGTAAAACCTAGAACTCTAGTAAATATCGATAACTGGTGAATAAATCTAAATGAAACAACAGCAATGCGCCTGAAGTTAAAGCTTAGAAATTACTCGATAAACGGAACTTACAAGATCAGCCGGAGGTCAAGTTGATGCAGCCCCGCCAACCCGTACGAACTTGTGAAAAAGGGGAAAAAGTATTGGCGAAGTCGCCTGCTTGAAAGTAAGTACGAGGAAAAAGTAGTTTGTTGTATTGAGTTAATTGCTTTTACAGATCCATAAGGGTGGCTATTTATAGCCCCGTACAAATGACTTCCTATCCGGTTAGAACTCTATCCCTAAGTTTAAACGGAAAACAAATATTTACAAGTACGATTCGTACTATTTTCACGCGCTTCATGGGCTGACTCCTTCATCTTCATAATCTTTTTAAAGCCCACATCGGCCCATCCATTCTAACCTCTTAATCGGCCGATCACCTCTTTGGCAAAGGGGTAACCGATCAGGACCCACATGTCGAGGGCTCAGACTTATCCCGATCCTGGGGACTAAGGTCAGACGAGGTGGAGATCCTTCTTTAGAGGGTCGGGCGCGTCCGATCCCAAACCCCAGGGGTCGGGCGAGGCGGAGATCCTCCCTTGGAGGGTCGGGCGCGTCCGATCCCAAACCCCAGGGGCCGGGCGAGGCGGAGATCCTCCTTTGGAGGGTCGGGCGCGTCCGATCCCAAACCCTAGGGGTCGGGCGAGGCGGAGATCCTCCCTTGGGGGCCGAGCACGTCCGATCCCAAACCTCAGGGGTCGGGCGAGGTGGAACTCCAAGGATCAATCGGCCGATCCTGGACTGTAACATCATTTGGCTGATCCTTGACTGTAGCACCAATCGGTCGATTTCCAATCATCGCCCTTGTATCTCGCCGCATCTTCCGATCTCTTCTTCTCCTAACGCCGATTTACACGTGTCAAAATCTGGCGTCAACACATGCCCCCCAGTTTCGGAGTAAAACATAGTCTTTACTTCGAAATTCTTTTCACTTCCCATCTGAAACAGACGCCATGAAAATATCCTTCCGTTTCGCGGTCTCCAACCTGATGATTGCAATCTTTTTGAAACGGGCGCCCACGACAACCACTACTCCCGAAAAACTCGAAACGCCGGCGCGGTAAAAGTTCCGCTTTTACCCCATCTCAGACCTTCTTTAAATATCAGCACATCCCGTACTCCTTACGATCTCACGTCCCTCTTCTCCAGCGCACAGACTTTCTTCTTCCTCCAACACTTTCCTCAATCCTCCAATTCTCCAGTGCCTCCTTCCCTTCGCATTCTCTCCTACTTTTCCAATGGCGGCACCCTCAGGCACCTCGCAAACGCGCGAAGCTCCAGAAATGGTGCCTGCGGCGGAGATTCCAGTAGCGACAGCAGCGGCTCCATTGACGGAAGAAGGAGCTCCATCGGCGAAAGCTGAAGCCTCATCCGAGATCCTATTGGCGGCTTCATCATCTGCAGCTGCACCGTCGACTCCGCCGATTACGAGGAGCTTCATCCCGGAGGTTATTACCGAAACCTTCCCTTATTAGTAGTGCATTTACCTTAGATCTATTTCTTACCCTCGCACCCCTTTTTCCCTTTTAGGCAGTTAGGCATCGCATCACCATTCGCCTCACAGAAAGCCTCGACCTTATCTGCCTCGGGCCCATGGGAAACCCAGATCCAACCGACCTAATCAACTTGGAAACCCATAGGATCCCCTTCAAACAATCAACTATGGACCTAGATCACTGGTCGGGTACCTTTAGGTCTTGGCCGAATGAAACTCCTGGTTGGAGGGAATGGTACCAGCGGATAGCCGCCTCCAAGAAAGTCCATTGGGACGAGCTCAAAATTGGCCAATGCATCAATCTATCCTTATCCCAAATGGAACGGAATGAGCCATTAGTGATGGCAGCTTCTTACTTTTGGTCTGACGCTCTCAACGCATTCCTGTTTGGACACGGGCCCATGACCCCCACATTGGCCGATGTAGTCTTGCTGACCGGCCTGGACATCTCCTCCCCGGACACCCCTTTCCGCCTTATAGCCGCAACATCACATCGGCTGGACACAAGGGGAATCGGGCGGGTGGAAAGGCTTCATTAGATGCAACAAAAAAGCCGGATCTGTCGAGAACAGAGAGTATACAGCCTTCCTGATGATGTGGCTAGATAAGCACTTCTTCTGTGGGAGAGCATCTGGTCCATCTACCAATACCCAGGCTCTGGCCGAAGCACTGTCAATAGGGACTTTTGTTCCTCTTGGAAAGCACTTACTGGGAGTAGTCTACCACATGCTTCACCAAATCGGCATCAAGCTATCCCAAGGGGAGCCGATTGGAAACCCAGGTGGGCCCTGGTGGTTCATTAACTTATAGCTGAACTTGTATATGAGCGAGATCTCACAGCAGCGAGTGGAAAATATGACATTCCCCAGCGTCGAATCGGAAGAGAATCTTACTATCCAATGCCGGTGCATGTCTTTCGGCGAAGCGGCATTGGCCTTCTCTGGTTGCTCTTACTCTGCGACCAAGGTGGTGTTTCTATGACGGCTTCAATGAAGATGCAACCGTCTGGTTCCCTTATCGGAGAGATGACCCAATCTTTGAACTTCCTTCTTGGTTTGACTCAACCACCGGCCGATTCGACGACGATCTTACAGATGAGTTAATTAAACCGGGGATCTTACCGGTCAACTTCTTCTCAGGAAAAGATGCCCCTACATATGAATTCTACAACCCCTCTGTTGCAGCGCGGCAATTTAGCATGGGTCAACTGCCGATTCAGGCATACTTTGTCGGCTGAGCAAAGTTCAGAGACGAGCTCACCAAGGGCCTTGACTACAGTCGGCTACGAGATCGGATACCAGACTCCAGCACCATAGACTTGAATGACTGGATAGTAGCCCCCTTTGTTGTCCAACAATTCAAGCTATGGTGGGCCGAATGGAAACAGTACCTGTTCTGCGCCTCTGCATCGACATACTGCAATCTCTTGGATCCAACCAACATCGATCCGGATGCTGAGGTATTTTTCCCCTAGCCGATCTTCATTCCTTTATTAATGCATTTAAATATGTACACTAACATCTTGCTGTTCTTTCAGTCTGAAAACCGCGTTCCCCCAACACATAGTCAGAGTGGCCGGCCGATAGAGGATCATCACCCATACACCATCTTCCCCCATATCGGCTATGATGCCCCTTCTGTGGATGTGATTGCCGGCTGATCGAAGCAGGCGCGGAAGAAGGTTACCAAGAAGACCAGTCGCCGAGTACGAACTCGTATAGAACCGGCCGACCCCCCTATGATCACATCGGCAGAAACTTTGGCTGCATCGCCCCTTCCAGCTGCTGGAGAAGTGGATACTCAAGTCATCACGCAAGCTGGGGTGGCCGCTGCATCATTACTGGTGGAGGCTATGCAGGTAAACTTGTTGTCTCATCCTGCCGATGGCTATCCTCATACTGACCCATCTTATTTTAGACTGCACAAATCACTCCTATGGATTCGCAACAATTGGCAGCAACCCAATCGGTCATCTTTAAGGAAGCCGGCCCGAGCAAAGCACCAATCATGGTGGAATCTTCTACTCATGACGAACCAATGGAACCGGCCCCTGAATCGAGGATAACAACCTCCCGAACACAGCTTGAAGAAATTCGTTTTAAGGAGGTAAGAGACTTCTCACCTTTACTTGGCCGATTCGCTATCATCATCGGCTAACTTATTCTTCTTCTTGACTTACTATTTTACAGGAATAGGACACCCCCAATAACAGCCTTTTCTCGTTTGCGGTCACACTATCTGATGATGAGGAAGTCGCCTCTCGCCAGGTCAACTTGAGCTCTGTTCCTGATGACGTCCGTGCCAAACTCGCAAGCATCCGATCCCTTCTTCAAGAGGACATCGGCCAATTAGTAGAAGACGCCTCGCCGATTCGGCAACTCTTTGGTGTCGTCAGCGGGCGAGTACCAGAAGAAGCGGAAGAGGCCTTGGCGTCGGCCGCGTACATCGAGTCAATGAGGATTCCGGTCTTTAGGGCCCTGCGCCATATGGCCGACCGCGCTAAGTTGACCAAGACCCGTGAGGAAGAGGACACGTACAAGCGCCAAGCTCAAGAAGTGCATCAACGGATTCACTTTCTGGAGGACTCTCGCCCGGGGATCATCGGCACGATAGATCGCCTCAAACGCCGAAGGGCAGAGCTTGCCAAGGAGATGGAGCAGGTGACTAAAGCAATAGATGCCGAAGAGAAGAGGCTTCAAGAACTCCCTTCCGTCATCGCCGATCTGAAATGGGAGAGGCAGCACCTGGCTCACGAAGCCCTCAAACTTCACCGCAATATGTCAGAAGTCCCCGGATTGGCAGAAGATGACCAACGCGTCCTGGACTCTGCCGATCAGATCCGGCGCCGAGCAATCGCAACTATCGATGCCCTTCTGGGTGACCTGTACATACATTCATATATGTCGGCCTTGGTATGGTGCCATCGCCTAAGTCTATCATTTCTAATGAATCGGCCGACGTGAACCCGTGTCCCAGCTTCCCATCTTCTCGGGCGAACTGATCCATTTAATCTGAGTCTTCGGAGCCGACTGCTCGGATCGGCTGTAGGCCAAAATCGGACACCTTCAAGAAGTCAGTATCCCATACTCTCCCGGATATGCACTTGACGGTTTCGCAACTCCACTGCTGCGTGTCGGCTGCCGCGATGCTATATGCGGAATCAGCGGTGACCACCTCGATGTTGTCGCCAACCCATTGTACGAGATATTGATGCATTGTAGATGGAACACAGCAATTTGCATGTATCCAGTCTCGGCCGAGAAGCATGTTGTAGGACCCCTTGCCATTAATAATAAAGAAAGTAGTAGGGAGGGTCTTACTGCCGATGGTGAGGTCGACGCAGAGAGCGCCACGAGCGGGAGATACGTTGCGCTCGAAGTCCTTGAGCATCATATCTGTCTTGGTCAGGTCATCATCACTCTTCCCAAGCTTCCGGAGCACGGCGTACGGCATGATGTTGACTGCAGCCCCTCCGTCTACCAGTAATCTGGTGAGGGGTCGGCCGTTGACATGCCCTTTAAGAAACAACGCTTTCAGGTGTTGTCGTTTGTCGTCTTCGGGCTTCTCGAATGTGGCTGTCATTGGCTCCAAAGCCAATTGCGCCATTTGTTCTTCCATTGCCGATATGTCCTGTCGGTCGGCAGGAGTCATGAATTCTATCGGCAGTATGAAAACCATTTTGATGTCGGCTGCCGATTCGTCGCCTCCTCTGTCGTTTCTTTTGGGGCGCCATACCTGAGACCTGCCTTCCCTCTTGTCCATCGTGTACTGTTGTTCTTCCTCTTGCTGTTCCCACTGACGGAGACGTTGGATTCTTCGTTTTTGAGACTTGGTCAATCCATCGGGACACCACCTGGGGTTCACCGGTTTGGTTCGTGGTCTAGCACGTTCCCATTCCGGTCCGCGTCCTAAAGGGTTCTCGTCTGACATCCGAGCATCGGCCATCTCTTCAAGACGACTGTGGACGCTGACCCTGTTTTCTGGCCGGTCATGTCGATCAATTCTGCCCCCCGGTCCGTCATTGCACCTGCCTTCCGACCGGTCATATCGGTCACTTCTGCCCCCCAGCCGATCACGTACTGGAGGGCGCCGGTCATCTTGGTCGTGCCAGTTCCTGCTGATCGGTTCTGGTCTCCCATCTCTGGAGCGAGACCTGCTGAACGGCCGATTGTTACGATACGGGCCGTTGCACTCCGGGCAATTATCGGCCGAAGGCAACCTGAGGTTGCTTTCCCAACAGTGGATGAAGAACGGGCATCTCCAGTGATCTTCATGTCGCCGCATTGCTTCTTCCCGGGATCTTGAGCGTTCATGTTGCCGCTGATATTTGTTGAGCAGGAATTGGGAAGTAATGCGTGGTTCTCCTGATCCGCCGTCATTGTCCTCCATCCGCCGCTTCCCCTTGACGTCTTCAGGCGCCGCTTGATTTCTGGGGTCTACGGCGCCACTCTTTTTAGCCGATTCGGATGTCAGCACCTTGGTTTGGAGCAAGTTCTTTCCCGTGTCAACCATGTTGGTGGGGAAGGGGTGCTGATCGATCTTCATCGGCTTGGTTGGTTTTGTTGGCACTTCAAACTTAAGTCTGCCCTGCTCAATGGCCGTCTGTATCTGCTGCCAGAAGATTTTGCACTCATTAGTGTCATGGGAAGTAGCATTGTGCCACTTGCAATATTTCATCTTCTTCAGCTGTTCGGCAGAAGGAATAGTATGGTATGGCGAGAGCTTGATCTGTCCTTCCTGGAGGAGGAGGTCGAAGATTTTACCGATTTCTGCATCTTCTTCGGTCTCAACCTCCTCTGAGTATGCCACCTTCTTCTGGAAGTTTCTCCGTGGATCGAAAGAACGTACCTCTTGACTAGACAATCGGTGGACAATTTGGCTCAAGCTCTCAAACTCCTGTGAGGCGTACTTTTCTTTGATGTGAGGCAGGAGACCTTGAAAGGCTATATCAGCCAGCTGTGCATCAGTCAGAGCTAGAGAATAGCATTTGTTCCTGATTTCCCGAAACCTCTGCACATATGAGGATATCGGCTCGTTGCTTCTCTGCTTGAGGCTGGTCAAATCGGACAGCTTCATCTCATGTACCCCAGCGTAGAAGTATTTATGAAACTGCCTCTCCAGATCGGCCCATGTAATTATCGAGTTGGGCGGTAAGGTTCTGAACCACTGGAAGGCCGACCCAGACAAGGATGATGAGAAAAGTCGCACCCGTAGAGCATCTTGCGCCGCTGCCTCTCCGCATTGGATGATGAATCTGTTCACATGTTCTACGGTTTCTACGGTTGAGGTGTCGTCCAGCCCCGAAAATTTGGTGAAGTCAGGAACTTTATACCGATGGGGAAACGGCAGTAAGTCGTACGTAGACGGGTACGGTGTCCTATAGGTGTAGGTCTACACCTTCGGCTTCAAACCGAATTGTTCCTGAATCACCTCTGCTATACGTGCCGACCAGTCCGGCTGTTGCTGGTAAACAGTCGGCTGAGGGACTGGTACGTGCTGGTATATCGGCGGCGGGATGACTTGATGTTGAGTGAAAGCATGTGGCATTTGATGTGTCACAGCCGGCTGCGTATTCAGGGTCGGCTGTTTGAATGAGCTGCTTGTTTCATCATATAGTACGAGCTCTGCTGCTTTGCTCATCTCTGGTGCGACAGGCTGGTACGGTGGCATGGTTGGTCGAGTGGCTGCCTGGAAAGACGCCTGGAATTGGGGGCTTCCCTGATTGGCCGATTGATCCTAAACGGCCGTCGCTGATGGTGCCCCCCAAGGCGCTGGATTAACCGGAGGAAACTGCGCAGAGGACAACTAAACGAGATGTGGTTGAAGATGTTGCGTGCCATTAAACCCCATAGGGATCGATGATGAGGAAGCGCCAGAACCCCCAACTGGAAATTGGGTCGGCTGAGAAGCCGAATTCGGATAACTCTTGTTTGGAACCGTAATCGGCGGAGCATATGCCGGCCCCTTGTACCCTTAAGATACACCGCTAGCCAAGGAGCTGATGACGGCATTGTACACCGTATTAGCAAGCACCGGGGATTGATCGATAAAAGCTTGATAAACGGATTGCTGAACCATCTCGGACATCTTGTCCGAGTCCTCGGTGATTGTGATCTAGCGGGGAGTTGGAAACGGAGTCTTCTTGATAGTCTCCCCGCTCCTGGTGCGACTGAAAGACTGCAGACACGCCTTCCGGTAGTATGCCGTCTGCCTCTCTAGTTCTTCCTTCTGGTCGTCCCTGAGATCTACCACTGTCACTTCGATAACGTTATCTTCGGAGACTTCAGCAGCTTTCGACATGGTGGCGGTTGTATTTGTCCCACCGGGCGTGCCAAAAGTGTGTTG
This sequence comes from Setaria italica, assembly GCF_000263155.2. Lineage (NCBI taxonomy): Eukaryota > Viridiplantae > Streptophyta > Magnoliopsida > Poales > Poaceae > Setaria > Setaria italica. Next base: position 19,994,576 of record NC_028454.1, read on the forward strand.
GCGCTAGAAATCACTGATCGAATTCCCAACGTCGGACACATGACCCGGGAGAATCTGCTTAGCTCCTGTTCGGGTGATCGCCCTGGTGCGGTTCGCGCGGCGTGCCAGCCAATCTGATCTGTTGATTGGCAAGGAAATAAACGTGTCAGTTCCCAGAGGTGGCGATTGGCTAGAGTTCCGATCTTGAGAAAGCTTATCAGCGAATCGGCCGATTTGCAGTAATAAGGAAATCGGCTATGATGCAACCGATTACCAAGCAACGTTTATAAAGAAGACTGCTAGAGTAATCTAAACAACGCTACAGTAGCAACACTAGGAACAGATCTAATCGGCTATGCATGAAATAGGTAGATTAATCAGTAAAGTACAGGAAAAGCCGAAAGTATCGATTCCTAGCTGGATAACTGGTGATAAAACTAGAACAACAGGTAAAACCTAGAACTCTAGTAAATATCGATAACTGGTGAATAAATCTAAATGAAACAACAGCGATGCGCCTGAAGTTAAAGCTTAGAAATTACTCGATAAACGGAACTTACAAGATCAGCCGGAGGTCAAGTTGATGCAGCCCCGCCAACCCGTACGAACTTGTGAAAAAGGGGAAAAAGTATTGGCGAAGTCGCCTGCTTGAAAGTAAGTACGAGGAAAAAGTAGTTTGTTGTATTGAGTTAATTGCTTTTACAGATCCATAAGGGTGGCTATTTATAGCCCCGTACAAATGACTTCCTATCTGACTAGAACTCTATCCCTAAGTTTAAACGGAAAACAAATATTTACAAGTACGATTCATACTATTTTCACGCGCTTCATGGGCTGACTCCTTCTTCATCTTCATAATCTTTTTAAAGCCCACATCGGCCCATCCATTCTAACCTCTTAATCGGCCGATCACCTCTTTGGCAAAGGGGTAACCGATCAGGACCCACACGTCGAGGGCTCAGACTTATCCCGATCCTGGGGACTAAGGTCAGACGAGGCGGAGATCCTCCTTTAGAGGGTCGGGCGCGTCCGATCCCAAACCCCAGGGGTCGGGCGAGGCGGAGATCCTCCCTTCGAGGGTCGGGCGCGTCCGATCCCAAACCCCAGGGGTCGGGCGAGGCGGAGATCCTCCTTTGGAGGGTCGGGCGCGTCCGATCCCAAACCCTAGGGGTCGGGCGAGGCGGAGATCCTCCCTTGGGGGCCGGGCGCGTCCGATCCCAAACCTCAGGGGTCGGGCGAGGCGGAACTCGAAGGATCAATCGGCCGATCCTCGACTGTAACATCATTTGGCCGATCCTTGACTGTAGCACCAATCGGCCGATTTCTAATCATCGCCCTTGTATCTCGCCGCATCTTCCGATCTCTTCTTCTCCTAACGCTGATTTTACACGTGTCAAAATCTGGCATCAACAGTAAGTTATCTATATGGGCGACTAGGCGCGAGTCGTAGCCACGGTCGAGAAGAGGTGGTCACAATCCCGGCCAGTGGATGAATCTGCCTTGTGATGTCGAAGTTATTACCAACCCTTGGGCTGAACCAGATAATGGTATCTTTGGTGAATAGGACGAGTCGGAGTCGACGTCTTCGTCATGCCCGAGTTCGGATCGGGTTTCAGCAAGAAAGCCTTGGTAGACTTTGGTTGCGTTGCGAAGTCCGTGCGGGAACCGCCTTGAAGTTGAAACTGACTTGGATACCGGCTGAGACTGACGAACTCAAGGCGAATCCGACCCTGAGACCTGGGGTCGGCTGAGCCCGACCCTTTGAGTGTGAAACTCTGCCTCGCCCGACCCTGAGTCCCGGGGTCGGATGCGCCCGGCCCCTTGAGGGTGGAACTCCACCTCGCCCGAGCCTGAGTCCTGAGGTCGGGTGTGTCCGACCCCCGAGCGGAGGTTCGGAGTAGTCCGAGGTGAAGTCGAATCCGACGCGTAGTCGAACTCGAACTCGTTGACTTTGAAATCTTGGTTTTTTCTGGTCAGATTTTCTGGTTTCTTCTCCTGAACGTCGACGATCTGGCGCCGGAATGATCCCGAGCCTTCGGCGACGCAAAGCCAGGGTCCAAAAACGAAGGTGGGCCGGCTTCGATGAAGAAGACGGGCCTGATGATGACCTTTGCCATTGAGTTCGCGCTGAGAAACTCGACGAGTTCCCCTACCTGGCGCGCCAGCTGTCAGTGTTTTAGACCAGCAACCCTCCTAGGGAGTACCCTAGGTGGTCTTTTATGCGGTAAGGGTCGTCGAGAATCAAGGAATCAATGGTGACGCAAGGAACACGATTTAGACAGGTTCGGGCCGCTAGATCGCGTAATACCCTACGTCCTGTGTGTTGGTTTGTATGATGTATGTTCTAGTCTTGAGAGAGAGATATGTTGAGGGGGGTCCCTGGCCGGCCTTATATACACGGGAGGGCAGGGTTACAAGTCTGATCCTAGTCGGGTACTATTACAGAGTTCTACTCGGTATTGGCCTGAGTAGTTTTCCATAAACATACAAGATTAATTCGAGAAGGATACGCCCATCCTTGTTCTGATCTTGTCCGAGTACGTCCCTTGGTGGGCCGTCCAAGGCCTACTCGTGGACCTGGGGTGTATGCCTGACATAGATCTCGTCAAGCTATGTAATTTTTCCTGTAAATTTGCCCCAATCAGAGTTCGGATGAGGAAGATATGGCCCGTGCAAGTTTCAGCTCCTCGTACGGGCTTGCAGTTCAATGTTCGTGTTTGGACCTTCAAATTTCCAAAGTTCGGGCCCAATTCCAACTTATAGAAAAACCCTTTATTTATGTCGTATTTCCTGTGATTTTGCAATATGGTCCAAAACACAATACATATGCAAATATGGGGTTATTTCGGGTGCCAAGTGGCGGGTTAGTATAAGAATATGCTTGGAAACACTAGTTCAATAGCACTCAAAGTGTATCAATAATCAAGTGTCAACGCTAACCCACGAACTAAAATGAAAGGAAAACAAAAAAAAGAATAACCATTTACCAACCGGTACTAAACTGCCATATGCAACAGCGTGATGTGGCTCGCAGTTTAGTACCGGTTGGTACTACCGACCGGTACTAAGGGCCTGTTTGGCAGAGCTCCACGCAGCTCCAGATCCAAAAAAACAACAGCTCCACCACAGAGCAGCTCCAGCGTGGATCTATGCTCTCACCGTGGAGCTGAGCAAAAGTGTTTGGCTGAGACAACAGCTCCAAATCCAGAAACAGAGTTTTTGGTTGGATTGTCCACTAATGCCCTTGGTGTTTTCCATTTTTTCTTCTCATTTTTTTCTGCTTATAAGAAATAAATGTAAATGTGAGAAAACAGTTATGCGCCAATTAATGATTTGTTGTCAACCGTGTCGTTTAGCTGGTTGCCAGCTTATATAAAGTTTCTGAGTGAATTTATGTTCGGCGTGGTAGCTACCAATTGGGTGTTTTCCCATTTTTTATTCTCATTTTTTCTAATTACAGGGGATGTACGCAATAGTGATCATCCTGCTGTCATATCTGGCTGTTGAATCCATAGACCGATAAAGACTGGACAAAAGCCTAGTCATTTTCCCAAGAAGTTGATTAATTGTTCATACATAAATTAATTGTTCATACATAAATAATTGTCCATACATAGATAATAAATTTGATAAGTCACTACTTCATTACATTCTACCTCCAAGCAAGAGCGAGATTGGTGGCCAGCTCATTGCGAAAAATATCCATTGTAGTGACACTGCCTTCTGAAGTAGATCCATCCGATGGAACTACAAATCGATTGTACCGTTGCGGTATTGTAGGGCCAAAATTAGGATCACGATCAAACCGAGCAAAGTCTGAATCCTCACTATTATGCTCACGAATGAAATTTTGAAGGACCATAAAAGCAATAACTACCATTTTTTGTTTCCACATCGGGTAGTTCGGCATTTTGTATAAAATTTGCCACTTCATTTTCAATACGCCAAAAGATCGCTCAATCACATTTCGAATAGAAGAATGGATGCGATTGAATTTTTCCTTTGGGGTTTTTGGTTCCATACCTCTATGCCACTCAGGCATATGATACCTCTCACCCTTATATGGAGCTAGATAACCTGGACGATTGGGATACCCCGCATCGACAACGTAGTATTTACCTACAAATGATGACAAAAAATAAATTTATTTGTAGTCACATATAATGGTAAAGTAATTATTCCAATAAATTTTACCTTGCAGTGGATGTGGAAAGAATTTCTCGTCCACACTCAATGCATTGTATAACACACTTGTGTCATGCATAGCTTCTGGTTGGCCCGTTGACACATATGTGAACCGCATGTCGAAATCACAGACTGCTAAAACATTTTGGGTTGCTATCCCTGTCTTCCCGATATACCTCACTTGATCATCCGGTGGAAGGGAAACACGAATATGGGTGCCATCAAGTGCTCCAATGCAATCTTTGAAATGTGGATATGCTCGCCTATCATCCCTTATTCTCCTATGAACATTATGAAAATTTGGATCTTTTGGCCTAATGAAATCCTTTGCCATGGCCATCAAACAGTTCAGAACATTCTCAAATTTTCGACTAATAGTTTTACCAGAGTGCTTGAATCGATTTTGACATTTTCTATTAGACTCATTTCCCGCACAGATAAATAAGAAAATTCCTAGGCTCTCTTCGGTAGACATGTGCAACGATGGTTTTAGCCCATACCTCTGTACCAATAAGCCATGAAGATCAAAGAAGATTTCTGTGCTCATACGCAACTGGCTATGGCATTCGCCTGGAGTGTGCAAAGTCTCCAAAATAAAACCCATTCCACTGGTGGTAGATGTCCTTGTAGGGTTTTTCGTAAGGAACATATCAACATATATTTGAGCAAGCATAGCACCTCCTAGGATAGTTTTGAAAAATTGCTCATTCTCATCACTAGAATCATCACTAGACAACTGCAAGAATAAAAATAACATGTCCAAATAACAACGTAAGATGAATAAAAGTTGACAACAAATTGACCATCACAAATTATCCACACAAGATAGATGAATAAAAAATGACAACAAATTAAGCATCACAAATTTGTCCATATGACATACATGAATAAAAATGACATGTCTAAAAAAAAGATGGCAAATCACTCGGCCATCACTTTGCAAACATCATATCCAGCCAACTAAACCTAGCCTCATTGGTGGGAATAGTCATGAACATTTCCCTTTGCTCTTTCTTGACAAAAAGCTCAGTTGCCACAAAATGCTCATCACTGCCACACGCAGCCCCACATGCGGCAACATGGTCCATTACTTGTTCAATAGTGATCCCAGCTTGCCTGCTTGCTACAAAAGAGGAAGCATTATCTGATATCTTGGAGATGTGTTCTTGTATAACTAATGCTGTGCTTGCCTTATGTTTCTTGTTAGGTTTATCAAGGATCACATGGACTTTTTTCTTAGCATTGGCAACGGAAGGAGAAACCTCCTGGACCTCATTGCCATTGTCTAAATCATTGTTACCACCCATCTCTAACCCATCCTCGGCATCAATGAAGTTGGAACTCATAGGATTGGGTGCTTCTTGGCTTGGGGGTATGATGGGGTTGGAACTCATAGGATTCCAATGATCTTGCTCTTCATTAATGATGTTTCCAAACATCACCTTCAACTCATCTTCATTTTGGAGAGGCCTATTCTTAAATTTCCCCACGCCAGGAATGTCCTAAAAGTGTTTGACAAAGGTATTAAATTGAAATTATATAAGACTAATATAATCTATATATGAACAAAATACCATGCGAGAAGTGCTCACTTTTTTTGTTTTTTTCCACCACTCGGCGTCCATATTGATAGTTCCCTTCTCCCAGTTCCAACCAATACCAGTTTGCTTTCTCATTAATTTGTTCCATGCAGACAAATCACCCCTCAACTTATCCCACTTGTTCTTAAGTTGACTTTTTTTCAACATGATACCAGTACTCTGAAAAAACCTTTCTTTCACCTCGGAATATCCCACATTGTTCAAATGAGTGTTTGGTCGATTTCCTTTTCTAACTTGTTCAGCAAACAACTTGCAAACAATGGTGGTATAGCCATCATTCCAATCCATATGATCACCCTATTAATGATTTCCCCAAAATATTGTTCAAATTCCAACTCTATTATACAACAGCTCCACTACAATGGAAGAAAAATATACCTCATCATCCCTTGCCCTTTTGTTAGCTGATGCAGCACGCCTCCTAGCTTGCGCAACCGGTGTAGAAGATGCCTGCGACGCCATCAAGAACTCATCACCGATCACCGTGTCCTACATGCCATTTGCCAATAATCCAATTAGTATAGCCCATCAGAAGATGCTGTCACAATATTAACAGAGTTAAGATTTATGATCTTTTATAATCTTGAAGTCCTGAACAATGAATGAATTAGCTCAGATTTGATAGCTGTCAACTAGGCGAGTAATTCTGTAAACTGATTTGCCACTTGCTTGCGTTGGACAGTTTCATCTATATTATATCTGTTAGGTGCAAGTTTCAATAGCCTCATGATCAGAAATAAAATCTTCCTTTCACCACTAAATACCAAAGAATAAACATGAACTCGTTTTGCAGAAAAGTGGTATCTATTACAATTATATAGTCTGTGCAATAGTAGATAGAACAAATAAAATGAAACTATGCTCCACAGCCTGCATTCGTCAGTATTCATTTCCAAGATGAGTTTGCTTAATGCCCTTTTACCAGCAAGGCAGCAAATGTGCACTTGGTGTTAAATGCTAGTTTCCCCCAACATATGGTATTTTTCTCTTGCATCAGACTATGGGCGAGTTACAATTGCCAGGCAGAACAAGATGGCCCTCGACTCCAACTTCGGAGTCTAGGGCCACCTTGTTTACTCATAAGCAACGATAAGATTTATTTTCTGCCCTAAAAAAATGATAAAGATTTATTTTCAGAAGAACAATGGGCACGCAATTTTAGTTCTAATTACGAATGATGAAAAATTGCCAATTGTGAGCAACTAAAAAGTCAGTTTGTATTAATATGTCAGAAAGGTTGCACACCATATTCTATACGGGAAGCTCGAGCAAGAGAGAACCAGTATAACATTCATCGATGGTACAATGTGGTGAACCAGTATAACAAATACAATGCATATAACGTTCGGTCATTTTTCCCTCGGGTGCAAATGCAATTATCGCTATCATGCTGAACAGCCTGCCTTCAGGTTGCGTTCAGCACAAATTAGCTAGTCTCCGCAATGTGAGCAAATGAAATGAAACTAAGCCCCCAACACCAAATGACGTTATGATCTGCAACTCAGATCTCCACATAATCATTATAACATGATAATCATGAAGCCAGGGGTAACCCAGAGTGGTTTGCAAGGGGGCAATTTCACGCAACTGTCTTTCATGAGTTGATTAACAATATCAGAGACAATATCAGTTGAGGCATTACTCACCAAGCCATCCGCGGCCACGCTACCACTGCCGGCCGCGCCACCCAGGCCCGCCGCGGCCCGGCTTGCGCCGCCCAGGCCACCCGCGGCCAGGCTTACGTCGCCCAGGCCAGCCGGGGCCACGCTTGCGCCGCCCAGGCCACCCGCGGCCAGGCTTGCGCTGCCCTGGCCGGGCCGCCCAGGTCAGCGCAGCCATGCTCCCACCACCGCCCATGGCCGGAGATCCAGTGACGCCGCCAGGACGGGGAAGTCCAACCCTAGGGGCCGGATTGGAAGACGAAGGAGGCGGAGGAGGTGGAGGAGGCGCTGATCTCCTCATTCCCGGCGGCGGTCCGACCACCGACGGTGATGAAGGGGGCGCTGGAGGCGGCGGCCGGCGCTGGATGCGGCGGCATGCACTAGTCGCGGGAGGAAAAAAGAAAGCAACGTCGGAGGAGAAAAGAGAGGCGGCGCGGAGAAAAGAATACGCGAACCGGTACGAGGATGTGTAAACGATGGTATTGGTGGGTAATTTCCACCAACTCCATGAGGGGTTACAAAACCAGCGTTTTGAGAGCACCCCCTGGGGTGCTCCGTGGATTTGGTGGATCTGGGAGCTGGATCCAATTTTTTTGCGGATCTAGATTTCACGGAGCTGCACCGTTTGGCTGGAAAAAATAGGAACGGAGCTGTATTTAAGGATCTGGAGCTGCGTGGAGCTCTACCAAATAGGTCCTAAATGGCCCATTTAGTACCGTGCATTTTGACCAGTACTAAATGACCTGGCATTTAGTTCCGAACAAGCGGTACTGGTCAGGCACTCAGTACTAAAGGTCGATCGTCTAGTAGTGATAAGACGTGCAAAGGTGATCACGCAAGGGTGGTTACCTTGCTAAGGTGACTACGAAACCGAATGGACCTCCGGTAATCTGGTGCACAAGGGTGACCCTCTTGGTCCAGATCCCTAACATAGGTTTAACAAGTTATTCGTGTCGGTTCTGACACTGGAACGAATAAATGTTCCCTCATTCGTATCGGCTCTGTGGTAGCGGACACCAACACGGATGAGGGTTTCGTGTCAGCACGTATGAGGGTCATAGCAGTAGTATTGTATGGTTGTATCACTTTGATCCAAAAAGTAGCAAAATATGCAAACGGATGCATGAACTTGTCTAGATGTGTGCATATATAGTCACATGTATGCGGTATGCCACATAGATGTACTCCCTCCCTCCTGTAATATAAGGCATCCAAATGTTCAAAATTTATCCTCAAATACAAGGCATTATTGCAGGTATATTTGGATGATTTCTCATTTAATTCTTCCTGGAATTGACAAGATAAGGGTGGCTAAATTCCTTGTTATCTGCAACTACCATTAATTCAGAGGTATATGTGTTTTTTTGCTACTTTTACTAATATGTTCTAAAATATCTAGGATGTCTTATATTTCAGGCCGGAGGGAGTATTTAGTCACGCACCGTGGCAGGTGGAGGGTTTACGCATATAATCCTTTATCTCTGTTCCCCTTCTCATCTAGGTTCAAAATAAATGTGGATATTGGTACAAGATAGAGAAACTTTTGGATATCCATCGTATTTCCACGGGTAGTTCAATGCAAGGGATGTATTCACTCGTAAACAATTCATGCCGGCGTAGGTCTTGTCCGTCAGAATGAATTGAGTCAAACAACACCACGGCATTCGCATAGGATGGATGGTCTTTAGGTGCAACATTGAGGTATATGGCGGCGGCATCATTTGAGGGCCATGTCCAGGTCAAGGGATCGCCACCATGACAAGTTTTACAACAGCATCCCTACGGGCTAGGCTGTGTCGACCTCTACGCCAATTACGTTGGGCCTAGATCGATTACTATGGCGGCGGCGTTCGTGCTCGTTGGATTGGCATGGTAGTTGGGAACTGACCGAGCATTCACGGGTGATGCTGAGCTCATGGCTTCTCCTCCTGCCACTTCGGTGCTCGACGTCGTCATGCGCTTGCGAAGGACCCAATCTTCCTTTCTCTTTCCCAAGGCGTCGGCAACTCGGCATTGCGTCCATCGAACAAAACCAAAGGAAGATGAAACTAGAGCAAGTTAGAAGAGATTAGATATTTGGACAGATTTTGAAATATTTTTAGTGTTGGATTTGAGTTAGATTGGATTTTCCACGATCTAAAATCAATTGGGTGGACATGGACCTAATAATATTCAGATTTGCTTTGGACTGTTGTGTTTGAATACGGATTTCCATCCATTCCCACGTCTAATGATGGGCAGTGGCAAAAAAGAAGCGATGGCAAAACATGTATGGGGTTACATGAGGGGCTGTTTGGTTCCGTTTGCTTATTTTTAGCACGTGTCACATCGAATGTTTAGATACTAATTAGGAGTATTAAACGTAGACTATTTACAAAACCCATTACATAAGTGGAGGCTAAACGGCGAGACGAATCTATTAAGCCTAATTAAGTCTAATTAATCCATCATTAGCAAATATTTACTATAGCAACACATTGTCAAATTATGGACTAATTAGACTTAATAGATTCGTCTCGCCGTTTAGCCTCGGCTTATGTAGTGAGTTTGGTAAATAGTCTACGTTTAATACTTCTAATTAGTATCTAAACATCGATATAACGGGTGCTTAAAAATAAGCAGCATAAACCAAACCAGGCCTGAATAAAACCGTCTACGTCAACTATTACGGTGGCAAAACATATATACATGGAATGTAGTCGTGCATTTACTTGCACGTTTTACTAAGTGTCGGATCAAAGTGATACGAACATACAAGTTGGTGTATGCATGTTAATTGCAATTTACTCTTAAATTTATGATCCTCCCACAAATGAATAAAATAATACAGGGCATCACCTCTTTGATACGGTCAATTTGTGAGCGGCAACGACACCTTGAGTTGAACGGTGGCGCTGTATAATTAGCTTCCAAAAAGTGAACAAGACTAACTCGACGCGACAAATGCTTTCTACGGGAACTGACAATACTGATTCCGAGTCAGTTTACGCAAGATCTTCTCAGATTCTTTATAAATATAGAACCATTTCTATACTACACTCTACTCCTCTAGTTATGAATAGAGACAATGTAAAGGTTTAATTTAGAAGCTACACATCCATTTCTAACGGTCCCCATTGAGCTAGTTATACACTAGACTGAGATTGTCCTTCAGTGTGCAAAATTGTCAGAGCGGTTCTGCAAGGATGTTGGTTTACTTCCCAAGTTGGGAGTTGCAAAATTGGCATTTTGCTATAAATGCAACACTGTAGCGTTTCGTTTATATTTGTGAATTATTGTCCAAATATTGACTAAATAGGCTCAAAAGATTCGTCTCGCAAAGTACAACAAAACTGTGCAATTAGTTTTTTATTTCGTCTACATTTAGTACTCCATGCATGTACCGCAAGTTTGATGTGATGGAGAATCTTCTTTTTGCATAGTGTCAAAGTTGGGAGTTTGGAGGGAAGTAAACAAGGGCTAACTTATTTTTGGGGATAACACATCAAATTAAATCTGAGGTCGAGCTATCTTTTTTTTTTTTGGCCAATTCTCCCTGAACTTACGTGTACTCAATACGCACGTTCGAAGTTTGTCAATTTCCTTCAACCACAGTCCACATATCACGTCGTCTGGATTCACAGCACATAACATCCACTCGATATTTGAATTCTGGATAGCATCAAATACTAGAAGCTTCTAACCTGACACATCCATCGAATTAAACACCTCAATGCATCCTGATATGGAGTATTTGTTTACTTTGCAGTTTTAGAGTTAGCCATAGTTTACCGTGGACTTTGCATTCTAAACTACCAATAGTCAAATGGTATTCCATTGATTATAAGGAATCAGGTCGTGCCTACTTCAGAAATCAAGCTAGAGAATGACCAAATTACAGCCCGTGTTATAATAACACTACACCATAAGTAACAAGTTCTGAAGTAACCATTATCATACAGGCTACTTTGACTTGAAAATACAGCCAGCACTAGTACTACTTCAAGACCTTACTTCGTCCTGCATTTTTTTAGAGTTTTAGGGCCTTGACCCCGTCTTAAGCAAAAGCAAAAGACCGTCTGATCGGTTTACAGTACAGTTTTACCATGGACCGAGCCATCGGTTTACAAAGAACAACCCAAAAAACTAGCTCTCACACTCCCATTGCAAGTAACTTTCTCAGGGACACACTTGGTACTACTAAGACAGTTTGCAACGGCGGGCTTCCTCCTCCCCCAGACCCCCCCACACAGCTCCTCTTTTGCCTGAGCTGGTAGGTCTTCTGCAAAAAACCAGAGGGAAAAAACCTGAGCAGAAAAAACCCTCATCTTACAAAAGAACTAATCACCTGTTACCAGAGGGAAATACCAGACCCTAACTAGCACTAAGATAAGATGCCAGGGCGAGGAGATGAGAAACTCCTCTAGCTCCAGCAAAAGTCAACAGATGCATCTCTTCTCTGACAATTGACAGAACTCCATTTAGGCTTGGATAAATCCCGTCAAAAACACATCGATTTCAATGGTTCCAAATTGACCAAGCACCAAGAATGATGATGGAGTTCAGGCCATTACAAGCACTTTGGTATATAACAAGCTCATTACACATTACTCCAAAAAAAAATTTGCAATTTTGAAACAAAAGTATTCAACCTTGAACAAACGCAAACAACAAAGAGGGTAGAGGGCAGATACAGCAAGACTTACATGAAGTCAGTCATATTCCAAGTTTGTTAACTTCCTTCTTCAACCACAAACCACGAAGTCTTGATTCATAGCTCATAAATATCTCTCGATTTGTTGCATCCTTGAGAACATGATAGGCAAGATGCTTGATCTCATCTGACATATCATCCATGTCATGTAAAACTTTTAAGCATTTTGATATTGAGTATTCATTTCCTTGTTTTGTAGTTAGAGGCTGCAAAATGAATGGTTTTAGATCAGACAAAAGAAAAATAGACCGAGGCAATAGTTTAAGGTGCACTTTTCCATACAAAATGACCAAGAGTCAAACGTTATAAAATACAATTGCTAAATAAGAAAATGTAACAGAACAAATAATAGAGGCAAACTACCTCCTGACTCCTGTGGTTGCAAAATGCACAGCTGCATTGTTTTAAACAGAAATAAAAATTGGGAAAAATCTTAAATACCTCAGTCAGAATGTCTATGTTCCCCAGATACGATGTATTACTGTTTTGATTAAATGCATCGTTTCCAGGGCCAGCATATAAGCATAGCCTCTTGGAAGGTTTCTCCACAGCACCGCTGCCATGATTTCCTGTCCTTCCTGATAAAGGAAGCACTTGACCTTTCATCACAGGACACGAACCCAGGGTAATGTGCCTTTTTAGATGGCTAGTGCCTGCTGTTTTGGAGCAGGCAAAGATTCTCTTGCAATAATTACAGCATGCTCGTGTGCATCCATCAGAATCAGTTTCAGTAGTGAAATGCTCCCAGATGATGGAGTTCTTTCTCCGACGTCTTGCTGTGGTTGGTGGTGCGTCTGGTGCTGCCTCCGCAGTGTCATTACCATGAGGCATCTCAATACCTTGAGCCATCTGCCTGTCATGGATGGCCATTTGGTTACAGCGGATAACTGAGCAACCATGATCCATCCTGCTACCAGGGACTATTTTGCAGCCATGTCTTGATGAGGTAGGCGCTGCCTCAACAGTGTAAGTACCATGAGTAGCTTCAATACCTTGAACCATCTCACGGCCCTCAATAACCATTTGGTTGCAGTGGATCATCTGATCACTGTGATCCATCTCATTGCTGCATCTTGATGGGGTAGGTGGTGTCATCTCAGCAGTGCCATTATCATGATTCCTCTCAATACCTTGAACCATCTCACTATCATAGATGACAGTTTGATTACAGTTGATCATCTGACCACCATGATCACTAGAAGCCATCTCGCTACCACATCTTGATTTAGTTCGTATCACCGACTCAGTAGTGTCATTACCATGAGTCTTCTGAATACCTTGAACCATCTCACAGCCATGGATGACCATTTGATTATAGTGGATGATGTCACCAACATGACCTAGCTTGCTAATAGGAATTTTCTTGCTTCTGCGAACCATCTTGTCACATTGCACACCAACCATCATATTCATCTAACAAATAAATAAGGAACAATTGTAAGAATTATTAAAAACAAAGTTTTGCAAGAATGGATGCAGCAGCATTTAATCTTAGTGGCCAAGAATTGATAAATTTAAATGGCAATACAAAGTACAATGCTATATAACGAATTTGACTGAACAAAGGTGCCCAGGGAATATTCATGTACGGCTGGGACACAACAAGTTGGAATATCTTTTGATAGAAATGGAAGTTTGTTAAAAATTCATAAATACCTCAGTTTCCTCGATTACCAAAAGATTTTGTGTTACAACATCCACAAGATAATTAATAGTCTCTGCAGAAAAGTTACCACAATTGACCAGTGTAAGTAGTAACCAAAAGGTGTAGTTCACTCATACTTTTCTGTTGAAGATCTATCTAAAGCGTCAAGTGTGGATCACTTACCACTACCAGTTTCCACCAACACAGCAGGTGGCCATGGCATTTGCAAAGGATAACCAAGAGCACTGCACTCAAATTCAGCATTGATACACATTTTCCTCAGATTGATGGCGAATTGGTGGCACCGATCCCAGCATAGAAGAGCTAGTCCATTGGTTACGACATGGACTTGATGCAATTGGGCATCCCTGCCAAGCACTTGGCTCACTGGAACTTTCTTCTCTGGCTCCCACGTCTTGACAGCACCATCCTCCTTTAGCAGCCACACTTGCAAATGGAGGTTGTTAATGCTGCCAACAAGGCCCACAAGGCAGCACACACCATCGTCGGTGTCTCCTATGGCATACATTGACGGTTGGAAGAAGGTGAAGGGGAGTCCAAGGATGGAGAATTCCACAGTTGCCATGTCAAGCAAGAGCAATGAAGCGTCTTCATATCTCCAAAAGATGAGCCTATCAGAGTGCATCGCCTGGTCATGTTGAGGTCTTTTGATGTTCTTCACCCACTGATGGCGATGCCACTGGCGAGTACATGAGTCGTACTCGGCAGCTCGCACCATCTGGTCACGGCCACGATGCTGCAGGGAGACCACACGGAACGATGTCGCATCGTCGCTATGGCCTTGCAACAAACATTCAGAAATGAAGGTGCCTTCGAGGGGGCTATTTTGCGGAAGCCATAGTGGCTCACGGCCAGACACGGGGTCGTACACGGCGCGTGATTCGCCTCTGGAGAGGAGGAGGCGGTTGCTGTGGCAGTCAAGGAGGCGCCACTCCGGATGGCTCCCGAGGCCGGTGAGATTGAAATCGCCCGCGCGCACAAATTTGGCGAGGGCGCGGTCAGATCGGACCGAATCCGCAAGCTGGAAAGAGGGGAGCCCAGCGTGCGCGCGGGGGACGTAGAGGCCAAGCAGGGGCGACGAGGCGTGGCGGGAGCGGTACCTGCGGAGGAACCCCGGGGAGGAGGCGACCTGGCGCCAACGCCTCGAGGCGAGCGCGGCGCGTACGAGGGCGGCCGGCGATGGGAGGCGGAGCAGGATCTCGGCTACGGCGTGGAGGTCGTCGGCGAGGGAAGTGGTGGTGGTGGGGCCGCCACCACCATTGGTGAGCTGTGCCGCCATCGACCTGGAGAGGCGTCGGTGGTGGGTGGATCCGTGGATGGGCGGGTCGAGGCGTAGCGCCAGACCACCGGGAAGGAGCAGCGGACGTGCGAGGCTTCCTCCCGTCGCTCTACCACCGGATGAACAAAGGCCCTGTTTGGAGTTCTGGAACTCGCTTATCTGGCAAGCAAGCTTATCTGATAAGCCGCTGCCTGGAGAATCTGCTGTCTGAATAAGCAGGGTGTTTGGCAATCCTGATTATTTTGTGTCGATTGTCTGTCCTGATTGGTAAATTGATCTGAATGCCCCTAAGGCTGATAATAGCTCATTTTTATTGTGAATCTGAGTAGAAGACAATAATTCTAATGCTTTTGGAGTTTGTTAAATAGAAATTACATCACAATAATATGAAATTCATACGATAGATCGGAATAGTATGGAAACATCCATCATGGGTACAACAACAAATCATGAAAACATAGCGACAGCAATAGCATCACGCAATGCACCCATATCAATGTCATCTCCTAAAGCACCACCACCACCATCTGTGCTAGGTTGGGTTGAATTACCATCATCTTCCTGAAAATCCTCTTCAAAATGCACGTCATGTACGGCACTATCTCTGATGAAATTGTGAAGAGCCATACAAGCGACTATAATTTTCGACTGCTTGTTAACCGGATAACTGGGCAAATTCAAGAGAATGCGCCACTTCATCTTTAGAACTCCAAATGATCGCTCAATCACATTTCTAAGGGATGAATGTGCATGATTAAATACTTCTTTCAATCCTACCGGATGCTGACCATGCTGCCATTCGGAAACATGATACCTCTGTCCCTTGTAGGGTGCAAGAAATCCTTTTCTATTAGGATATCCAGAGTCAACAAGATAGTACTTACCTGCATGTTATATTTACATGTTATATCACAATGACCAAATATTCCCTGAAAAAAAAATTGCAACATAACTCGTCCTTACCATCGGGAGGATGTGGAAATTGATCCTTGTATGTGACAAGCGTGTCCAATAATACACGAGTATCATGGACAGAACCAGGCCAACCAGTGACAGCAAATGTGAACCGCATATTAAAGTCACAAACCGCCATGACGTTTTGTGAAGGATACCCATGCCGGCCAATGTATTTCGGTTGATTAGCTAATGGCACAGTTACGGGTATATGGGTACCATCAATTGCTCCTATGCAATCTTTGAAATGAGGCCAAAATCTTGCTTCTTGTAGTTTAGGATGAATAGTAGAAAATTGCGGATCCTTAGGCCTCACAATGTCAACAGCTAATCTCATGATAGATTCAAGAACCTCTTCAAATTTTCTACTCACAGTTTCTAATGAGCGATGGAAATTATTCTTGCATTGCCTAAAAGATTGAGGTGCACCACAAGCCCATAGAAACATTCCTAGTGCTTCCTTGCTACAAAATTGTCTACTTGATCTCAATCCATAATCTTGCACCAAAGTATCATGAAGGCTTAAGAAAACTGACCTCCTCATTCTGAACATGTTAAAGCACTCCACTGGATCTTGTAGTTGTAACTCAACCCACTGTATTCCAGTCATCCTTGCTATCGTAGTAGTAATCTTCTTCTTGTTCATACCAGATGATGCCATGTAGTCCAGACCAAGCATTGCCACTATGTAATCATCATCAGTGTCGTCAGATTCATCAACATCCATGGTATGAACAGAATCACTGTTGCCTTCACATTCACTAGTTGCACTAGAGGTACTCATCAAAACAAATGCAAGCCTGTCAAAAAGCACTAACCAAGTCATCAGATGAATTTTTATTGTTACAACACAACTAATAGAAGGTTCATAGTCTCACACAGCATACTTAGAAAATTGAAATTATGTCTCACACAACATAAGACAAATGAAAGATAAATGGCACACTAATGCAACACCCTAGTGCTTCTTCCTTATGTCCCAAGCCCTCCTCAGCCAATTCAACCTCCCATTTGGTGTCTTCAATGTAATGAACACATCACGGTTCTCCTTTTTTTGAAGAAGTTGTGTAGCATAGAAGTGTTCATCACTCCCCTCCTCAGCCCCATCCTTAATGACTTGCTCCAACATATTTCCAATCTCATCTCTAACGTGATCAACAACCTGTGAAGTAGCTAAATGTTTACTACTTTGAGCTTTCAACTCATATGCATCGACCAACCGCTTCATGCACTGGTCTCTAAAAGTCTTCTTCTTCTTTCCTTTAGGGGAACTAGGAGCTGGCCTTTTTGAAGCCCTCCGCTCAGAACTGGATGGGACCTTATGTGCCTCTCTATCATTATTGCCCTCAACATCAACAACATCATGTTCATCAACATCAACGTTTCCATCACCACTTGGAACATATGAAGTTTCATTTGTAACAATGACTGATTCAAACATGATTCGCATCTGATCCTCATATTCAAGCGGAGCTGTTCTGAATCGGATACAACCTGGCATAGCCTGTAAAATATCATCAAAACAGCATGCTATTATACTCCAATTCAAAAAAAATAAACAACGTGTATATGAACTCTATCTTTAGTATGATTGTTAGTGGGCTCACCTTATTTTGTTCTTCCCACCATTCATCGTCAGCCACAATACAACCAGTAACAGGATCTCTTCCCAATCCGGTTGATCTCAAGTTCAAAGTTTTCCATTGGGTATACATTTTTTTCAATATATCCCACCTATTCTTCATTTGACTCTCACCGTATGGCCTCTTGGTACGCTCATAAAACTTTCTAATAAGGTTTGCATATCCCACCGCATTCAAACATTGCTGCGGTCGATTGAAAGCAAGTACTTCTTCCACACAAATGTCATTGAAAGCTTTCGCGGCAAATGAATCCCATTTTGCCACAATCTTTGACGACTTTTCCATCTAAAATTTGATTACAGTATTGTAGAATTAAATACAAATCTACGAGCTTGTTCACTGATCATACAAACCACAATCTGTCATTTTAGCAATCCATCAACAAGTGACACAAAATTTTACCTTGCTATTTGTTGGCGGCCTTGCAGTCGTAACAGCTACAGCTGTCCAGATCCTTCGCAGCAACTGCACGCATACATAAAATTGTTATGAGCTACTCCATCATCATATAGGTCCAAAGAGACTCCAATGCAAAATGAAAAAAGAAAGTCATATGTGGTGTATTGGATGGATTCTTCTACTTTTACCAGCCAATCATGTGCTGCGTGTAAAAAGAAAAAAGTAAACGCATCATGTGTTGGTGCACTCTCTGTTGGAGAATTAAACTAATAAAGAACATATAGATCATTCTTGATGCCATAGAGAATCACATTGGCATTCGGTTGCTGGAGTGGCTAAAAAAAATTAATTGATTCCATACGCAGGTGATGAGATGCATATTTTTTTGCAAATGTCATATGTGCGCAGAGAATTCATGCTCTAGGCACGATGTTTCACCAAAAGAAGCTATTATCTTAGTACTGGAAATCTTAGCCTTTTTTCAAGCACCAGAGGTGTTGTATATCATTATCGACGGGGACAGCAATTACAGAACAGAAAGAGTTTCAGAATAAAACTCAAGAACTCAGCCTGTCAACAATTATTATTCGACGTAATACAGCCTAATGGTTCACATCAACACAACTCAACAGGTGTTCTTCCAGTACAAAAACGAATGTAGTTGCTAACAATGAACACATGAAAATAAAATCTGAGCTGAAAAATCAAACGGAATTTGGCATCCAAAGCTACTCCTGCTTTTTTTTGTGACGTTGAGGTACATAACGTAAGAATGCCCTATAACTTTTTTGCTTCTGTAACAGGAGCCATGTCTGTATATTTGCTATTTGCTTCAATGCATATTTCAGAGATGGTTACAATGCCTGTTGGACTGGTGAACCAGAAACATACTCAGGGGTGTCCGGCGGCGGGAGGAGCGGCGGCCAGGCGGCGGCCAGGCGGCGGGGGCGTCCGGCGGCAGGGCGGCGTCCAGGCACAGTCCGGCGGCGGGGCGGCGTCCAGGCGTCGGTGGTGGAGCCGGATCCAGGGGGGTGGGGCGTCGACCGGCGGAGGTGGCGCCCAGGCGGGGGCGGAGGGTGCTTCCGGCGGCGGGTGCGGCGCCCAGCGGCCCGCGGCGGGGGCGTCCGGCGCCGGGGCCGGCGGGGGCGGCGCCCAGGCGTCCGGCGGCTACCGGCCCGCGGCGGGAGCCTGGCAGGGGCGGCCGCCGGAGGTAGGGACGCAGCCCGGCGCCGGCGGCAGGATCTGGAGCGGCGGCGGCGGGAGGAGCGGCGGCGGTCGCCTGGAGGTCGAGGGTACCGGGGGAAAATTTCTCTGCTTGCCCCAGAAGCATGGTCTGACCCGCGTGGGAGATAAGCGGAGTGCTAGTTGTATTTCAGATTCTCCAATAAGCGGCTTACGTGATAAGCGAAAAATAAGCAAGGCGTTTGGGTGGGTTTATCGCTTATTTCCACCAATAAGCGGGAAATAAGCGACTCCAAACAGGGCCAAAAGAAACGGATCGAAGTCCAGATGCGAATGGAGATTTCGAGTCGGAGAGATGTTCGCTTGTCGACAGATTTTTTTTTTAACTCAGCGCGATGCACCACGTATTTAAAAAAAATCAGTAAAAATTGCATTCCAATAATTACTATTTATAGCAAATATGTATATGTACCCGGAACACTCGTACTTTTAAAAATATAATAATTTTAGATTAAGGTCCTGTTTAACTAAAAAATAATCCAATGTTGGGATGTTAATTAGGAAGACTAAATATAGACTCATTGCAAAACTAATTGTATAAGTCAGCTAATTCACGAGGTAGAATCTATTGATTCTACCTAGTCCAAAATTAGCTCATATTTACTATAGCATCACATAAGCTGATCATGTTTACTCATTAATCAGCCATGACATCACATGAGCTGATCACGTTTACTCATTAATTAACCATTAACTTATATAATTAATTCATATTTAGTTCTATCAAACGATCAAACTAATTTTTATTTCTGAGGTTTACTGAATAACCAAAACATATATAAATAAGAATTTTATATAACTTCATATTGAGATTAAAGAAATTTAAAACCAACAGCTTAACATCACACATAAAAGGTAAAACATAGTGTGCCAAATAAAATAAGTGAAGGTACATCTGCCATTGATGTAGATACCATATTTAGTGATATTTACTGTTGTACGATAAAAAATTACCCATAATGAAAAATTTAAAATACATACATCATAGGTAGGTTGCCACTGGGAGGGTACCGGTAAACCCACTCTTATTCACACTCAAATTCAAATAATAATTATCCACTCCTTACATGTAATACCCCGTCCTCCAAAGACGCATTACGTCCTCTAAAGCCGCATTGTCCAGCCCTTCCGAGGGTGGGCACACAAACACATAGCATCATGCTTATACTTTCGTCCTTACTTCGTGTAAAAGGGATTAACCCGAAGGTATTACGGCTGGTAGATAAAGTCTTATAAGTTGATTTCGCCCTTGCTCAATATGGTACTAAACATGCGCACCTGCGCTCATGGGCCACTACCGGTCCATATCCAAATTGGATCGGGTGTCACGTAACCCTCCCAAATCCCACCCGTATCCAATGGATAATTAAATTTATATTATATATATATATATCCAATTGATTAATTGTAACCTCCCATGCCATACCCTCCCAATTTTTAATGGGTATATAATTTTCAGCCATACTCCCCCCTTGAAATTTGTGTGGATTTAGGAAGAGGGTATGGATACCCAGTGGCAGACCCAAGTACATCATCATAGTTATCTCATTCAACCCATTTACGATTGCACCACATGAATTATACGGGAGGACGAACGTGATGATAAAATGTTTTGGATCTTAACAGACGCTCGTATGGTATTGTATTTTTAAAAAATTTAGCAAATAAGGATATTAGCGCTAAACTATATGTGCCAAAAAAAACATTGTTGTGACAAGACGTACTTTAATTTCTTAGATGCTATTTCACCTGTCATGGCCATGTACTTCAAATAATTATTGTTGTCCCAAATTGCAGCTTGATTCCTTGCATGCTCTTGTTCACGTATGCGCGGGTGTACATTATAACTAAACAAGAAAGCATCTAATTTCTGATCAAATTTCTTATTATCAACTAAACAAGCAGGCATGTAAGTTCTTATTAAATTTGAAATTTACTCCTCAAATTTGAAAAAAATACTCCTTCTGTCAGTTGGAAAGCACTCTTATTCTCAATTAGAAAATACTCCTAAGGTCGATTAAATACTACTCTCACTTGTAGAAATAGTAGCATCCATAACGTTCCGCGTGACGTCTTAGAATTTCGTCATTGAACATACCTTATCTATGATAGAAAAAAATCTATGATTCATCATAGATTATAGGCGGCAGCCCTCAGCCACTATGAAAATTATGAGGAATAGTACGTGCGTCAGTGTAAGCAAACTAATTCAGTCATTACCACCATAACTGATAATTCAACATAGCAGGAATATGTTGGAGATATGCCCTAGTGGTAATCATAGAGATAATGATATC